>NC_061512.1:39202766-39330841 GCF_022539505.1 Lolium rigidum
AAAAATCAAAGCCCTTGTTTCTACTAGTGGCCGTCGGTGCACACCACGACCTTTGGCATTCTGTCGCGCGTCTCCGCCGCGTGCACCTCCGCAACCTCGCCGGCCGTGATATGCAAAGAGTCTATCGAGTCCTGCAACCCGAGCAGCTTCGCCATCTGAACCACACTACTGGCTGTCGACCCAGGCTGCTTCGCCACTTGAACCACACCACCGGCCGTGTCCTTCCGCGCCGGTGAGTACCCAACCCCACCGGCCTCACCTCCGCCAGCATTGCACCCGAGGTCAACCTTCACAGGCACGGCAATCTCTCCGACTCCGGCGCCAATACCACTCCAGGCGGTATCGTCGCTGACTAATTAACAGACTAGACTTGATCCATGGAGATTGAAGGAGTAAATAAAAACAATTACAGACAACGGTGGAAAGCCGTTGATACATCTCAAACGTATCTATAATTTCTTATGTTCCATGCTAGTTATATGACAATACTCACATGTTTTATATACACCTTATATAATTTTGATGCATTTTCCGGCACTAACCTATTAACAAGATGCCGAAGCGCCAGTTCCTGTTTTCTGCTGTTTTTGGTTTCAGAAATCCTACACATGAAATATTCTCGGAATTGGACGAAACAAAAGCCCACGGTCTTATTTTCCACGGAGCCTTCCAGAAGTCCGAAGAGGAGACGAAGAGGGGCGACGAGGCGGTGATACATCTCCAATGTATCTATAATTTCTGATGTTCCATGCTTGTTTTATGACAATACCTACATGTTTTGTTCACACTTTATGATGATTTTATGTGTTTTCCGGAACTAACCTATTGACGAGATGCCGAAGTGCCGGTTCTCGTTTTCTGCTGTTTTTGGTTTCAGAAATCGTAGTAAGGAAATATTCTCGGAATTGGACGAAATCAACGCCCAGAACCTTATTTTTCCCGGAAGCTTCCAGAGCACCGAAGAGATTACGAAGTGGGGCCACGAGGCGGTGACACAATATGGCGGCACGGCCTAGGGGGGCCGCCCCCCTACTGTGAGGGAGCCTCCAGACCCCCTCCGAGGCTGCCCTTCCACCTACTTAAGGACTCCGTCGCGAAAACCCTAGACGAATAAGCCACGGTACGAGAAACCTTCCAGAGCCGCCGCCATCACGAAGCCAAGATCTGGGGGACAGGAGTCTCTGTTCCGGCACGTCGCCGGGACGGGGAAGTGCCCCCGGAAGGCATCTCCATCGACACCACCGCCATCTTCATCACCGCTGCTTGTCTCCCATGAGGAGGAGTAGTTCACCCCCGAGGCTAAGGGCTGTACCGGTAGCTATGTGGTTCATCTCTCTCTTTGTGATCTAGTTGAATATCATCTATGTGCTACTCTAGTGATGTTATAAAAGTACTCTATTCCTCCTCCATGATGTAATGGTGACAGTGTGTGCATCATGTAGTACTTGGCATAGGCTATGATTATGATCTCTTGTAGGTTATGAAGTTAACTATTACTACGATAGTATTGATGTGATCTATTCCTCCTTTCATAGTCTGTCGGTGACAGTGTGCATGCTATGTTAGTACTCGGTATAATTGCATTGGTCTATCATGCACTCTAAGGTTATTTAAATATGAATATCGAATGTTGTGGAGCTTGTTAACTCCGGCATTGAGGTGCTCTTGTAGCCCTACATAATTAGTGGTGTTCATCATCCAACAAGAGAGTGTAGAGTGGTTTTATTATGTGATCAATGTTGAGAGTGTCCACTAGTGAAAGTATGATCCCTAGGCCTTGTTTCCGAATAGAAAAGTCACACCACTCATATACATCCATATTACTTGCATCTCACTATCTCTTCGCCGAACCAGTGCACCTATACATCTGACAAGTGTATTAGGTGTGTTGGGGACACAAGAGACTTCTTGCATTGTGATCGCAGGGTTGCTTGAGAGGGATATCTTTGACCTCTTCCTCCCTGAGTTCGGTAAACCTTGGGTGATCCACTTAAGGGAAAACTTGCTGCTGTTCTACAAACCTCTGCTCTTGGAGGCCCAACACTGTCTATAGGAAAAGAAGCATGAGTAGACATCACGCTATTTTCTGGCGCCGTTGCCGGGGAGGAAAGGTAAAAAAGTACTCACACTCCGGATCCTGGCAACTAAGCTATTTTCTGGGTGAGTGCTCGAAGCTATTTCCTTTAGATCCTACAATTGCATCTTTTTGTTTCTTGTTAAACACTAGTAAGGCATAATGGAAAACAATTGTGAGCTTTTTAATCTATTTCCTGAGTTAAGACATAAATGGTGTGTTGCAAAAATTGAAAAACTTATGGAATCTTATTTGCATGCCAATGGCAATGTTATTAGTATGAATGTTTTGAACACCACTGTTGCTAATGATATGGAAAATTCTAAGCTTGGGGAAGCTGGCTTTGATGAGCATGATATTTTTAGTCCCCCAAGCATTGAGGAGAAAATTTTCTTTGATGATACTTTGCCTCCTATTTATGATGATTATAATGATAGTAGTCTTTTGGTGCCGCCTATTATGGTGGATAAATTTGATTATGATTACAATATGCCTCCTATATTTGATGATAGCTACTTTGTTGAATTTGCTCCCACTACAATTAATAAGAATGACTATGCTTATGTTGGGAGTAGTAATAATTTTATGCATGAGACTCATGATAAGAATGCTTTATGTGATAATTATATTGTTGAGTTTGCTCATGATGCTACTGGATATTATTATGAGAGAGGAAAATATGGTTGTAGGGATTTTCATGTTACTAAAACACCTCTCTATATGCTGAAAATCTTGAAGTTGCGCTTGTCTAGTTTTCCTATGCTTGTTGCATTATGCCTACATGACTTGTTTATTTACAAGATTCCTTTTCATAGGAAGTGGGTTAGGCTTAAACTTGTTTTGAATTTGCTTCTTGATGCTCTCTTTTGCTTCAACGCTTATTCCTCGCGAGTGCATCATTAAAATTGTTGAGACCATCTTAATGGCTATAAAGAAAGCACTTCTTGGGAGATAACCCATGTTTTTATTTTACTACAGGAACTTTGTTTTATATTTGAGTCTTGGAAGTTGTTACTACTATAGCAACCTCTCCTTATCTTTGTTTTATTGCATTTGTTGTGCCAAGTAAAGTCTTTGATAGCAAGGTTCATACTAGATTTGGATTACTGCGCATAAACAGATTTCTATCTGTCACGAATTTGGGCAGGGTTCTCTATAGGTAACTCAGAAAAATCTGCCAATTTACGTGCGTGATCCTCAGATATGTACGCAACTTTCATTCAATTTGAGCATTTTCAACTGAGCAAGTCTGGTGCCTCTAAAAAATTCGTCTTTACGGACTGTTCTGTTTTGACAGATTCTGCCTTTTATTTCGCATTGCCTCTTTTGCTATGTTGAATGGATTTCTTTGTTCCATTAACTTTCAGAAGTTTTGGGCAATGTCTAGAAGTGTTAAGAATGATTGTGTCACCTCTGAACATGTGAATTTTTGATTATGCACTAACCCTCTAATGTGTTTGTTTTGAGTTTGGTGTGGAGGAAGTTTTCAAGGGTCAAGAGAGGAGGATGATATATGATTAAGAAGAGTGAAAGCTCTAAGCTTGCGGATGCCCCAGTGGTTCATCCCTGCATATTTCAAGAAGACTCAAGCATCTAAGCTTGGGGATGCCCAAGGCATCCCCTTCTTCATCAACAATTTATCAGGTTTCTTCTCTTGAAACTATATTTTTATTCGGTCACATCTTATGTACTTTACTTGGAGCGTATGTGTTCTTTTATTTTCATTTTGTTATTTTCATTCTCTGAATAAATCCTTGTGTGGGAGAGAGACACGCTCCGCAGGTTCATATGAACACATGTGTTCTTAGCTTTTAATGTTCATGGCGAAGGTTGAAAACTGCTTCGTTCATTGTTATTCGGTTGGTTAAGGAAATGTTGCATGTGGTAGTGGTATAATGAAACACTTGCATAATCTTGTAGATCATTGAGCTTTGATAACTTAATTCTTTGCAAACGTTTTGAGGTATTTAGATGGTAAGTCTTGCTGGATAAATAAGTTAAAATTAGTAGTGGATTATTGTCTTTAAGCTTGTGACGTACTACAAACTCTATTTAAATAGTTGAAGGTGTAGTTGGACTTGATAGCTTTCCATGTCTGAGAGTTCATCGTAATAACTAAGTTGTGCTGAAGGTCGAGGGAGCTAGCGGGGTACTTGTGCCACCGGGAACGGCCCTCCTTGGAGTAAATTTTAATCATGCTCTTAATGATGAACCTGCTAGTTGTTTGCAATAAGCTTGTGTTCACGGAGTGTTAATGCTTTGCTCCGGTACTTTATTAAAAGGAGTACCTTAATATCCAGTAGATTCCCTAGAGGCCCGGCTGCCACCGGCTGGTAGGACAAAAGATGTTGTGCAAGTTTCTCATTGCGAGCACGTACGACTATATACGGAACACATGCCTATGGATTGCTTAGTACTTGGACACCATTTTATTATTATCTGCAAATGCCCTGCTTTGATTGTTACATGAGTTTCTCTCATCCATGCAACGCCCGTCATCCATCCCTGTGCCTACAATATTTTAATCCTGCTGTTTACTATAATCACTACTATTATCTTTATTACTCTGCTGCTGCTATTTCACTACTGCTACTGCTATAAAACTGTTACTACTGATAAACTCTTGCGAGCAAGTATGTTTCCAGGTGCAGCTGAATTGACAACTCCGCTATTAAGGCTTTCAAGTATTCTCTGTCTCCCCTTGTGTCGAATCAATAAATTGGGTTTTACTTCCCGCGAAGACTGTTGCGATCCCCTATACTTGTGGGTCATCAAGACTATTTTCTGGCGTCGTTGCCGGGAACATAGCTTTATTTGGAAGTTCACTTGGATTGATATTATTCGCTGCAAATTCTCCATCATGGGTAAATCTCGCGATCCTAAAGTCGCCATATTACCATCCACTACAAGAAAAGGTACAACTCTGAGTACCTCTGCTACTCTTGATTCACCATCTGTGATAAGTCAACTTGTTTCACTGCCGCAAGCTTCACTTGCTGGTACTTCTGATGAATATGAAAACTCTCATAATATTGATAATGTTTCTGATGTGCTTGATGATAGTGGTTCATTGGGAGCTTTTCTAGATGCTACAATTGCTAGGTCTAGACAAATTGAAAATACTGAAACTCCTAATGAAAATGCTGCTACACCTGTTAAATCGCCTGAGTCTGTTGATTATTCTAGTGATGATCCTGGTGAGGATTATGTGGAGCTTAATGATGATTTTATTGATAAATGCAATGCTATTACTGATGCAAGAAAAATTAAAAAGTTTCTCGCACAACATACTGTTAGATATAAGCTATCTCCTGATCCTAAATTTGCCACATCTCCTATAAACATTAAGGATAAAGATTATGATTTTTCTCTTGATCTATCTCATATAGCTATTGTAGAGAAAACACCCTTTTGTGGTACTGAAAAAGAAAGTGCTGTAGAACACATGAATGAACTTTCTTCTATGAGTAGCTTGTTTTCTGATGATGTCAAGATGCGTACTTATTTTGTTGCTAAAATTTTTCCTTTCTCATTAAAGGATGATGCTAAAACTTGGTATAATAATTTGTCTCCTGGTTCTATTAATAGTCCGGGTGATTTGCTTAATGTTTTCTTTCGGAAATACTTTCCTACTAGTGCTCAACATGCTGCTTTACAGAAAATTTATAGCTTTGACCAGGAAGATGGAGAGAAATTGCCTGAAGCTTGGGCAAGATTTTGTTCTCTTATCAGAGCTCGACCTGGACATGACTTGGAAAAGCATGATTTACTTGATATATTCTATAGTGGACTAACAGTTGAGTCTAGAGCATATTTGGATAGTTGTGCTGGTTGTGTTTTCAGAAAAAGAACTCCAGACGAAGCTGAAGAATTATTGGCTAAAATAGGCCGGAATCATGATGATTGGACTACACCTGAACCAACTCCGACGTCAATATTGAAGAAGAGGGGTTTAATTAAATTGAATGATGAAGATATGAGGGAAGCCAAGAAATCTCTTAAGGAGAAAGGTATTAAATCCGAAGATGTGAAGAATTTACCTCCCATAGAAGATCTATGTAAGATAATTCCCCCTTCATCCCTGATTGAGGTAAACTCCCTTCAATGCTTTACTAGGGAAGATATTCCGTATTCGAAATCTCTTGCGCAATTCTTAGATGAGTTTGATAATTATATTGTTAAGCAAGAAAATTTTAATATGAGAGTAAAGAATCATTTAATGGAAAATTCTCAAGCTATTAGTAATTTGCATGATATTGTGGAGAGAACCTCCAATGATGTTAAGATGCTTGTCAAACATTTTCATATGGTTCAAACTCAAATTGATCAACTCACTAAAGTGCAAAATGACTTGTTAAAAAATAATTCTAAAGAAAAACATGCTTATGAAGTAACAACTAGAGGCGGTGTTTCTACCCAGGATCCTCTATATCCTGAAGGGCATCCCAAAAGAGTTGAACAAGATTCTCAATGAATTGAACCTAATGCTCCTTCTAAGAAAAAGAAGAAGAAACATAAAACTCTTGTAGAATCCTCTGAACCTGTTAATGATCCTAATAATATTTCTATTTCTGATGCTGAAACTGAAAGTGGTAATGAACATGAACATGATAATGATAAGAATGATGCTTCTGATAAAGAAGAAGTTGAAGATGAACCTGAAAAGCATGCTAAAAACAAAAAGTATACTAAAGAAGATTTTGCTGTTAAGAAACATGGTAATGAAAGGGAACCTTGGGTACAAAAGCAAATACATTTTCCTGCTAAGAAACTAAAATCAAAGGAAGAAGAACATTATAATAAATTTTGTGATTGGATGAAACCTTTATTCTTGCAATTCCCTTTGACTGATGCTATTAAATTGCCTCCTTATTCAAAGTATATGAAAGATATTGTCTCTAACAAAAGGAAAATTCCTAATGAGGAGATTTCTACTATGCTTGCTAATTACTCTTTCAATGGCAAAGTTCCAAAGAAGTTGGGCGACCCAGGTATACCGACTATTCCTTGTTCTATTAAGAATAATTATGTTAGAACTGCTCTATGTGATTTGGGAGCGGGTGTTAGTGTTATGCCCCTTTCTCTTTATAAGAGACTTTATTTAGATAAGTTGATACCTACTGATATATCTTTGCAAATGGCTGATAAATCTACTACTATTCCTGTTGGGATATGTGAGGATGTTCCTGTTCAAGTTACTAATAACTGCTTGATATTAACTGATTTTGTTGTGTTGGAAATGCCTGAAGATGATAATATGTCTATTATTCTCGGGAGACCTTTTCTTAACACCGCAGGGGCTGTTATTGATTGCAATAAAGGAAAAGTTACTTTCAGTGTTGATGACAAGGATCATACCGTTTATTTCCCCAAGAGGATTGATAAAGTATGTGGAGTTAATACTATTTTTAATGTGAGAACTATCAAAGTGGGAGCTATTGATTGTCCTATATATGAGCCTAAAGAAGGATATCAAAATCTTATGATTGGATCCATATCAATACAATTCAAGGTAACATGATTGATTTGAGGTTTATTTCTTCTTATGCTATGTAAAACTTATTTGGAGGCAAGACTTGATCAACCTTGTTAACAAATACTTTTTATATGCATAGAGGAGGTAAACAACATTTCTTTCTTCCTCCACTTGTTCTACTTGCTGTAGCACTTTTGTTTTGCAAAGTTCTTGAGTTAATTAGAGGTTTCAAAATCTTTTTCTGCCCCGTAATAATAAATGTAATACCCAGAAATGAGCATTTTTCAAAGTTTTCAAAAATTCATAAAAATTATACCGTTGGTCTTATTTTTCGAAGACGCAACTGGGAGCACCTGGGGATGACCAGTGGGGCACTGATGTCTACGGATGCTTCTGTTCTTGTTGACAGTGTTGGGCCTCCAAGAGCAGAGGTTTGTAGAACAGCAGCAAGTTTTCCCTTAAGTGGATCACCCAAGGTTTTTCGAACTCAGGGAGGAAGAGGTCAAAGATATCCCTCTCATGCAACCCTGCAACCACAAAGCAAGAAGTCTCTTGTGTCCCCAACACACCTAATAGGTGCACTAGTTCGGCGAAGAGATAGTGAAATACGGGTGGTATGAATAAATATGAGCAGTAGCAACGGCACCAGAAAATAGCTTGCTGCTACAAGCTGGCGTGTGGTTGATGGTGGTAATATTGCGGGCGGTAGAGATGCGATAAAACGAGTAAACAAGCGATGATAGCAGTATTTGGGAACAAGGCCTAGGGATCATACTTTCACTAGTGGACACTCTCAACATTGATCACATAACAGAATAAATAGATAAATGCTAGACTCTACACTCTCTTGTTGGATGATGAACACCACTAACTGTGTAGGATTACACGACCCTCAATGCCGGAGTTAACAAGCTCCACAATATTCGATGTTCATATTTAAATAACCTTAGAGTGCACGACAGATCAACATAACTAAACCAAGTACTAACATAGCATGCACACTGTCACCATCACACTATGAAGGAGGCATAGATCACATCAATACTATCACAGCAATAGTTAACTTCATAATCTACAAGAGATCACAATCATAGCCTACGCCAAGTACTACACGATGCACACACTATCACCTTTACACCGTGCAGGAGGAATAGACTACTTTAATAACATCACTAGAGTAGCACACAGATAAATTGTGATACAAAACACATTGCAATCATAAAGGGATATAAATAAGCACTTCACTATGCCATTCATAACAGTGAATAAGTATTCGTGAAATATAGCCTAAGAGACCCACACGGTGCACACACTTGTCACCTTTACACACGTGGGACAAGGAGTCTCCGGAGATCACATAAGTAAAATCCACTTGACTAGCATAATGACATCTAGATTACAAGCATCATCATATGAATCTCAATCATGTAAGGCAGCTCATGAGATTATTGTATTGAAGTACATAGGAGAGAGATTAACCACATAGCTACCGGTACAGCCCTTAGCCTCGATGGAGAACTACTCCCTCCTCATGGGAGACAGCAGCAGCCGGTGATGAAGATGGCGGTGGTGTCGATGCAGAAGCCTTCCGGGGGCACTTCCCCGTCCCGGCGGCGTGCCGGAACAGAGACTCCTGTCCCCCAGATCTTGGCTTCGCGATGGCGGCGGCTCTGGAAGGTTTCTCGTACCGTGGCTTTTCCGTATCGAAGATTTAGGTCAGGGACCTTTAAATAGGTGAAGAGGCGGAGTCGGAGGGTCGACGAGGCGGCGACACAGTAGGGGGGCGCGGCCAAGGCCTGGGCCGCGCCACCCTGGCGTCTGGTGGCCCTGTGTCCCCCCTCTGGCGGCTCTCGGGTGTTCTGGAAGCTTCGTGGGATTTTAAGATGCTGGGCGTTGATTTCGTCCAATTCCGAGAATATTTCCTTACTAGGATTTCTGAAACCAAAAATAGCGAGAAAACGAGAAGCGGCACTTCGGCATCTCGTCAATAGGTTAGTTCCGGAAAACGCATAATAATGACATAAAGTGTGAACAAAACATGTAGGTATTGTCATAAAACAAGCATGGAACATAAGAAATTATCGATACGTCGGACACGTATCAGCATCCCCAAGCTTAGTTCCTGCTCGTCCCGAGTAGGTAAACGATAACAAAGATAATTTCTGGAGTGACATGCCATCATAACCTCGATCATACTATTGTAAGCACATGTAATGAATGCAGCGATCAAAACAATGGTAAATGACATGAGTAAACAAATGAATCTTAAAGCAAAGACTTTTCATGAATAGTACTTTCAAGACAAGCATCAATAAGTCTTGCATAAGAGTTAACTCATAAAGCAATAATTCAAAGTAGAGGTATTGAAGCAACGCAAAGGAAGATTAAGTTTCAGCGGTTGCTTTCAACTCATAACATGTATATCTCATGGATATTGTCAATGCAAAGTAATATAACAAGTGCAATATACAAGTATGTAGGAATCAATGCATAGTTCACACAAGTGTTTGCTTCTTGAGGTGGAGAGAGATAGGTGAACTGACTCAACATAAAAGTAAAAGAAAGGCCCATCGCAGAGGGAAGCATTGATTGCTATATTTGTGCTAGAGCTTTGGTTTTTAAAACAAGAAACAATTTTGTCAATGGTAGTAATAAAGCATATGTATCATGTAAATTATATATTATAAGTTGCAAGCCTCATGCATAGTATACTAATAGTGCCCGCACCTTGTCCTAATTAGCTCGGATTACCGGGATTGTCATCGCAATACACATGTTTTAACCAAGTGTCACAAAGGGGTACCTCTATGCCGCCAGTACAAAGGTCTAAGGAGAAAGCTCGCATTGGATTTCTCGCTTTTGATTATTCTCAACTTAGACATCCATACCGGAACAACATAGACAACAGATAATGGACTCCTCTTTAATGCATAAGCATGTAGCAACAATTAATTTTCTCATATGAGATTGAGGATATTTGTCCAAAACTGAAACTTCCACCATGGATCATGGCTTTAGTTAGCGGCCCAATGTTCTTCTCTAACATTATGCATGCTCTAACCATTAAATGAGTGGTAAATCGCCCTTACTTCAGACAAGACGGACATGCATAGCAACTCACATGATATTCAACAAAGAGTAGTTGATGGCGTCCCCAGGAACATGGTTATCGCACAACAAGCAACTTAATAAGAGATAAAGTGCATAAGTACATATTCAATACCACAATAGTTTTTAGGCTATTTGTCCCATGAGCTATATATTGTAAAGATAAAGGATAGAAATTTAAAGGTAGCACTGAAGCAATTTACTTTGGAATGGCGGAGAAATACCATGTATTTGGTAGGTATGGTGGACACAAATGGCATAGTGGTTGGCTCAAGGATTTTGGATGCATGAGAAGTATTCCCTCTCGATACAAGGTTTAGGCTAGCAAGGTTATTTGAAACAAACACAAAGATGAACTGGTGCAGCAAAACTCACATAAAAGACATATTGTAAACATTATAAGACTCTACACCGTCTTCCTTGTTGTTCAACCCAATACTAGAAATTATCTAGACCTTAGAGAGACCAATTATGCAAACCAAATTTTAGCAAGCTCTATGTATTTCTTCATTAATAGGTGCAAAGTATATGATGCAAGAGCTTAAACATGAGCACAACAATTGCCAAGTATCAAATTATCCAAGACATTTTATCAATTACTACATGTAGCATTTCCCGTTTCCAACCATATAACAATTTAACGAAGAAGATTCAACCTTCTCCATGAATACTATGAGTAAAGCCTAAGGACATATTTGTCCATATGCAAGCTGACGGAGCGTGTCTCTCTCCCACACAATGAATGCTAGGATCCATTTTATTCAAACAAAACAAAAACAAAAACAAGCCAGACGCTCCAAGCAAAGTGCATAAGATGTGACGGAATAAAAATATAGTTTCACTAGAGGAACCTCGATAATGTTGTCGATGAAGAAGGGGATGCCTTGGGCATCCCCAAGCTTAGACGCTTGAGTCTTCTTGAAATATGCGAGGGGTGAACCACCGGGGCATCCCCATGCTTAGAGCTTTCACTCTCCTTGATCATATTGTATCATCCTCCTCTCTTGATCCTTGAAAACTTCCTCCACACCAAACTCAAAACAACTCATTAGAGGGTTAGTGCATGATCAAAATTTACATGTTCAGAGGTGACATAATCATTCTTAACACTTCTGGGCATTGCACAAAGCTACTGAAAGTTAATGGAATCGAAAAATCCATCAAGCATAGCAAAAGAGGCAATGCGAAATAAAAAGCAGAATCTATCAAAACAGAACAGTCCGTAAAGACGAATTTCTAAGAGGCACCAGACTTGCTCAAATGAAAATGCTCAAATTGAATGAAAGTTGCTTACATATCTGAGGATCACTAACGAAAATTGGCAGATTTTTCTGAGTTACCTACAGAGAATTCTGCCGAAATTCGTGACAGCAAGAAATCTGTTTCTGCGCAGTAATCCAAATCTAGTATGAACCTTACTATCAAAGACTTTACTTGGCACAACAATGCAATAAAATAAAGATAAGGAGAGGTTGCTACAGTAGTAACAACTTCTAAGACACAAATATAAAACAAAGTTGTTGTAGCAAAATAAACACATGGGTTATCTCCCAAGAAGTGCTTTCTTTATAGCCATTAAGATGGGCTCAGCAGTTTAAATGATGCACTCGTAAGAAATAGTATTTGAAGCAAAAGAGAGCATCAAGAGGCAAATTCAAAACACATTTAAGCCTAACATGCTTCCTATGAAAAGGAATTTTGTAAATAAACAAGTTCATGAAGAGCAAAGTAACAAGCATAGGAAGATAGAACAAGTGTAGCTTCAAAAATTTCAGCACATAGAGAGGTGTTTTAGTAACATGAAAATTTCTACAACCATATTTTCCTCTCTCATAATAACTTTCAGTAGTATCATGCGCAAACTCAACAATATAACTATCACATAAAGCATTCTTATCATGAGTCTCATGCACAAAATTATTACTCTCCACATAAGCATAATCAATTTTATTAGTTTTAGTGGGAGCAAATTCAACAAAGTAGCTATCATTATTATTCTCATCATCAAATATAGGAGGCATATTGTAATCATAATCAAATTTATCCTCCATAACAGGCGGCAACAAAAGACTACTATCATTATAATCATCATAAATGGGAGGCAAAGTATCATCAAAGTAAATTTCCTCCTCAATGCTTGGGGGACTAAAAAGATCATGCTCATCAAAACCAGCTTCCCCAAGCTTAGAATTTTCCATAGCATTAGCAACAATAGTGTTCAAAGCATTCATATTAATAACATTCCCATTAGCATGCATATAAAGTTCCATGGGTTTTTTAATTCTCTCTTCAAACACATCATGTCCTAATTCAAGATAAAGTTCATAAAGATCTCTCATATTTTTGTTGTTTTCCATTATGCCTAACTAGTGTAAACAAGAAACAAAAAGATGCAATTGCAGGATCTAAAGGAAATAGCTTCGAGTACTTACAACGGCGAAAATAGCTTAGTAGCCGAGATCCGGAGTGTGAGTACCTTTTACCTTTCCTCCCCGGCAACGGCGCCAGAAAAGTGCTTGATGTCTACGGATGCTTCTATTCTTGTAGACAGTGTTGGGCCTCCAAGAGCAGAGGTTTGTAGAACAGCAGCAAGTTTTCCCTTAAGTGGATCACCCAAGGTTTATCGAACTCAGGGAGGAAGAGGTCAAAGATATCCCTCTCATGCAACCCTGCAACCACAAAGCAAGAAGTCTCTTGTGTCCCCAACACACCTAATAGGTGCACTAGTTCGGCGAAGAGATAGTGAAATACATGTGGTATGAATAAATATGAGCAGTAGTAATGGCACCAGAAAATAGCTTGATGCTACAACTGGCGTGTGGTTGATGGTGGTAATATTGCGAGCGATAGAGATGCGATAAAACAGTAAACAAGCGATGATAGCGGTATTTGGGAACAAGGCCTAGGGATCATACTTTCACTAGTGGACACTCTCAACATTGATCACATAACAGAATAAATAGATAAATGCTAGACTCTACACTCTCTTGTTGGATGATGAACACCACTAACTCGTGTAGGATTACACGAACCCTCAATGCCGGAGTTAACAAGCTCCACAATATTCGATGTTCATATTTAAATAACCTTAGAGTGCACGACAGATCAACATAACTAAACCAAGTACTAACATAGCATGCACACTGTCACCATCACACTATGAAGGAGGCATAGATCACATCAATACTATCATATCAATAGTTAACTTCATAATCTACAAGAGATCACAATCATAGCCTACGCCAAGTACTACACGATGCACACACTGTCACCTTTACACCGTGCAGGAGGAATAGACTACTTTAATAACATCACTAGAGTAGCACACAGATAAATTGTGATACAAAACACATTGCAATCATAAAGGGATATAAATAAGCACTTCACTATGCCATTCATAACAGTGAATAAGTATTACGTGAAATATAGCCTAAGAGACCCACACGGTGCACACACTTGTCACCTTTACACATGTGGGACAAGGAGTCTCCGGAGATCACATAAGTAAAATCCACTTGACTAGCATAATGACATCTAGATTACAAGCATCATCATATGAATCTCAATCATGTAAGGCAGCTCATGAGATTATTGTATTGAAGTACATAGGAGAGAGATTAACCACATAGCTACCGGTACAGCCCTTAGCCTCGATGGAGAACTACTCCCTCCTCATGGGAGACAACGAGCGGTGATGAAGATGGCGGTGGTGTCGATGGAGAATCCTTCCGGGGCACTTCCCCGTCCGGCGGCGTGCCGGAACAGAGACTCCTGTCCCCCAGATCTTGGCTTCGCGATGGCGGCGGCTCTGGAAGGTTTCTCGTACCGTGGCTTTTCCGTATTGAAGATTTAGGTCAGGGACCTTTAAATAGGCGAAGAGGCGGAGTCGGAGGGTCGACGAGGCGGCGACACAGTAGGGGGGCGCGGCCAAGGCCTGGGCCGCGCCACCCTGGTGTCTGGTGGCCCTGTGGCCCCCTCTGGCGGCTCTCGGGTGTTCTGGAAGCTTCGTGGGATTTTAAGATGCTGGGCGTTGATTTCGTCCAATTCCGAGAATATTTCCTTACTAGGATTTCTGAAACCAAAAACAGCAGAAAACAGGAAGCGGCACTTCGGCATCTCGTCAATAGGTTAGTTCCGGAAAACGCATAATAATGACATAAAGTGTGAACAAAACATGTAGGTATTGTCATAAAACAAGCATGGAACATAAGAAATTATCGATACGTCGGAGACGTATCAGGCACCCCAGGGTGGCACCCCACAGGCCGGCGTGGCCTGGAAGGGGGGCACGCCACCCTGGCGTGTGGGCCCCTCCTTGCCCCACTACTTTATCTCTTCCTCCCACCCTCTTCTCTCTCCCGAAAAAACTCGCACCAGTTTGCTCTCACTCGCGTTTCTGCTCAAGAGCTCAAGATTTCTCGATCTCTTTGCTCAGCCCAGATTTCTGTCTGAAATTTGGCACATTTGCTCTCCGGTATGTGACTCCTCCGATTATCCAAGTAGAATTTTGTTTGGTTGAGTATATCTTGAATATTTTGCTGATGTAGGTAACATGTTTATTGAGCTTGCATGCTTGTTCTAAGTTGTAGAAACTAGTTTTGATGCATGATTAGTACTGTAGCAAGTTCCTATAGTAGTTTCCCTCAATTATATGTCACCAAATCAAATTTTATATTGTTTGTTGAAAAATTTCAGAAAATGGAGTGGAATAGTCATCAACTAAACCAACAAGAATTGGAGGTGCAACAAGTCATGAGAGTTAACCGCGAAGAGGGAGTATACCCTTCTTACTACCCGTGCACAGATTTCATGAGAAGTGCAGGAATCTTGCGAGATGTTCAGAATCTAATTTCTCGTGCAGGGTTGGATGATTTTGTTGTTGGTGAACCATGCCAATATGCAAAATTGACTATGTCTGTAGTGCAGGATTTTGAATTCAATCGGTCGCAATCTAACTGTGGTGACCCTGCATACCACTGCATGTTGTACTATGCCAGTCGTTGATATAACATTCACGAAGTACCATTCCGCAAATATTACATCCCTCAGAGTAGTACAACAGAACATAGCAGGTCCATAACTCATTCATTTATTATTACAAGCATAATGTACATATCATCTCGGAGCTCCTCTTGGGTCCTAAGAGGGATACTCCTGGGTTCGAGGTGAACCCATCTTAGCTTACAATATAGAAGTCTTACTAGGTGGTACATTTATTCCCTCGAGCAGCTAAGTACTAAGTGTTCGTACTGCTCAGATACTACTACTACTCGGTTATTCTAAACTTAATCTGCTCCGGAACCCTCCCCGGTTCCGTAGACTATAAGGTAGTCTACGCCTTCAACACCTCCAGAGAGGTCTGGTTCTTCATAGCCGATGATGTCGGCTCCTTCAGGGTTGTCGTTGTCCTCCTCCAGATGGTTCAGACAATCTAAGCAGGGGATTTAAGAGTGGGATGAGTACGAGCGTACTCAACAAGTTCATTATAGAAAAGAGGTGTTTAATGCACTAGCTACGATATTAGACCAGAAAGTCTAATACCAATGCAGGTTTTGATAAATATTTCTTCAAGAGGTTGCTTTTATTTCAAAGAACTATGTCCATCAGCCTTCACCAGTTTACTAGAACTTCGTGGAGCTCCTTTCCGGCCGCGTTCGCAGTTCCATATCCCGGAACAGGGAGTGACAGGTCACGGTTCTTTACACTCTGCAGAGGTGTGTTGCTTTACCCATAAGAGATCTTAACCTTGGTGCCAACCGGGCAGCTTTCCGTCCACACTTCCTATGGTGTGAGGCCCGGTATAAGGTCTAGCCAATCATGTTCCTCCGCTACCTCGAACACCCACCCTTTGTTGCAGTTCCGACCTTGGGTCCTCGCCGGTCAGCGTATCCAGAGATACCTTCCGACCTCGACTATTACCAGGTCGCAACCATGGTCCTTCGCCGGTCGTTGCAACCCCTCATAGACCGCATTACCGTGGGGAATTAGAATGGGATCCCCACCCTTCGGTTGTTCTCGCAACATACAACTGCTACGGTAAGCACATCCGTTGATGAACGAGAGGTGGAAACACTTTTGACTACTCCGTCCCACTCCGGATCTTATGGTTAACACGGTTATTACGGCACAAGAATCACTGAACGACATTTGTTGTTTAATCCTAGATGGATATAAACCCATTGCAATGGAACCTCCACCATGTCAACACAATCCATGGTTCCATTGCCAACCACTTAGTCATATTCATAGTTATGAAAGTAGTGGTTTTGCCTTTTTATGCAATAATGATAACATAGTACTTTGCAAGTAGTTTGATAAAAATACTCGAATGACATGAGCAAGTGATGAACTTGCCTGAATACTGCAAAGTGTTGCAGTTGGATGGTGTGGACTGACCCTTGTCCTCTGTTGCTGAAAAATAGCATCATTGTCCGATAAGGGCAATGGTTAAAGAAGCATTTATGCATGATTCCAGTTTTAGGGTTTGTTCCCCCCTTCCGATGAATTATCATTTCATGTGAGAGGTTGATACTAAGAATGACTTAGGGATACTCTATTTAGGGTAAAATACAACCTTGAAATGTTGTCAAGGTGTTTTTAAAATCCAAAAGAATTTATGGACTTATTTTCATTATTGAAAATAAAATGTGTGATTTAAATGATTATTTAAATCATGAAATTTGGACTTATTCTTGTTTAACTTCAAAAATTCTATTTCATATTTTATTATGATAGAGTTTTTTATACTGAGTGGTTTTCATATTTTTAATTATTTTTTTAGAGCTATATTCTATTTTATAAAATTCTTAGAAATACTCACTTAAATGGGTATTTTGGAAATACCCAAAATACCCCTTGGGCCCACCTGTCAGGTGTCCGAGCTGGTTAGGTTGGACCAGCCCACTGGGCTCGGTCCAACCGACCCAGTCGCGTCGTCTTCCTCCCTCACTCTCTAACCCTAATCCTCTTCGGGCTCCCGCGACTAAAATCGTCTCCGCCGTCGCCGCTTTATTTCCGCCGCCTCAGGCCGTCGCCGGCGACGAGGTGGTGCGGATCTGGACCGCCTCTCGACGGCGGACCTGATGGTCCGCGTCGATCTGACGCTGACGTCGCTGTTCGCTCGCCATCGACCCTCCAGTGCGCCAGGCCTTCGGCGTCCGCCGCCGCCGTGCGTTGGAGAGGTCGTGGCCCTTCTTCCAGGCACTTCCTCTGCGCGTGGTGCAACGCTGGGGTGTTGTGGTGGTCGCCAGGGCTTGGCTTGGCCAGGCCTGGTGCCGCCGTGCTCCGGCATGCGCCGTCGTGGCCGCCATGACCGTGTCGGCCGTCTCCTCCATGGTATGTGCTTCTCCTACCCGTTCTACTTCTTCTCCTCCTCCTCCTCTTCGTCTAGCTTGGCCACTGGCCTGCTTGTCCTCGTAGATGTGTTGGCCGTGCCGATGTGCTGTAGTTGCTACGTCTTGCTAGCTGTGTCTACGCGTATGCTGCTGTGCTGCATGTGCTGCTGTGCTGCTGCTGTGTTGTTCTTCTCTAACACCTGCTGTTCTAGCTTGTGAGCTTTTGTTCATAAGCATACTATGATGCTTTGCTTAATTATGTTGACTCATGTTGTTGCTCTGTATCCATGTCTCTCCTGTGTATGTAATGGCTTGCTTCTGGCTTGATCATGCTGTGATGATCCTTGCCTTTGGCAAGTGCCAGTGCTCCTGATGTGCTATTATCTGTGCTCTAATTCATGGACATGCTTAATTGAGCCTATCTGTTGCATTAACAGCTCCATCTCTTGATGGAGTGCTTCTGGATACAATCATAATTCATTGTTTTGATTATCTGTGGAGCAATTATTAACTAAATGTGGCTATTTCATTGACTGGTTCTGCTTCTGCTTGCTCAGTGATGCTCTAGCATGCACTGGCATGCTCTAACAAGCTTCTGATGATCACATGATCATCAGTTGCTTGTAAATGATGTTGTTTCATAACTGTGCCTCACTATTGCTCTCTCTGTGTTGTGTGTGCATCACACAGGCTTGGCCTGGTGTGTGCTGGTGCTTGCTTAAGCATCAGTTGATGCTTGCAATGATCCAATGGATCATCTGCAAGGCTCTGGTGAATCTATTGCTTGTGTATTTCATTTATCTGTGTTGACTTGCTTGGCTGAATGGATAAATGATGTGAACTGCTTGCAGTTATGATCATCTGTTAAATTGTGACAGACTAGATGGATGCCAACCCTTGGTTGTGTACCCTAGTCCATTATTTGAACCCTTCTGGTGATGATAACTGTGCAAGGCTTTTGATTTGGGGCTGTTTTAGTGGTTGAGGTGGCCTCAACAGCATGTACGTCAAATTTTGTTTTTTTATAAAATTTATATTTTTGTTCCAAATTTAGTCTCATATTAAAGTATTTTCCATAACGATTCCAACGGTATCTTATTTGTATTTTTTCCGATTTTATTTGAAGTCCCAAAGTGTATTTACAATTTCAGCAAGCCACCGCCTAGCCCAGCTCGCCCCGGCCCAAGCTGCCCCGCCCCAGCGCCGCGGCCCAGCTCCGCGCGCACCGCCGCTGCCCCTTTTTCCTTTTGCTTTTCTGTTTAGTCCCACACCGCCTCGTTAAGTAAATTTTCTCCAGCCGACAGCCTATATAAGAGATCCTCGGGGAGCCCCAAAACACACAGGCGCGCAGCGCTCTCTCTTCTCCCCACGCGCAGCGCGGCAGCTTCTCCCGCGACGCAATTCGCGGCGCACAATCGTGACGCAACAATCCGCAACGCTATTTGGGGAACGTCCACAACTTCGTAATTTTATTTGCTTAGGTCTACACCTTCGTTTAGATTAGTGGTTCTTCCGTTAAGTTTGTAATTAGATCCTCTACAACTTTCATGTAGAAAGTTTTTCCATCTGAGCAACTTGTTCGGATAACTTTTTGTACACCATTAAAACTCTAACCACTTAGGTTTTGTAAAATTCATATCTGAAGTTCTATCCATCGGATTTCGATAAACCCTATACCGTTGGAATCAGCAAATCCCGTAGATCATTGTAGACATTTTGTGTGGCAGTTTCGCTCACTTTATTTTCGCGGTACCCCTTTGATCCGCAGCATCGTCTATAAAATAAAACCTACAAATTTTTTCCGAGAGATTCTTACGGCGATACGCTTGTAATGGAATTCTATACCACTTCGCGTAGAAAGTTCTTCCATCCGGAAAACTTCTTCTAATGACTTTTCGCGAAAGGTGTAGTCCTAGAACTGGTTTCAACATAGTTCCTTTAGCCAAAATGATATTTATGATCATACCCATCTTCCAAGACCAGTTATAAATCTTTATAATGTTCACGAGATAATGCATAGCTTACACTTGGTTGTACTGGTTCATGATTATTCAAATAGCAATTGAGTTATTTGAGTAAAGTGTGATATGTCCTTGTTTAGATTTTTTACCTTGCTCTAGTAGGGTGGAGATACTCTACCCCATATCACATGTGTTGAACTCTTGTTATTCATTAGGACCCGCGAACCAAATCCCGATATCATTCATGCCTATACAACCTCATGCCATTCAACCCCTCCACTTAGTTTGAACTATTCAATTTTCAAATGAGTTACTTGAGTAGTTCAATATATAATTAGTTCATATCCAATGCTATGTGTGACCTTGTGCTACTCTGATAAGTGTTGTCACACTATGTCAATTGCATAAGCCTTGCTTTACAACACTTCATCCAATAGCACCACCGTCTAAAATATTTGAATCACTTTGCAAATATTCAAATTCAAATATGAGAATTTGAGTATATATCCATTATCGATTTCTATAATCCTTTCTCAACATGATTCTTTTGTGAAGGTGAAACTTATGATCTCATCCGCACACCAATGCCACTAGACACTTTATCGTGAACCAATATCGTGTCTATCCAGATTCATTTTCATTCACTCCTTTGACTTAGTTTACAATTATTCAACTTACAAATGAGTAAATTGAGTAATTCTATATATCATTTGTTTATACCCAAGACTATGTGTAGTTCATACTATTTTGAGTAATTGTTGTCACACTTATTTAATAATATTGTTTTCGCACTATTTGTCACTTATGTGATTCAATTCACATGAGCCGTTTCAAATTCTTTTCATGCTCTTGTAAAGCATAAAGATTCTTCCATTATATCTTGGATAATCCATCTCTTTCTAATCATGTGACTTTCCGTCCAAACTCTCACCGCCATATCTTGCAAGCCAAACCTCATGCCACGCCTTAGTACCGTAGAGCGATTTTCGATTGTTGTCTTGTTTGATTATGATGTTGTTGTTGAATGGTGTGTTTATGTTGTGCTATATTCTATGTTATAGTTGTACGGAGAGGCACGTATTTTGATTAAGAGAAGTGAACGCGCTTCGACTACCAAAAGGCAAGTGACATTCAAATCCTACTTATTTTTATATATGCATTAGTGTTTTTCAAACTAGTATGCATGGTAGGATTTTGATTTCAAAAGTTATGCTATGCTTATCAATACTAGTAGTGTGTAGCTACCATGAACCCTTGCTAGGATTTTAGTTTGCCTAGCAATAACAACGTGCCACTGCGCTGTTTTGATCAATTTGGATTGTGAGTATTGAGAATTAAAATTAACAACCTTAATGAATCACCTGGGTGGATTGGTTGATTGGTGGGCGGCTGCTCAGGCTCACGCGCCCTAGGGACTAAAGTGATGAATTCCTCACGTGCCCTAGGGACTAAAGTGATGAATCCCTGAGAGTGCGCAAATGTTGAGTGGCTACTCGGGGCCACATTGTGGTTGTCATCGCCGAGGGTGCACTTGTGGATGGCCACTCGGGATTAAAGAGATTAATATGTCGTCCATGTTTTAGATAGCTTCCGGTGCAGCCTTATGGTATTATGGGCTCTGCTCGGGATTAAGTAAGTTGTGAGGTCCAACTTGTTGCTAGACATGATGATGTGGTGACGGCCAAACGGGAACGGGTCTAGCTGGTTATGGTTGAAACCTTCTTCCGAAAGATCTTGTCTCATTCTTCTCTTGGGAAGGGTGGGTCGTAAGGTGAAAGTGCACAACCTCTCGAGAGTTAAACCTAAGATCTTAGCCGTGTCCCCGGTTATGGACAATTTGAGCTTCTAGGCAAGGAATGTACGGAAGAATCTCATCACCTTTTCCGAATGTATTTAAAATTTGATCAACTTTGAAAAACTCATGGGAGATGTAACCATGTGATTATTCTAAAACCCATGGAGGATTTAACCATGGTGTGATTTCATAATGTCATTCAAAGATTTTCAAAATGTTTTGTTTTAAACAAAATATAGGATAAAATTGGCTTTATGCAAATTAGCCTAAGACTCCACTAGCCAAATATCATGTAGATAGTCATGCCCAAAGCCGCCACCATATAAGTGTCATTTGCCGAGTACATCATTGTACTCGACCTCCATTCGTGGGGCTGCATATTCAAACGTGCAGGATTTTTCCGAGGAGAAGGACGTGGTAGGATCTCGAGTCTACATTCCAACATGATCTGCTCGTGGCACATGAAGATGATGAAGGCTCATCGATGATTTACTTTCCGCTGTGTTTGTTCTGAAGATTTTATGGAGCTAGTCCATGTGACTATGCAAATTGTAAGGTTTTACTTTACCCTTTGGATCAACGATGTAGTAATTGATACTGTTGCAATGATTACTATATATATTTTGTAATGTGTGTGTGCTATCAGTGATCCCGGGAATAGCACTATACACGAGTATCTTGCCTTTATTAAAAGGTAGGGTGCTACGAGAATGGTATCGGAGCATAGTGTTGCTCGTAGGATCGAGACCCTAGGTTTGGATTAGAAATAGGAAGACCCTAGGATGAAAAATTTGTCAAATCCTATTTAAAAAAAGTGTTTGCTTTGTGAAACTTCTAGTATTCTCAGCTACTCCATCTTTAAAAATGTTTTCCTCCATTCTTTAGATGACCCCCCTTATCAAAACTATCAACAAGGACCGATGATGATCATGTGCCTGAAGTGAGGAACTGATGCTTCATGTCAAATTCTTCGACTCCGCAAGAAGTGTTTCATGGGAGACCAATGAAGAACTTGAAGAAAGACTTCGATGCAGACTGCACAACACACGAAGATACACCGAAGAAATAGAATAGAAACTTGAAACATCCAAAACAGAAATAGACTAGACCACCATTAGTTCTCTTTTAGCGAACCAGCGATAAGGTAACATAATATTGATCATACCAAATTGAGGTATGACCATACTAGTTTGTTTGTGTTCAAAACATGCTGCTTGATGCTTGTTAGACGTTGTTTGTAAGATGTTTTGCCTTGATATGATGTGTTTGGGTAGAAATCTTCTTTAGACCTTTCTATCTATTCTCATCTATACCTAATTCTGAAATTGTTTTCTCGGCAAATCTCCATGAAGACAACTTTAGTATACCAACCTTGATATTTCCTATCAAGATGAAGCATCGTAGAGTGGGAGATACGCAAAACCCTAGTTAGGAATCGATAGAAATGTTTTTCAAAACAATTCAATAATGGGGATTGAAACATTGATTCAGTTCTCCATGGAGGTTTTTGTCAAAACTTGTGAGGTTGACCAAGAGTTAGAATGCGAGATGTACCAAACTGAATACAAAGAAATGATTGGGTGCGACATGGATTGGCCCCCATGACGACTACTCATATTGTTTACCCTTGTATGAAGAATGGTAAATCTAGAGAGACGTACCTACAAGAGAGACATCGTTGTTAAGCCTGAACCATAGGGTGAATAGATATTATGACCTTATAGTAGGCAAGTGCTGCCAAGCGTAGGACTACAACGAGATCGAAGATCCAACCACTAGTTTAGAGTTGGGGAAGAATGTCGAAGACACCAAGAAGGAAAAAAAATGAAGGATGACATGAAGTTTACACATCCTGGTCTCCTGATAGACCCAAAGAGCAACCCATCAGTATCAAAAATTAGTTCAACCAACCATTTGGATTAGAAGCCGTACTATGAAGGAACCTTTAGGCTCACATTGGAGAGATATTGTGGTGACCCCGGACTAGCTGTCCGAAATACCCGTTATGTATACAGTTCACGATCCCATGATCAGTGCACCGTGAACACATAATCGAACTGATATCAAAATTACATCATCCTTTACAAAACGGAATAAGAAAATTACAATAAGGTCACATGACCCAACTTTTACATAATAGCCTCGAAGGGCCTAATCTAATCACTAGAGTAGCGGAAACACTTCAGCAGCGCATAGCCCAAGTCATCTGCCATAACCCGACAGGCAACTGGCTGGGAAGACGTTCCTAGCTCGCATAGACGTCATCCAATTCCTTCTTCTTCTGTCGAATTCCTCCAAGTCTGGCCAAGTAAATAGCCAGGGACAAAGCCGTGAGTACATTTGGAATTGTACTCGCAAACCATCAAGAAGGTACTTTGCAAGAGTGCAAGATGATAATTGCTAATCTAAGATGACAAGAGGGAAGAGTTAATTTCTCTTGTAGAAATAGTATGAAGAAGAGAAGTAGTTTCTCTTGTGGATATAGCATCCCAACATCACAGTTGAAGGGGACACTAAGATGGTTCTATGGCATTTCTATATCTTTGTTGAAGAAGATACTTCAAAAGATATCCTATGACATCTCTACATCTTTGTTAAAGAAGATACTTCAAAAGAGTTCCACAACATAAAACACTAGGATGGGGTCACCCAATTTTATTTATCCTTCCCGACCATCTCCACATGGTCGACACATCCT
Source organism: Lolium rigidum (assembly GCF_022539505.1). Lineage (NCBI taxonomy): Eukaryota > Viridiplantae > Streptophyta > Magnoliopsida > Poales > Poaceae > Lolium > Lolium rigidum. The sequence goes on from NC_061512.1 coordinate 39,227,213, forward strand.
CTCCCATACCCTTCCGGTACTTCAAAACAAGTTCTTTCCTTTCATTTGCCAAACCATTTTGTAAACCAAAACTCATCAGGCTAAGCAACAGCCATTCCAACCGTCCATGACCGCGGACGCGGCTATTCGAATAGATTTTACTCTGCAGAGTTTGCACACTTTCCCCACAAGATCCGCGAGTTTATCATGTGGGCATCATCCCCGCATATCAACTATGCCATGACAAAAACTCGGACATAGCCTTTCGCCTATTCGACTTAGCACGGGATCCTACCCTATGGAGTATGTACCTCCCCGGCACCGTGGCAGCTCACCTCACTTTGAGCGTGGCTCCACCGCCAAGCCAGGAGACCCATAGTGTCTTCCGGACGGGTCAGCCCCGAAGGCCTCCCGTTATACTATTGTCTCCACCAACGACAATCCGGATTCAGGGGTAACCTTACCCTTATATAGTTGTGCGGTGTCCCATGTTAAGAAGAACAAACTACGAGCTAAGCTCCGTGCCCACTTTGGAGTAGCTGTGGTTGCGCGGGTTAATTATCACGGGTGAATACTTAGGCGCCAAAGTTTTCGAAAACAAGACTTTCTTTCCAACCATCTTTGCCAAGATCCTTTCCTTTCGTAAACACACGCTTGGGTGAGTCCAACTCACCCAAGGTTTTCAAAAATTCTTTTCAACAAGGTATTTTTCCAAGGGGGTTCCCAACCTATAGTTTTATGGATGAACTAAGATACATCAAGGCATGATGCTAGCCATCATACCACTAAGGATATGATAATTGAGGTGTCAAGGGGATCATACATACTTAGGATAAGCATGCATAGGGACATCATAACTAAGATGATTCAACAAGGGTCATGATGTTAATCATTATACCACTAAGAAGGTGACAATATAAGTGGTCAAGGGGGCATACATGCTTAGGGTAAGCATGCCCTAACATCAACAAGGGGTTCAACATACTTGGGAATAAGTATGCATAGAGTAGAGGACCAAACATCACACATGATACAAGGAACCAAGTATATAATGGAACAATGAACACAACAAGAAGGTTAAATAGAAAGAGATCAAAAGATGGCTTGCCTTGGTTGGCTTATTTGTCCCTGGAATTCTTCAACTTCATCAATATAAGAATCCCGTCAATATAAATAAAATCCTTGTCCGAACCACTTCTTCTTCTTCTCCGGAATCGTTCGCATCTATCGTCGGAAAATATAAAAGGAACACAATCAATCACATTACACCAATCATAACAAACATGCAACAATCAGAAACTAACCACTCAACTAAGGGCTATCATGTTAAGGACTTATTGTTATTTCAAAAAAACTTTATAAAAGAAAACCCATTTATTGCACTTGATAAAAGCATGAAAGCTTCACAAATGAGCAATTGCCTCTATGGTTATCAACAAGGCATGATTTAAACATCCCCTGGTAGATAACACTATCAAGAAGACAAGTGCAATGCTTTGGCCTCAAAAACATTCATCTTTTATTTTCAAACATTTTTGAAAAAGTAGAAATCATTTCTCTCTTTTATTTTGTTAACAAAACACTACACCAAAAGTAGGAAGTAAACCATATACCACATCATTTGAATACTTAAGTTAAACAGTAAAACCAAGTCTAAGTTGCAGAGGGCTTGTTTTTGTAAAACCAAACACTTCAAAAGGGCCAACATAAATTTGGGTGAAAACAAACATAAGATGAAAATAGATCCAAAGGTATAGTTGAAGAATAAAACTTTTTATTTGAATTCAAAATTGAAAAGATTGGCATTGACCACATGCAACAATGAATGAGCATGCCAAGGTAGATGGGTAATGTTGATTTGATGAAGTAAGAATGAAAAGAGAGAGGTGTTAATAAACATTGGTGCCAATGTTGAGGAATGAAGCACTTTGATCAAGTGATCAACTTGGCCAAAAGATGATGGTGGTGATGGTGGTTTAGACAATTGTAGAGCAAGGCTAAGAGAGATGGTGAGTGAAATAACCATACTCACAAGGATGAATATGGTGGCATAAGCCATCAACATGAGGTCAAGATGATGATGGTAAACCATACAAGAGTGAGATGTGATGAATGAATGGAAGTTGTTAATTAGATCTCGGAACTTTACGAGGTGGGTCTCCACCACTATGAGAGTTGATCAAAATGTTGGATAGGGTTTATATTGAACTTTCCTTTGAAAACATTTTGAAAGAGATCCAATGATTTTTAAAACAAAATGGGTCTACTTGCATAATAATGCCAAATAGATTTTTCCCTTGTGTTATCAAAAGGTGCAAGGATGGCACATGTACCAAAACCATGCACTTAAAAGAAGGAAGAAAATCAAATGCCTTTATAGAAAGTCTTTTTGGGTTGAAGGGAATGGGATGATACAAAATACCATCCACAATCTCTCTTGTTATTTGAAGAAAACATTTAAGGAGTTTTAATAACAAGGAGTGATTTTTGTGGCTAAAACCAGGGAAGAAAAACATTAGGGTTTTTGAGAAAGAAAACTAATTTAGGAAGGAGTGTTCTCAAGGGTAGATGGTGGCTACAAAATGTACCCATCATACCTACTCTTGGTTTTGTGGATATTAAAATTGGATTAAATAAACACAAGAGGTAAAAGAGGAAGAAGTGATTTGGTGCTGAAACATTGGATAGGATACCAGATCAAGTGATTATAAGAGTTGCAAGTGGAGGATGTGACATGTAAGATGTGGAAGTTGCCAGAGGGTGTTGTATAGAAGAGATCCATGCACTGAGGTCACCAAAAACAGTTGTGGGTGCTAAGAGATCAACTGCCAAAGTTGGAGTCTTATAAGTAGGCACACTCATGTTGCCATCAGGAGGGAGGTTTGATGTAGTAAAAAGAAAAACAATTCTTCCTAAGCCACACATGTGTTTTATTTAGTGAGTTGCTTGTTTAACCACTAGAGGTGTTGTTATTAAGGGTAGCTCAAAACAAAACTCAACAAGCAAATCAAGACAATTTATCTACCAACAGATCAAGGCAATTCATCATAACAAACAGATCAAGGCAATTCATGTTAATTAGTCTATAGAAAAAGTTTTTGTTCCCCCTAATTTTTGCACTTTGGATAATTAAACAAGCTTGCAAAAAGTTGGGGTGTTACAGATCTTCCACCCTTAAAATAATCTCGTCCCGAGATTACTATGCATAGAACTAGAGGGGTTGTAAAGTTTAACTAAAGTTAGACTCCATTCTTTTGTAGATGTGCCATTTTTGAGAAGGTCGTTGCTTCATCTTCTGGGAGACATGATAGATTTCTGCCGATGGCGAGCTTCTTGAAGAGGTTGACTACTCCATGCAGGTGTTAGATCTGTAGTTTCTAAGCGATCCTAGCGGGGGTTCAAGATTCTGGGAAAGTTAGTGCACTGGAGCAGTTTCTTTAGAGTTAGCTTAATATTTTAGTGGAAGACGAAGTCTTCCAACCTTAAATTTGTTTAGCGGGGTTCCTGAAAACTTAGAGCTTCAGCCATAGGTCTTGTCGGGCGCTTTTTTGAAGAAACCATTGATCTCCCGTCTTGAGTTGAACATCTTCTGAGGGCGTTGTGTAGTCCACGGCTCCAAGAGGGGTTAGTGCATCCCAAGTTCCCATTGGTGTTTTTAGAAAGGTTAAAAATGTTAGGGTTAGCTCCAATTTATAGTGGAAGACGAAGTCTTCCACCCTTAAGATTTTTCACCGGGTTCTCGGAAAAACTCAGAGCTTCTGCCTTGTAGTTCTGTCTGGGGCTTCTGAAGAAGTTGTCGATCTTCCGTATTTAGTTGAAGAATCTTCGGGGGAGAAATGTAGACCACGGCTTCAAAAGGCACTCACGGTGTTTACTAAACCTTATAATGTGCGGTAAGTTAGTAAGTTGATGAAACTCCGAGTTGGTTTCCATATGAAGCAGCAACAAAGGTCGTCGAAGAAAATCTTCAGCTTGAGGGTCAGTGCCGACTTCTACCAGTTAAGAAGTGAGCGGGTAAAATACACCTAATCTTGAGTCTTGAGGTATCTTCATGAGCTTCACTTGATGAGGACTAGGTGAACCATGTGATGTAGCTTGACTTTGATGCTATTGTTCTCTCAGCTTGTTAGGCGGTGTGTTAGAGGGTGATTTCAAGAAGATATCCTCGAGGTTAACGCGATTGTATCCCAAGGTTAGACCAAGTTAGCATGTCTTCTCATAGAGGTGCAGTCACTGTTGAAGGTAGGGGCTTCTGCTTTCTTGGCGTAGTAGAGATGCTCCAACTGATCTTGAAGGTAGTCAGTGTAGATAGGGGTTTGGGTTAATTGAGGTTTGAAAATCAATTGTTAACGGGGTTAGAGTTAGAGTCTTTCATTAACTTAACCAATAGCTAGAAGTTAGTATTTTTGCGACGAGGTAGATGAGGGTGAAAACATATTAGGGAGGCTTTCTAAGCTAGGTTATCACACCAAGAGTGTTTTTCAGACCTAAAGACTAGGAAAACATACACACAACTAACAGATAAAAGCCACTCAGGACAGCACACTAGGAAACTACAAGCAATCATCATACCAGACATAGCACTCTAAGTATCTAGGGATGCCTAATACGCAGGGGTAGCTCAATCGAAGCGATTTGAGTTTGTCCTATCCATCCTATAGGGGGTTTGGGGTTGGTCTCCTATGTTGACGTCTTTATCTTGCTGACATCCACTTCAACAAGGATTTTTGAAACAGTCAGGCTAGGTGTTGAGTTGTCGATGTTGAAATGGAGGCGAGAACTGCGTCAAACTTCAAGTCTCGACACCCCGGGGACGTGAGGACTTCGGAGGGATAGCTGTTGAGGTACTCCCAAAGTCGACAACTTCTTGTGACTGACCTAAAAATTATTAGTCAAGAACTGAGGACTTGATCCCAGACGACTGCAAATAGGTGCAAGTCCACGGAGGAACAAGGTCAGCTCCTTGACAGACCTTGGTGACAACCAAAGACATGATATCATCATTCCTAGGTTGGCATCCAATCTTCAATAGCTGTTGTTGGAGATACATGAGTCTTCCTGAGGGATTGATCCATCTTTGAGGTCGAGTCTCCAGTCTGAGTTGGGGACATCGTCCAATATGTAGGTTTGAAGTGGATGCGACAATAGAGTAAGAATTTTCAACCATTTTTAGTAAAGCGGAGGGATAAGAATTTAGAAGTTTTGAAGAAACAAGAAGAGAAGCTATGCTTCCGACTAAAGAAAGACTTTGTTTCGTAAATAGTTTTTCCCAAGTACTTGTTTCGCTAACTAACGTCCATGCTAACTAAGGTCTCCTATAGTCAGGATGGCTCTGATACCAGCTCTGTGGTGACCCCGGACTAGCTGTCCGAAATACCCGTTATGTATACAGTTCACGATCCCATGATCAGTGCACCGTGAACACATAACCGAACTGATATCAAAATTACATCATCCTTTACAAAACGGAATAAGAAAATTACAATAAGGTCACATGACCCAACTTTTACATAATAGCCTCGAAGGGCCTAATCTAATCACCAGAGTAGCGGAAACACTTCAGCAGCGCATAGCCCAAGTCATCTGCCATAACCCGACAGGCAACTGACTGGGAAGACGTTCCTAGCTCGCATAGACGTCATCCAATTCCTTCTTCTTCTGTCGAATTCCTCCAAGTCTGGCCAAGTAAATAGCCAGGGACAAAGCCGTGAGTACATTTGGAATTGTACTCGCAAACCATCAAGAAGGTACTTTGCAAGAGTGCAAGATGATAATTGCTAATCTAAGATGACAAGAGGGAAGAGTTAATTTCTCTTGTAGAAATAGTATGAAGAAGAGAAGTAGTTTCTCTTGTGGATATAGCATCCCAACATCACAGTTGAAGGGGACACTAAGATGGTTCTATGGCATTTCTATATCTGTGTTGAAGAAGATACTTCAAAAGATATCCTATGACATCTCTACATCTTTGTTAAAGAAGATACTTCAAAAGAGTTCCACAACATAAAACACTAGGATGGGGTCACCCAATTTTATTTATCCTTCCCGACCATCTCCATATGGTCGACACATCCTCTCCCATAACCTTCCGGTACTTCAAAACAAGTTCTTTCCTTTCATTTGCCAAACCATTTTGTAAACCAAAACTCATCAGGCTAAGCAACAGCCATTCCAACCGTCCATGACCGCGAACGCGGCTATTCGAATAGATTTTACTCGCGAGTTTGCACACTTTCCCCACAAGATCCGCGAGTTTATCATGTGGGCATCATCCCCGCATATCAACTATGCCATGACAAAAACTCGGACATAGCCTTTCGCCTATTCGACTTAGCACGGGATCCTACCCTATGGAGTATGTACCTCCCCGGCACCGTGGCAGCTCACCTCACTTTGAGCGTGGCTCCACCGCCAAGCCAGGAGACCCATAGTGTCTTCCGGACGGGTCAGCCCCGAAGGCCTCCCGTTATACTATTGTCTCCACCAACGACAATCCGGATTCAGGGGTAACCTTACCCTTATATAGTTGTGCGGTGTCCCATGTTAAGAAGAACAAACTACGAGCTAAGCTCCGTGCCCACTTTGGAGTAGGCTGTGGTTGCGCGGGTTAATTATCACGGGTGAATACTTAGGCGCCAAAGTTTTCGAAAACAAGACTTTCTTTCCAACCATCTTTGCCAAGATCCTTTCCTTTCGTAAACACACGCTTGGGTGAGTCCAACTCACCCAAGGTTTTCAAAAATTCTTTTCAACAAGGTATTTTTCCAAGGGGGTTCCCAACCTATAGTTTTATGGATGAACTAAGATACATCAAGGCATGATGCTAGCCATCATACCACTAAGGATATGATAATTGAGGTGTCAAGGGGATCATACATACTTAGGATAAGCATGCATAGGGACATCATAACTAAGATGATTCAACAAGGGTCATGATGTTAATCATTATACCACTAAGAAGGTGACAATATAAGTGGTCAAGGGGGCATACATGCTTAGGGTAAGCATGCCCTAACATCAACAAGGGGTTCAACATACTTGGGAATAAGTATGCATAGAGTAGAGGACCAAACATCACACATGATACAAGGAACCAAGTATATAATGGAACAATGAACACAACAAGAAGGATAAATAGAAAGAGATCAAAAGATGGCTTGCCTTGGTTGGCTTATTTGTCCCTGGAATTCTTCAACTTCATCAATATAAGAATCCCGTCAATATAAATAAAATCCTTGTCCGAACCACTTCTTCTTCTTCTCCGGAATCGTTCGCATCTATCGTCGGAAAATATAAAAGGAACACAATCAATCAGATTGCACCAATCATAACAAACATGCAACAATCAGAAACTAACCACTCAACTAAGGGCTATCATGTTAAGGACTTATTGTTATTTCAAAAAAACTTTATAAAAGAAAACCCATTTATTTCACTTGATAAAAGCATGAAAGCTTCACAAATGAGCAATTGCCTCTATGGTTATCAACAAGGCATGATTTAAACATCCCTGGTAGATAACACTATCAAGAAGACAAGTGCAAAGCTTTGGCTTCAAAAACATTCATCTTTTATTTTCAAACATCTTTGAAAAGGTAGAAATCATTTCTCTCTTTTATTTTGTTAACAAAATACTACACCAAAAATAGGAATTAAACCATATACCACACCATTTGAATACTTAAGTTAAACAAGTAAAACCAAGTCTAAGTTGCGAGAGGGCTTGTTTTTGTAAAACCAAACACTTCAAAAGGGCCAACATAAATTTGGGTGAAAACAAACATAAGATGAAAATAGATCCAAAGGTATAGTTGAAGAATAAAACTTTTTATTTGAATTCAAAATTGAAAAGATTGGCATTGACCACATGCAACAATGCATGAGCATGCCAAGGTAGATGGGTAATGTTGATTTGATGAAGTAAGAATGAAAAGAGAGAGGTGTTAATAAACATTGGTGCCAATGTTGAGGAATGAAGCACTTTGATCAAGTGATCAACTTGGCCAAAAGATGATGGTGGTGATGGTGGTTTAGACAATTGTAGAGCAAGGCTAAGAGAGATGGTGAGTGAAATAACCATACTCACAAGGATGAATATGGTGGCATAAGCCATCAACATGAGGTCAAGATGATGATGGTAAACCATACAAGAGTGAGATGTGATGAATGAATGGAAGTTGTTAATTAGATCCGGAACTTTACAGAGGTGGGTCTCCACCACTATGAGAGTTGATCAAAATGTTGGATAGGGTTTATATTGAACTTTCCTTTGAAAACATTTTGAAAGAGATCCAATGATTTTTAAAACAAAATGGGTCTACTTGCATAATAATGCCAAATAGATTTTTCCCTTGTGTTATCAAAAGGTGCAAGGATGGCACATGTACCAAAACCATGCACTTAAAAGAAGGAAGAAAATCAAATGCCTTTATAGAAAGTCTTTTTGGGTTGAAGGGAATGGGATGATACAAAATACCATCCACAATCTCTCTTGTTATTTGAAGAAAACATTTAAGGAGTTTTAATAACAAGGAGTGATTTTTGTGGCTAAAACCAGGGAAGAAAAACATTAGGGTTTTTGAGAAAGAAAACTAATTTAGGAAGGAGTGTTCTCAAGGGTAGATGGTGGCTACAAAATGTACCCATCATACCTACTCTTGGTTTTGTGGATATTAAAATTGGATTAAATAAACACAAGAGGTAAAAGAGGAAGAAGTGATCCGAGTGTCGAAACATTGGATAGGATAAAAGATCAAGTGATTATAAGAGTTGCAAGTGGAGGATGTGACATGTAAGATGTGGAAGTTGCAGAGGGTGTTGTATAGAAGAGATCCATGCACCGAGGTCACCAAAAACAGATTGTGGGTGCTAAGAGATCAACTGCCAAAGTTGGAGTCTTATAAGTAGGCACACTCATGTTGCCATCAGGAGGGAGGTTTGATGTAGTAAAAAGAAAAACAATTCTTCCTAAGCCACACATGTGTTTTATTTAGTGAGTTGCTTGTTTAACCACTAGAGGTGTTGTTATTAAGGGTAGCTCAAAACAAAACTCAACAAGCAAATCAAGACAATTTATCTACCAACGAGATCAAGGCAATTCATCATAACAAACAGATCAAGGCAATTCATGTTAATTAGTCTATAGAAAAAGTTTTTGTTCCCCCTAATTTTTGCACTTTGGATAATTAAACAAGCTTGCAAAAAGTTGGGGTGTTACAGATATGTTGTTCAGTATATGTGAAAAACAATTACCTATTGGATTATAACTCAAAAGCCCTAGATGTTTTCAAAAGATGACCTATTGTCAAGACATATCCTCGGATGTGCCAAGTCATATCCAAGAAGTGCTTAGCACAAACCAAACCATAGTTCTAAGATTACCTACAAAAGTTTCTTTTAAGGGTGGTAGAAGATATACCCTTAGTTTATGGATTACACGAGATGCCGCATGAGATGGTATTTGGAGAAGGTATCACAAGGAGTTTTCATATACACACGTAAAAAAATAGAACCCATGGAAGGAGTACTATCATAACTATGGACACAGTTGAGGGCATATGGTTTAGTGTAACGTTTTTCAAGCCCAAGGCTAACTTCCGAAATCTCCCCGGGGATGTTCGAAAAGAAGCAATAGTGAGTATGAACCTACTAGAAGACCTGAACCCAAATCTTTTCTTTCTAGCCTTTCTCAAATCTCGAGGACGAGATTTTTTTAAGGGTGGTAGTCTGTCACATCCCGAAATTTTCTAAATTTTGGAATGAAAAATAAAAATAAGTTTAATGCTTGATTGTTTGAACTTGATTGAAAATTCACAAAGAATTAATTTTTTTTAAAATTATTTATAAGTTAATTCTAAAATACTCTTTTCAAATACTTGTGGTTTTAAAGCATTTTCAAAATCAAACATATCCTTGCTTTCAAAGTTTTAAAATCCTTAATGGATTTGTAGTTGAGAAAACAGTACCCTAGAAAAGTTTTCATAAATTATTGTTTTTAAAAGATTTTCCAACCATACTCTCGTCCCCGAAATTTTGTTCGGAGGTTTTGGAGCTTATAAAATATTTTATTTAAGAAAACATGAAATACTAAAAAGGCACTATAGCCACATAGACATGTATGTCAAATTTTGTTTTTTTATAAAATTTATATTTTTGTTCCAAATTTAGTCTCATATTAAAGTATTTTCCATAACGATTCCAACGGTATCTTATTTGTATTTTTTCCGATTAAATTTGAAATCCCAAAGTGTATTTACAATTTCAGTATATAAAAAAAAGAAAACGAAAAAAAAGTAAAACAGGCCTGCCAGCCGCCGCTCGGCCCAGCTCGCGCGAGCGGCAGCCAGCAAGCCACCGCCTAGCCCAGCTCGCCCCGGCCCAAGCTGCCCCGCCCCAGCGCCGCGGCCCAGCTCCGCGCGCACGCGCCGCTGCCCCTTTTTCCTTTTGCTTTTCTGTTTAGTCCCACACCGCCTCGTTAAGTAAATTTTCTCCAGCCGACAGCCTATATAAGAGATCCTCGGGAAGCCCCAAAACACACAGGCGCGCAGCACTCTCTCTTCTCCCCACGCGCAGCGCGGCAGCTTCTCCCGCGACGCAATTCGCGGCGCACAATCGCGACACAACAATCCGCAACGCTATTTGGGGAACATCCACAACTTCGTAATTTTATTTGCTTAGGTCTACACCTTCGTTTAGATTAGTGGTTCTTCCGTTAAGTTTGTAATTAGATCCTCTACAACTTTCATGTAGAAAGTTTTTCCATCTGAGCAACTTGTTCGGATAACTTTTCGTACACCATTAAAACTCTAACCACTTAGGTTTAGTTTTGTAAAATTCATATCTTAAGTTCTATCCATCGGATTTCGATAAACCCTATACCGTTGGAATCAGCAAATCCCGTAGATCATTGTATACATTTTGTGTGGCAGTTTCGCTCACTTTATTTTCGCGGTACCCCTTTGATCCGCAGCATCGTCTATAAAATAAATCCTACAAATTTTTTCCGAGAGATTCTTCTGGCGATACGCTTGTAATGGAATTCTCTACCACTTCCGCGTAGAAAGTTCTTCCATCCGGAAAACTTCTTCTAATGACTTTTCGCGAAAGGTGTAGTCCTAGAACTGGTTTCAACATAGTTCCTTTAGCCAAAATGATATTTATGATCATACCCATCTTCCAAGACCAGATTATAAATCTTTATAATGTTCACCAGATAATGCATAGCTTACACTTGGTTGTCTGGTTCATGATTATTCAAATAGCAATTGAGTTATTTGAGTAAAGTGTGATATGTCCTTGTTTAGATTTTTTACCTTGCTCTAGTAGGGTGGAGATACTCTACCCCATATCACATGTGTTGAACTCTTGTTATTCATTAGGCCCCGCGAACCAAATCCCGATATCATTCATGCCTATACAACCTCATGCCATTCAACCCCTCCACTTAGTTTGAACTATTCAATTTTCAAATGAGTTACTTGAGTAGTTCAATATATAATTAGTTCATATCCAATGCTATGTGTGACCTTGTGCTACTCGATAAGTGTTGTCACACTATGTCAATTGCATAAGCCTTGCTTTACAACACTTCATCCAATAGCACCACCGTCTAAAATATTTGAATCACTTTGCAAATATTCAAATTCAAATATGAGAATTTGAGTATATATCCATTATCGATTTCTATAATCCTTTCTCAACATGATTCTTTTGTGAAGGTGAAACTTATGATCTCATCCGCACACCAATGCCACTAGACACTTTATCGTGAACCAATATCGTGTCTATCCAGATTCATTTTCATTCACTCCTTTGACTTAGTTTACAATTATTCAACTTACAAATGAGTAAATTGAGTAATTCTATATATCATTTGTTTATACCCAAGCCTATATGTAGTTCATACTATTTTGAGTAATTGTTGTCACACTTATTTAATAATATTGTTTTCGCACTATTTGTCACTTATGTGATTCAATTCACATGAGCCGTTTCAAATTCTTTTCATGCTCTTGTAAAGCATAAAGATTCTTCCATTATATCTTGGATAATCCATCTCTTTCTAATCATGTGACTTTCCATCCAAACTCTCACCGCCATATCTTGCAAGCCAAACCTCATGCCACACCTTAGTACCGTAGAGCGATTTTCGATTGTTGTCTTGTTTGATTATGATGTTGTTGTTGAATGGTGTGTTTATGTTGTGCTATATTCTATGTTATAGTTGTACGGAGAGGCACGTATTTTGATTAAGAGAAGTGAACGCGCTTCGACTACCAAAAGGCAAGTGACATTCAAATCCTACTTATTTTTATATATGCATTAGTGTTTTTCAAACTAGTATGCATGGTAGGATTTTGATTTCGAAAGTTATGCTATGCTTATCAATACTAGTAGTGTGTAGCTACCATGAACCCTTGCTAGGATTTTAGTTTGCCTAGCAATAACAACGTGCCACTGCTGTTTTGATCAATTTGGATTGTGAGTATTGAGAATTAAAATTAACAACCTTAATGAATCACCTGGGTGGATTGGTTGATTGGTGGGCGGCTGCTCAGGCTCACGCGCCCTAGGGACTAAAGTGATGAATTCCTCACGCGCCCTAGGGACTAAAGTGATGAATCCCTGAGAGTGCGCAAATGTTGAGTGGCTACTCAGGGCCACATTGTGGTTGTCATCGCCTGAGGGTGCACTTGTGGATGGCCACTCAGGATTAAAGAGATTAATATGTCGTCCATGTCTTAGATAGCTTCCAGTGCAGCCTTATGGTATTATGGGCTCTGCAGGGATTAAGTAAGTTGTGAGGTCCAACTTGTTGCTAGACATGATGATGTGGTGACGGCCAAACGGGAACGGGTCTAGCTGGTTATGGTTGAAACCTTCTTCCGAAAGATCTTGTCTCATTCTTCTCTTGGGAAGGGTGGGTCGTAAGGTGAAAGTGCACAACCTCTCGAGAGTTAAACCTAAGATCTTAGCCGTGTCCCCGGTTATGGACAATTTGAGCTTCTAGGCAAGGAATGTACGGAAGAATCTCATCACCTTTTCTGAATGTATTTAAAATTTGATCAACTTTGAAAAACTCATGGGAGATGTAACCATGTGATTATTCTAAAACCCATGGAGGATTTAACCATGGTGTGATTTCATAATGTCATTCAAAGATTTTCAAAATGTTTTGTTTTAAACAAAATATAGGATAAAATTGGCTTTATGCAAATTAGCCTAAGACTCCACTAGCCAAATATCATGTAGATAGTCATGCCCAAAACTGCCACCATATAAGTGTCATTTGCCGGTACATCATTGTACTGACCTCCATTCGTGGGGCTGCATATTCAAACGTGCAGGATTTTTCCGAGGAGAAGTACGTGGTAGGATCTCGAGTCTACATTCCAACATGATCTGCTCGTGGCACATGAAGATGATGAAGGCTCATCGATGATTTACTTTCCGCTGTGTTTGTTCTGAAGATTTTATGGAGCTAGTCCATGTGACTATGCAAATTGTAAGGTTTTACTTTACCCTTTGGATCAACGATGTAGTAATTGATACTGTTGCAATGATTACTATATATATTTTGTAATGTGTGTGTGCTATCAGTGATCCCGGGAATAGCACTATACACAGGTATCTTGCCTTTATTAAAAGGTAGGGTGCTACAGAATGGTATCAGAGCATAGTGTTGCCTATAGGATCGAGACCCTAGGTTTGGATTAGAAATAGGAAGACCCTAGGATGAAAAATTTGTCAAATCCTATTTAAAAAAAGTGTTCGCTTTGTGAAACTTCTAGTATTCTCAGCTACTCCATCTTTAAAAATGTTTTCCTCCTTTCTTTAGATGACCCCCCTTATCAAAACTATCAACAAGGACCGATGATGATCGTGTGCCTGAAGTGAGGAACTAATGCTTCATGTGAAATTCTTCGACTCTGCAAGAAGTGTTTCATGGGAGACCAATGAAGAACTTGAAGAAAGACTTCGATGCAGACTGCACAACACACGAAGATACACCGAAGAAATAGAATAGAAACTTGAAACATCCAAAACAGAAATAGACTAGACCACCATTAGTTCTCTTTTATCGAACCAGCGATAAGGTAACATAATATTGATCATACCAAATTGAGGTATGACCATACTAGTTTGTTTGTGTTCAAAACATGCTGCTTGATGCTTGTTAGACGTTGTTTGTAAGATGTTTTGCCTTGATATGATGTGTTTGGGTAGAAATCTTCTTTAGACCTTTCTATCTATTCTCATCTATACCTAATTCAGAAATTGTTTTCTCGGCAAATCTCCATGAAGACAACTTTAGTATACCAACCTTGATATTTCCTATCAAGATGAAGCATCGTAGAGTGGGAGATACGCAAAACCCTAGTTAGGAATCGATAGAAATGTTTTTCAAAACAATTCAATAATGGGGATTGAAACATTGATTCAGTTCTCCATGGAGGTTTTTGTCCAAACTTGTGAGGTTGACCAAGAGTTAGAATGCGAGATGTACCAAACTGAATACAAAGAAATGATTGGGTGCGACATGGATTGGCCCCCATGACGACTACTCATATTGTTTACCCTTGTATGAAGAATGGTAAATCTAGAGAGACGTACCTACAAGAGAGACGTCGTTGTTAAGCCTGAACCATAGGGTGAATAGATATTATGACCTTATAGTAGGCAAGTACTGCCAAGCGTAGGACTACAACGAGATCGAAGATCCAACCACTAGTTTAGAGTTGGGGAAGAATGTCGAAGACACCAAGAAGGAAAAAAAATGAAGGATGACATGAAGTTTACACATCCTGGTCTCCTGATAGACCCAAAGAGCAACCCATCAGTATCAAAAATTAGTTCAACCAACCATTTGGATTAGAAGCCGTACTATGAAGGAACCTTTAGGCTCACATTGGAGAGATATGTTGTTCACTATATGTGAAAAACAATTACCTATTGGATTATAACTCAAAAGCCCTAGATGTTTTCAAAAGATGACCTGTTGTCAAGACATATCCTCGGATGTGCCAAGTCATATCCAAGAAGTGCTTAGCACAAACCAAACCATAGTTCTAAGATTACCTACAAAAGTTTTTTTTAAGGGTGGTAGAAGATGTACCCTTAGTTTATGGATTACACGAGATGCCGCATGAGATGGTATTTGGAGAAGGTATCACAAGTAGTTTTCATATACCCACGTAAAAAAAATAGAACCCATGGAAGGAGTACTATCATAACTATGGACACAGTTGAGGGCATATGGTTTAGTGTAACGTTTTTCAAGCCCAAGGCTAACCTTCCGAAATCTCCCCGGGGATGTTCGAAAAGAAGCAATAGTGAGTATGAACCTACTAGAAGACCTGAACCCAAATCTTTTCTTTCTAGCCTTTCTCAAATCTCGAGGACGAGATTTCTTTTAAGGGTGGTAGTCTGTCACATCCCGAAATTTTCTAAATTTTGGAATGAAAAATAAAAATAAGTTTAATGCTTGATTGTTTGAACTTGATTGAAAATTCACAAAGAATTAAATTTTTTTAAAATTATTTATAAGTTAATTCTAAAATACTCTTTTCAAATACTTGTGGTTTTAAAGCATTTTCAAAATCAAACATATCCTTGCTTTCAAAGTTTTAAAATCCTTAATGGATTTGTAGTTGAGAAAACAGTACCCTAGAAAAGTTTTCATAAATTATTGTTTTTAAAAGATTTTCCAACCATACTCTCGTCCCCGAAATTTTGTTCAGAGGTTTTGGAGCTTATAAAATATTTTATTTAAGAAAACATGAAATACTAAAAAGGCACTATAGCCACATAGACATGTATGTCAAATTTTGTTTTTTATAAAATTTATATTTTTGTTCCAAATTTAGTCTCATATTAAAGTATTTTCCATAACGATTCCAACGGTATCTTATTTGTATTTTTTCGGATGTTATTTGAAGTCCCAAAGTGTATTTACAATTTCAGTATATAAAAAAAAGAAAACGAAAAAAAAAGTGAAACAGGCCTGCCAGCCGCCGCTCGGCCCAGCTCGCGCGAGCGGTAGCCAGCAAGCCACCGCCTAGCCCAGCTCGCCCCGGCCCATGCTGCCCCGCCCCAGCGCCGCGGCCCAGCTCCGCGCGCACGCGCCGCTGCCCCTTTTTCCTTTTGCTTTTCTGTTTAGTCCCACACCGCCTCGTTAAGTAAACTAGTTGAATACCCGTGCGCTGCCACGGCCGTTAAGTTTTTGTGTCGTCCCACATGTCGGGTGCTCAATTATAGCGTAGCCCATGCTCTGTTATCTCTAGCAGTTAATATTGATTATAGAAAACAGTTGAAAATCTGTTTATTCATGCTCAATGCATGTAATGTAACCAAACCTAAAACCAGTATCACTACAAGGATCCTTCGAATAAACTATGCCAAGTGCAGACCAAGCAGGAACCTCGTGGATTCACATTATTCTAGTTAATAGTTACCTCAGATACATCAATATTAACCAAAACATGTATGAAATCATGTTTCCAACATATTTAGCTCAAATTCAAAAAGTGGCTACACTACCATCAAATCCACATATAATTGTCCGATCTCGCAGTTCAGTCAGTCCCTGCACCACCCCCTAGAATAATGTGAATCCACGTTCCTGCTTGGTCTGCACTTGGTATAGTTTATTCGAAGGATCCTTGTAGTGATACTTGTTTTAGGTTTGGTTACATTACATGCATTGACCATGAATAAACAGATTTTCAATTGTTTTCTATAATCAATATTAACTGCTAGAGATAACAGAGCATGGGTTATGCTATAATTGAGCACCCGACATGTGCCACGATCATTTAAATTTCTTTTCTCGCCACATATATAAATATAGTGCATGAAAGAATTTATTTTTGAGAATGATATCTACCTTTTTCGCAGTTTCTCAATGTTTTTTCTAATTATTTTCGCTTGTCCATGTCTATTGATATATCTTATGGATTGGTGCCATGTTCTGTCAAAACCATTCCAAATGGCCAAAATCTAAAACAAACAATGATATAGAGAGAGATGGACCTTATGCAAACAATAATTGTTGCCTTTGCAACCGTTAATGTAAGAATGGACATGCCAGCTCCGACCACATCTCAAGTGACGCATGCATTGCTACCAAAAAAATAAAGATATACTTGGATTCTGATCAAACTATAATATTTCATGTAAACGTGTGTCTCAACACATACGGCAAAAAACTTTGTCCGACTCTCGTTCCTCTCATTTGGGTCACTCATTTCTCTTATGCCCACACGGCTACACCTGGGATGATAAGGTATAGTCTTCCACCAACATTAGGCACTCCGTGTCCATCGTCTTTGACTACAACTCTAGGTATAGTCTTCCACCAACATTAGGCACTCCGTGTCGATCGTCTTTAACTACAGCTCTATCTCTCTGATATGTTGTCGCTCTCCTTGATCGGCCATTCTGCAATAACATTGAACACAAGAAAGATATGTTGAGAAGACTTTATCCTGAGCATAATAACACAATGTACGTACCGTCTCACTTTATCTCTCTATCAGTCGACTCTTCCATCACTTAATCTTCTCAAAAAATGCAAGACCATTGAATTATGTTTCTCTCTAACAGATGAACTGAAGGATACAAATAAGAGGCTGCGATTTGCCAAGGAAATAATGAAATCATATAATAACACACTTCCAAGGAAAAAAAAGGGTAAATCCAGTGGTAACTAAGAGTGATTCAAAAACGACATGTCCCTAACCTGTAGCCAGGCATAGCGCCCAGTAAACAACACTTTATTAGTAAAAAAATATTAGTGAATATGATATTGCAATTGTTGACCCAAAACAAACTCACCTGTTTGTAATTTAAGAATTGATAGTGTACATATCACCATTTTGCTAGCTTCCTATTGCGCTAACCAATAGCAAGTCTTACACTTAAAGCGCCAAAATGATCTTTGATACTCCTCATTCAAGGACCTCTCTGTACAGGGAGCACTTTCAATTGATTGATAGTGCATCTAATTGCCTAACAAACTGCTTAAGGAAAATTCAGTTCACATAAATGTCAGGGAAATTCTAAGCCAAAATTATTGCACTTGAAAACTTGAATGTTGCCAAAGTAACGAATATATTGTGACCATAATGAATGCTGAAGGAAAATTCTAAACCAGAAAATCCCATTTATTTAATAGCAGAAAATAATCTACATTACTACTAACCATAACGTCTAGGATATAAAAGGCAAGTTATGTACAGGTCATTGACATAGCTGCAAGTGAATTTATTGCAATATTCTCCTACTCAGATGCACCTCGGTAAATGCAAGCTCAAATTTCCAAAGAGTCTCACTCAAATTTCCTAAACATGGAAAATAATGTATTTTTAACACAAATTTGCAACCCAAATATGTATTTTAGCACAAACAAATGGCTTCCTCTCGGTAACCTGTCGCATACAGCAACCAAAATGAATCATGGCATCATTCTTACACATAAATAGCACGTCTATCTCACTCACTGAATGTATCAGCAAAGTATGTAAAAGTTAGAAAAATGAACTGCGGAAGAACATGAACATGGAAACATCTATTTCACACTCTCAGTTGGCCTTCTCTCAGTAACCTGCCGCATACAACAACATCCATACCTAACAGTATCATGGCACCATCCGTATATATAAATAATCTAAGCAAACCTGCGTACACATACATTAGGACATGGGTACTTAAGAATAGAGAGATGAGGTCTGGAAGTACAAGGGAACTCATCTGGCTGACAGCCATCGGAAATTGATAGTTAAAGAACTCCCGAAGCCAATATATCGCACACGACTCCAAGGTTCTCCTGAAGCAATTGACTGGAACCAGAATCAATACTACCTGTAAAAGAGGAAGAGCAGAAAGCATAGTCAATTAAGGTTCGAGGAGGAGAGGTAGTGTGCGATGAAGCTGTAGTCGAACGACCAATTGTGGCAACCTATACAGCTGTTGGATGGAACGAATACCCAGCCGTGAGGAGGGTCTCGACGTCACTGCAGGTCGCGGCCTGCAGTTGGATGGCCGGAGATAACACGGCGGGATTGCTACGGACGTACCAACCATCCCACCACCTCTAGCCATTTTTTTTAATATAGTAGAGATAAGTTAGAATACAAACGAATTGGATTTCAGTTTATATAAGTGTAGCTTTATATTCAATTCACTACTAACAAAGACAAATGAAAAAGACCACCTCATTTTCCTCAATCAACTGGAAGTAGTCTCCGTTGATTAGACCTGCTCTGCAGTATATCTTTGCCACTGGATTCGGTTCAGTCCGGATGAACAATTTGCAGTTCCATAGAAGTAGATAAAAGATTTTCGCACAAGTCTTTAGCTGTTGGATTAAGAATTTATTGGTTAATGTCAGGATGGAAAGGTTATTCGGTCAGCACCTTAAGCAGATATAATTTTGGTAGACTGTCAAGAATTTAAAGACCTTGTAAATGCCCATAAATATACAATTGGTGTTTCAGACCTTAATAACAATATGGCTCCTCAAAGAACTAAGGAAATGCCAATAAATATTCATGGAGCAGATATATAGAGTCTGTAAAGCCATCACCATCAATCAACTGCAAGAAAAGAAGAAAGAGAAACGGGGGATACAGGTGTTGAGCCTTATATGCTTTACCTACGCCATAGCAAATGCTTCCTGTATGCCTCCCTTTATGTTACTTCCTACAAAAATTTCATAGCTGGGCAAATATCATTAAATTCATTGATGGCTGCTAATGTCCAAAATCCTCATGTTAGTACGGTGAAGTTAATTTCAGTGTACCTTATCATCGGACCTTGCACAATGTTCTTCTTGCTATCAAGAACTTTATCAGTCATTGTTCTTGGGATCGAGACATCAAGATCCTTATTTTCCTAGTTACTCAGTTTGTTGTTGAGTGCACCAATGTCCTCTTTTCATTCTAGGAAGGATTCTTAGTCGGGCAAAAATTCTTAAACATATGACATTTATGACGAATTCCTGTTCTGTTTTCGATTCATACGTCTTCTTATGAGCGTTTTACTCACAAACGTTTAACAACACAACTGCAGCACCTCAACAACACCTTCAGTTATCCATGAATTTGAATCACAAGCTAAGAAAAAAAACAGGTCTGTAACTTGAACCGTAGGAGAGATCCGACCAACCTGCAATTTGTTGTGTGGCCGAGTGGCGTTCGATCTGGGTGCGGAGCAGAGGACCGGGGGCGCCAGCCCTGTGGACAGAGGGGACCGAGAGCATCTGGTTGAACTCGTACAACGACGGGTAGGGCGCCGGGTGCGGATCATAGGAGAGGGGGAGCTTCATGAATTCCTGACTTCCTCTCAAGTGGCAGCCCGCGCCGCCGGGCCAGCAAGCCCCATCCCCGACGCCGCCTTCTTCCCCCGGTCGCCTGAGCGTGTCCGTTCCCCTCCGGCTCCAGAACGTGGCCACCAATCTGCAGCACATCGCCTCTATCTTCACGCGTCCTCAGCTGTGGCCGGCGGATCTCACCCAGACTCGAGGTTATGGCAACCTGCTTTAGAGATCAAGTTAGCGACCAATGGAGTCAGAAAACGGGCTTATAATGCTGGCAGAAAACGAGCAGATCATGCGAGGATTCAATTCAGGTCTCCGATGTGGATTCAATTCAGGTCTCCGATGTGTTCGATCTCGTTTCTTAGGTCTGACTCTTGTGTATTCAATTCAGGTCATCCGTGGATTGGGGTTATGCCGTGGTCTCTTGTCGTTGAGGAGGGCGGGGTTCTCCCGCAGCTTCCGCTGGACGCCCGCGAGGTCGCCGGCGCGCACGAGGCCATGGATGGTCTCGGCCTTGGACGGCCTCGGCCGCCCGTTCTGGCTGCCCGGCACCGGCATCTGCTGCTGCTGCCTCCTTCCCTCCCCTTCCCCGTGCTCCAGCAGTCTAGCACCTCCCGCGCCGCCACGGCTCTCTCGATCGAGGAATGGTTTCGATTGTGGGGAGCGACGAGGGGTGGAGGGAAGAATCGCACAAGAGGGCCGCATCACGGATATGCGCGGAGGCGGCGTGGAGGTTGGTCGCGAGACGAATTGGGGAGGCAGCCTGGAGTCGTGGGAAGCGGTTTAGTATTTTCCTGTTTGCGGTTTTTTTTCCGGACGATGAAGGTGGGGGACGGGGACGGGGACGCGGGCGATTTGTTTCCAGAGGGAGGGTAGCACACGACGTACCATGGGACACCACCTCTAGCCATTTAATATAGTAGAGATTTTCTCCAACCGACAGCCTATATAAGAGATCCTCGGGAAGCCCCAAAACACACAGGCGCGCAGCGCTCTCTCTTCTCCCCACGCGCAGTGCGGCAGCTTCTCCCGCGATGCAATTCGCGGCGCACAATCGCGACGCAACAATCCGCAACGCTATTTGGGGAACGTCCACAACTTCGTAATTTTATTTGCTTAGGTCTACACCTTCGTTTAGATTAGTGGTTCTTCCGTTAAGTTTGTAATTAGATCCTCTACAACTTTCATGTAGAAAGTTTTTCCATCCGAGCAACTTGTTCGGATAACTTTTCGTACACCATTAAAACTCTAACCACTTAGGTTTTGTAAAATTCATATCTTAAGTTCTATCCATCGGATTTCGATAAACCCTATACCGTTGGAATCAGCAAATCCCGTAGATCATTGTAGACATTTTGTGTGGCAGTTTCGCTCACTTTATTTTCGTGGTACCCCTTTGATCCGCAGCATCGTCTATAAAATAAATCCTACAAATTTTTTCCGAGAGATTCTTCTGGCGATACGCTTGTAATGGAATTCTCTACCACTTCCGCGTAGAAAGTTCTTCCATCCGGAAAACTTCTTCTAATGACTTTTCACGAAAGGTGTAGTCCTAGAACTGGTTTCAACATAGTTCCTTTAGCCAAAATGATATTTATGATCATACCCATCTTCCAAGACCAGTTATAAATCTTTATAATGTTCACAGATAATGCATAGCTTACACTTGGTTGTCTGGTTCATGATTATTCAAATAGCAATTGAGTTATTTGAGTAAAGTGTGATATGTCCTTTTTTAGATTTTTTACCTTGCTCTAGTAGGGTGGCGATACTCTACCCCATATCACATGTGTTGAACTCTTGTTATTCATTAGGCCCCGCGTACCAAATCCCGATATCATTCATGCCTATACAACCTCATGCCATTCAACCCCTCCACTTAGTTTGAACTATTCAATTTTCAAATGAGTTACTTGAGTAGTTCAATATATAATTAGTTCATATCCAATGCTATGTGTGACCTTGTGCTACTCTGATAAGTGTTGTCACACTATGTCAATTGCATAAGCCTTGCTTTACAACACTTCATCCAATAGCACCACCGTCTAAAATATTTGAATCACTTGGCAAATATTCAAATTCAAATATGAGAATTTGAGTATATATCCGTTATCGATTTCTATAATCCTTTCTCAACATGATTCTTTTGTGAAGGTGAAACTTATGATCTCATCCGCACACCAATGCCACTAGACACTTTATCGTGAACCAATATCGTGTCTATCCAGATTCATTTTCATTCACTCCTTTGACTTAGTTTACAATTATTCAACTTACAAATGAGTAAATTGAGTAATTCTATATATCATTTGTTTATACCCAAGCCTATGTGTAGTTCATACTATTTTGAGTAATTGTTGTCACACTTATTTAATAATATTGTTTTCGCACTATTTGTCACTTATGTGATTCAATTCACATGAGCCGTTTCAAATTCTTTTCATGCTCTTGTAAGGCATAAAGATTCTTCCATTATATCTTGGATAATCCATCTCTTTCTAATCATGTGACTTTCCGTCCAAACTCTCACCGCCATATCTTGCAAGCCAAACCTCATGCCACACCTTAGTACCGTAGAGCGATTTTCGATTGTTGTCTTGTTTGATTATGATGTTGTTGTTGAATGGTGTGTTTATGTTGTGCTATATTCTATGTTATAGTTGTACGGAGAGGCACGTATTTTGATTAAGAGAAGTGAACGCGCTTCGACTACCAAAAGGCAAGTGACATTCAAATCCTACTTATTTTTATATATGCATTAGTGTTTTTCAAACTAGTATGCATGGTAGGATTTTGATTTCGAAAGTTATGCTATGCTTATCAATACTAGTAGTGTGTAGCTACCATGAACCCTTGCTAGGATTTTAGTTTGCCTAGCAATAACAACGTGCCACTGCTGTTTTGATCAATTTGGATTGTGAGTATTGAGAATTAAAATTAACAACCTTAATGAATCACCTGGGTGGATTGGTTGATTGGTGGGCGGCCGCTCGGGCTCACGCGCCCTAGGGACTAAAGTGATGAATTCCTCACGCGCCCTAGGGACTAAAGTGATGAATCCCTGAGAGTGCGCAAATGTTGAGTGGCTACTCAGGGCCACATTGTGGTTGTCATCGCCTGAGGGTGCACTTGTGGATGGCCACTCAGGATTAAAGAGATTAATATGTCGTCCATGTCTTAGATAGCTTCCAGTGCAGCCTTATGGTATTATGGGCTCTGCCGGGATTAAGTAAGTTGTGAGGTCCAACTTGTTGCTAGACATGATGATGTGGTGACGGCCAAACGGGAACGGGTCTAGCTGGTTATGGTTGAAACCTTCTTCTGAAAGATCTTGTCTCATTCTTCTCTTGGGAAGGGTGGGTCGTAAGGTGAAAGTGCACAACCTCTCGAGAGTTAAACCTATGATCTTAGCCGTGTCCCCGGTTATGGACAATTTGAGCTTCTAGGCAAAGAATGTACGGAAGAATCTCATCACCTTTTCTGAATGTATTTAAAATTTGATCAACTTTGAAAAACTCATGGGAGATGTAACCATGTGATTATTCTAAAACCCATGGAGGATTTAACCATGGTGTGATTTCATAATGTCATTCAAAGATTTTCAAAATGTTTTGTTTTAAACAAAATATAGGATAAAATTGGCTTTATGCAAATTAGCCTAAGACTCCACTAGCCAAATATCATGTAGATAGTCATGCCCAAAACTGCCACCATATAAGTGTCATTTGCCGGTACATCATTGTACTGACCTCCATTCGTGGGGCTGCATATTCAAACGTGCAGGATTTTTCTCGAGGAGAAGTACGTGGTAGGATCTCGAGTCTACATTCCAACATGACGCTCGTGGCACATGAAGATGATGAAGGCTCATCGATGATTTACTTTCCACTGTGTTTGTTCGAAGATTTTATGGAGCTAGTCCATGTGACTATGCAAATTGTAAGGTTTTACTTTACCCTTTGGATCAACGATGTAGTAATTGATACTGTTGCAATGATTACTATATATATTTTGTAATGTGTGTGTGCTATCAGTGATCCCGGGAATAGCACTATACACAGGTATCTTGCCTTTATTAAAAGGTAGGGTGCTACAGAATGGTATCAGAGCATAGTGTTGCCTGTAGGATCGAGACCCTAGGTTTGGATTAGAAATAGGAAGACCCTAGGATGAAAAATTTGTCAAATCCTATTTAAAAAAAGTGTTTGCTTTGTGAAACTTCTAGTATTCTCAGCTACTCCATCTTTAAAAATGTTTTCCTCCTTTCTTTAGATGACCCCCCTTATCAAAACTATCAACAAGGACCGATGATGATCGTGTGCCTGAAGTGAGGAACTGATGCTTCATGTGAAATTCTTCGACTCCGCAAGAAGTGTTTCATGGGAGACCAATGAAGAACTTGAAGAAAGACTTCGATGCAGACTGCACAACACACGAAGATACACCGAAGAAATAGAATAGAAACTGGAAACATCCAAAACAGAAATAGACTAGACCACCATTAGTTCTCTTTTAGCGAACCAGCGATAAGGTAACATAATATTGATCATACCAAATTGAGGTATGACCATACTAGTTTGTTTGTGTTCAAAACATGCTGCTTGATGCTTGTTAGACGTTGTTTGTAAGATGTTTTGCCTTGATATGATGTGTTTGGGTAGAAATCTTCTTTAGACCTTTCTATCTATTCTCATCTATACCTAATTCAGAAATTGTTTTCTCGGCAAATCTCCATGAAGACAACTTTAGTATACCAACCTTGATATTTCCTATCAAGATGAAGCATCGTAGAGTGGGAGATACGCAAAACCCTAGTTAGGAATCGATAGAAATGTTTTTCAAAACAATTCAATAATGGGGATTGAAACATTGATTCGAGTTCTCCATGGAGGTTTTTGTCAAAACTTGTGAGGTTGACCAAGAGTTAGAATGCGAGATGTACCAAACCGAATACAAAGAAATGATTGGGTGCGACATGGATTGGCCCCCATGACGACTACTCATATTGTTTACCCTTGTATGAAGAATGGTAAATCTAGAGAGACGTACCTACAAGAGAGACGTCGTTGTTAAGCCTGAACCATAGGGTGAATAGATATTATGATCTTATAGTAGGCAAGTACTGCCAAGCGTAGGACTACAACGAGATCGAAGATCCAACCACTAGTTTAGAGTTGGGGAAGAATGTCGAAGACACCAAGAAGGAAAAAAAATGAAGGATGACATGAAGTTTACACATCCTGGTCTCTCGATAGACCCAAAGAGCAACCCATCAGTATCAAAAATTAGTTCAACCAACCATTTGGATTAGAAGCCGTACTATGAAGGAACCTTTAGGCTCACATTGGAGAGATATGTTGGTCACTATATGTGAAAAACAATTACCTATTGGATTATAACTCAAAAGCCCTAGATGTTTTCAAAAGATGACCTGTTGTCAAGACATATCCTCGGATGTGCCAAGTCATATCCAAGAAGTGCTTAGCACAAACCAAACCATAGTTCTAAGATTACCTACAAAAGTTTCTTTTAAGGGTGGTAGAAGATGTACCCTTAGTTTATGGATTACACGAGATGCCGCATGAGATGGTATTTGGAGAAGGTATCACAAGGAGTTTTCATATACCCACGTAAAAAAAAATAGAACCCATGGAAGGAGTACTATCATAACTATGGACACAGTTGAGGGCATATGGTTTAGTGTAACGTTTTTCAAGCCCAAGGCTAACCTTCCGAAATCTCCCGGGGATGTTCGAAAAGAAGCAATAGTGAGTATGAACCTACTAGAAGACTCGAACCCAAATCTTTTCTTTCTAGCCTTTCTCAAATCTCGAGGACGAGATTTCTTTTAAGGGTGGTAGTCTGTCACATCCCGAAATTTTCTAAATTTTGGAATGAAAAATAAAAATAAGTTTAATGCTTGATTGTTTGAACTTGATTGAAAATTCACAAAGAATTAAATTTTTTTTAAATTATTTATAAGTTAATTCTAAAATACTCTTTTCAAATACTTGTGGTTTTAAAGCATTTTCAAAATCAAACATATCCTTGCTTTCAAAGTTTTAAAATCCTTAATGGATTTGTAGTTGAGAAAACAGTACCCTAGAAAAGTTTTCATAAATTATTGTTTTTAAAAGATTTTCCAACCATACTCTCGTCCCCGAAATTTTGTTCGGAGGTTTTGGAGCTTATAAAATATTTTATTTAAGAAAACATGAAATACTAAAAAGGCACTATAGCCACATAGACATGTATGTCAAATTTTGTTTTTTTATAAAATTTATATTTTTGTTCCAAATTTAGTCTCATATTAAAGTATTTTCCATAACGATTCCAACGGTATCTTATTTGTATTTTTTCCGATTATATTTGAAGTCCCAAAGTGTATTTACAATTTCAGTATATAAAAAAAAGAAAACGAAAAAAAAGTGAAACAGGCCTGCTAGCCGCCGCTCGGCCCAGCTCGCGCGAGCGTGCCCGGCAAGCCACCGCCTAGCCCAGCTCGCCCCGGCCCAAGCTGCCCCGCCCAGCGCCGCGGCCCAGCTCCGCGCGCACGCGCCGCTGCCCCTTTTTCCTTTTGCTTTTCTGTTTAGTCCCACACCGCCTCGTTAAGTAAATTTTCTCCAGCGGACAGCCTATATAAGAGATCCTCGGGGAGCCCCAAAACACACAGGCGCGCAGCGCTCTCTCTTCTCCCAACGCGCAGCGCGGCAGCTTCTCCCGCGACGCAATTCGTGGCGCACAATCGCGACGCAACAATCCGCAACGCTATTTGGGGAACGTCCACAACTTCGTAATTTTATTTGCTTAGGTCTACACCTTCGTTTAGATTAGTGGTTCTTCCGTTAAGTTTGTAATTAGATCCTCTACAACTTTCATGTAGAAAGTTTTTCCATCCGAGCAACTTGTTCGGATAACTTTTCGTACACCATTAAAACTCTAACCACTTAGGTTTTGTAAAATTCATATCTTAAGTTCTATCCATCGGATTTCGATAAACCCTATACCGTTGGAATCAGCAAATCCCGTAGATCATTGTAGACATTTTGTGTGGCAGTTTCGCTCACTTTATTTTCACGGTACCCCTTTGATCCGCAGCATCGTCTATAAAATAAATCCTACAAATTTTTTCGAGAGATTCTTCCGGCGATACGCTTGTAATGGAATTCTCTACCACTTCCGCGTAGAAAGTTCTTCCATCCGGAAAACTTCTTCTAATGACTTTTCGCGAAAGGTGTAGTCCTAGAACTGGTTTCAACATAGTTCCTTTAGCCAAAATGATATTTATGATCATACCCATCTTCCAAGACCGAGTTATAAATCTTTATAATGTTCACGAGATAATGCATAGCTTACACTTGGTTGTCCGGTTCATGATTATTCAAATAGCAATTGAGTTATTTGAGTAAAGTGTGATATGTCCTTGTTTAGATTTTTTACCTTGCTCTAGTAGGGTGGAGATACTCTACCCCATATCACATGTGTTGAACTCTTGTTATTCATTAGGCCCCGTGAACCAAATCCCGATATCATTCATGCCTATACAACCTCATGCCATTCAACCCCTCCACTTAGTTTGAACTATTCAATTTTCAAATGAGTTACTTGAGTAGTTCAATATATAATTAGTTCATATCCAATGCTATGTGTGACCTTGTGCTACTCCGATAAGTGTTGTCACACTATGTCAATTGCATAAGCCTTGCTTTACAACACTTCATCCAATAGCACC
Organism: Lolium rigidum; assembly: GCF_022539505.1. NCBI lineage: Eukaryota > Viridiplantae > Streptophyta > Magnoliopsida > Poales > Poaceae > Lolium > Lolium rigidum. The sequence continues at coordinate 39,255,241 of NC_061512.1, forward strand.
ACCGTCTAAAATATTTGAATCACTTTGCAAATATTCAAATTCAAATATGAGAATTTGAGTATATAGCCATTATCGATTTCTATAATCCTTTCTCAACATGATTCTTTTGTGAAGGTGAAACTTATGATCTCATCCGCACACCAATGCCACTAGACACTTTATCGTGAACCAATATCGTGTCTATCCGGATTCATTTTCATTCACTCCTTTGACTTAGTTTACAATTATTCAACTTACAAATGAGTAAATTGAGTAATTCTATATATCATTTGTTTATACCCAAGCCTATGTGTAGTTCATACTATTTTGAGTAATTGTTGTCACACTTATTTAATAATATTGTTTTCGCACTATTTGTCACTTATGTGATTCAATTCACATGAGCCGTTTCAAATTCTTTTCATGCTCTTGTAAAGCATAAAGATTCTTCCGTTATATCTTGGATAATCCATCTCTTTCTAATCATGTGACTTTCCGTCCAAACTCTCACCGCCATATCTTGCAAGCCAAACCTCATGCCACACCTTAGTACGGTAGAGCGATTTTCAATTGTTGTCTTGTTTGATTATGATGTTGTTGTTGAATGGTGTGTTTATGTTGTGCTATATTCTATGTTATAGTTGTGCGGAGAGGCACGTATTTTGATTAAGAGAAGTGAACGCGCTTCGACTACCAAAAGGCAAGTGACATTCAAATCCTACTTATTTTTATATATGCATTAGTGTTTTTCAAACTAGTATGCATGGTAGGATTTTGATTTCGAAAGTTATGCTATGCTTATCAATACTAGTAGTGTGTAGCTACCATGAACCCTTGCTAGGATTTTAGTTTGCCTAGCAATAACAACGTGCCACTGCTTGTTTTGATCAATTTGGATTGTGAGTATTGAGAATTAAAATTAACAACCTTAATGAATCACCCGGGTGGATTGGTTGATTGGTGGGCGGCTGCTCAGGCTCACGCGCCCTAGGGACTAAAGTGATGAATTCCTCACGCGCCCTAGGGACTAAAGTGATGAATCCCTGAGAGTGCGCAAATGTTGAGTGGCTACTCAGGGCCACATTGTGGTTGTCATCGCCTGAGGGTGCACTTGTGGATGGCCACTCAGGATTAAAGAGATTAATATGTCGTCCATGTTTTAGATAGCTTCCGGTGCAGCCTTATGGTATTATGGGCTCTGCTCGGGATTAAGTAAGTTGTGAGGTCCAACTTGTTGCTAGACATGATGATGTGGTGACGGCCAAACGGGAACGGGTCTAGCTGGTTATGGTTGAAACCTTCTTCGAAAGATCTTGTCTCATTCTTCTCTTGGGAAGGGTGGGTCGTAAGGTGAAAGTGCACAACCTCTCGAGAGTTAAACCTAAGATCTTAGACGTGTCCCCGGTTATGGACAATTTGAGCTTCTAGGCAAGGAATGTACGGAAGAATCTCATCACCTTTTCGAATGTATTTAAAATTTGATCAACTTTGAAAAACTCATGGGAGATGTAACCATGTGATTATTCTAAAACCCATGGAGGATTTAACCATGGTGTGATTTCATAATGTCATTCAAAGATTTTCAAAATGTTTTGTTTTAAACAAAATATAGGATAAAATTGGCTTTATGCAAATTAGCCTAAGACTCCACTAGCCAAATATCATGTAGATAGTCATGCCCAAAACTGCCACCATATAAGTGTCATTTGCCGGTACATCATTGTACTGACCTCCATTCGTGGGGCTGCATATTCAAACGTGCAGGATTTTTCTGAGGAGAAGTACGTGGTAGGATCTCGAGTCTACATTCCAACATGACTGCCTGTGGCACATGAAGATGATGAAGGCTCATCGATGATTTACTTTCCGCTGTGTTTGTTCTGAAGATTTTATGGAGCTAGTCCATGTGACTATGCAAATTGTAAGGTTTTACTTTACCCTTTGGATCAACGATGTAGTAATTGATACTGTTGCAATGATTACTATATATATTTTGTGATGTGTGTGCTATCAGTGATCCCGGGAATAGCACTATACACAGGTATCTTGCCTTTATTAAAAGGTAGGGTGCTACAGAATGGTATCAGAGCATAGTGTTGCCTGTAGGATCGAGACCCTAGGTTTGGATTAGAAATAGGAAGACCCTAGGATGAAAAATTTGTCAAATCCTATTTAAAAAAAGTGTCTGCTTTGTGAAACTTCTAGTATTCTCAGCTACTCCATCTTTAAAAATGTTTTCCTCCTTTCTTTAGATGACCCCCCTTATCAAAACTATCAACAAGGACCGATGATGATCGTGTGCCTGAAGTGAGGAACTGATGCTTCATGTGAAATTCTTCGACTCCGCAAGAAGTGTTTCATGGGAGACCAATGAAGAACTTGAAGAAAGACTTCGATGCAGACTGCACAACACACGAAGATACACCGAAGAAATAGAATAGAAACTTGAAACATCCAAAACAGAAATAGACTAGACCACCATTAGTTCTCTTTTAGCGAACCAGCGATAAGGTAACATAATATTGATCATACCAAATTGAGGTATGACCATACTAGTTTGTTTGTGTTCAAAACATGCTGCTTGATGCTTGTTAGACGTTGTTTGTAAGATATTTTGCCTTGATATGATGTGTTTGGGTAGAAATCTTCTTTAGACCTTTCTATCTATTCTCATCTATACCTAATTCAGAAATTGTTTTCTCGGCAAATCTCCATGAAGACAACTTTAGTATACCAACCTTGATATTTCCTATCAAGATGAAGCATCGTAGAGTGGGAGATACGCAAAACCCTAGTTAGGAATCGATAGAAATGTTTTTCAAAACAATTCAATAATGGGGATTGAAACATTGATTCGAGTTCTCCATGGAGGTTTTTGTCAAAACTTGTGAGGTTGACCAAGAGTTAGAATGCGAGATGTACCAAAGCTGAATACAAAGAAATGATTGGGTGCGACATGGATTGGCCCCCATGACGACTACTCATATTGTTTACCCTTGTATGAAGAATGGTAAATCTAGAGAGACGTACCTACAAGAGAGACGTCGTTGTTAAGCTCGAACCATAGGGTGAATAGATATTATGATCTTATAGTAGGCAAGTATCGCCAAGCGTAGGACTACAACGAGATCGAAGATCCAACCACTAGTTTAGAGTTGGGGAAGAATGTCGAAGACACCAAGAAGGAAAAAAATGAAGGATGACATGAAGTTTACACATCCTCGGTCTCCTGATAGACCCAAAGAGCAACCCATCAGTATCAAAAATTAGTTCAACCAACCATTTGGATTAGAAGCCGTACTATGAAGGAACCTTTAGGCTCACATTGGAGAGATATGTTGGTCACTATATGTGAAAAACAATTACCTATTGGATTATAACTCAAAAGCCCTAGATGTTTTCAAAAGATGACCTGTTGTCAAGACATATCCTCGGATGTGCCAAGTCATATCCAAGAAGTGCTTAGCACAAACCAAACCATAGTTCTAAGATTACCTACAAAAGTTTCTTTTAAGGGTGGTAGAAGATGTACCCTTAGTTTATGGATTACACGAGATGCCGCATGAGATGGTATTTGGAGAAGGTATCACAAGGAGTTTTCATATACCCACGTAAAAAAAAATAGAACCCATGGAAGGAGTACTATCATAACTATGGACACAGTTGAGGGCATATGGTTTAGTGTAACGTTTTTCAAGCCCAAGGCTAACCTTCCGAAATCTCCCCGGGGATGTTCGAAAAGAAGCAATAGTGAGTATGAACCTACTAGAAGACTCGAACCCAAATCTTTTCTTTCTAGCCTTTCTCAAATCTCGAGGACGAGATTTCTTTTAAGGGTGGTAGTCTGTCACATCCCGAAATTTTCTAAATTTTGGAATGAAAAATAAAAATAAGTTTAATGCTTGATTGTTTGAACTTGATTGAAAATTCACAAAGAATTAAATTTTTTTAAAATTATTTATAAGTTAATTCTAAAATACTCTTTTCAAATACTTGTGGTTTTAAAGCATTTTCAAAATCAAACATATCCTTGCTTTCAAAGTTTTAAAATCCTTAATGGATTTGTAGTTGAGAAAACAGTACCCTAGAAAAGTTTTCATAAATTATTGTTTTTAAAAGATTTTCCAACCATACTCTCGTCCCCGAAATTTTGTTCGGAGGTTTTGGAGCTTATAAAATATTTTATTTAAGAAAACATGAAATACTAAAAAGGCACTATAGCCACATAGACATGTATGTCAAATTTTGTTTTTTTATAAAATTTATATTTTTGTTCCAAATTTAGTCTCATATTAAAGTATTTTCCATAACGATTCCAACGGTATCTTATTTGTATTTTTTCCGATTATATTTGAAGTCCCAAAGTGTATTTACAATTTCAGTATATAAAAAAAAGAAAACGAAAAAAAAGTGAAACAGGCCTGCTAGCCGCCGCTCGGCCCAGCTCGCGCGAGCGGCAGCCAGCAAGCCACCGCCTAGCCCAGCTCGCCCCGGCCCAAGCTGCCCCGCCCCAGCGCCGCGGCCCAGCTCCGCGCGCACGCGCCGCTGCCCCTTTTTCCTTTTGCTTTTCTGTTTAGTCCCACACCGCCTCGTTAAGTAAATTTTCTCCAGCCGACAGCCTATATAAGAGATCGCCCCAAAACACACAGGCGCGCAGCGCTCTCTCTTCTCCCCACGCGCAGCGTGGCAGCTTCTCCCGCGACGCAATTCGCGGCGCACAATCGCGACGCAACAATCCGCAATGCTATTTGGGGAACGTCCACAACTTCGTAATTTTATTTGCTTAGGTCTACACCTTCGTTTAGATTAGTGGTTCTTCCGTTAAGTTTGTAATTAGATTCTCTACAACTTTCATGTAGAAAGTTTTTCCATGTGAGCAACTTGTTCGGATAACTTTTCGTACACCATTAAAACTCTAACCACTTAGGTTTTGTAAAATTCATACCTTAAGTTCTATCCATCGGATTTCGATAAACCCTATACCGTTGGAATCAGCAAATCCCGTAGATCATTGTAGACATTTTGTGTGGCAGTTTCGCTCACTTTATTTTCGCGGTACCCCTTTGATCCGCAGCATCGTCTATAAAATAAATCCTACAAATTTTTTCCGAGAGATTCTTCTGGCGATACGCTTGTAATGGAATTCTCTACCACTTCCGCGTAGAAAGTTCTTCCATCCGGAAAACTTCTTCTAATGACTTTTCGCGAAAGGTGTAGTCCTAGAACTGGTTTCAACATAGTTCCTTTAGCCAAAATGATATTTATGATCATACCCATCTTCCAAGACCAGTTATAAATCTTTATAATGTTCACAGATAATGCATAGCTTACACTTGGTTGTCTGGTTCATGATTATTCAAATAGCAATTGAGTTATTTGAGTAAAGTGTGATATGTCCTTGTTTAGATTTTTTACCTTGCTCTAGTAGGGTGGAGATACTCTACCCCATATCACATGTGTTGAACTCTTGTTATTCATTAGGCCCCGCGAACCAAATCCCGATATCATTCATGCCTATACAACCTCATGCCATTCAACCCCTCCACTTAGTTTGAACTATTCAATTTTGAAATGAGTTACTTGAGTAGTTCAATATATAATTAGTTCATATCCAATGCTATGTGTGACCTTGTGCTACTCTGATAAGTGTTGTCACACTATGTCAATTGCATAAGCCTTGCTTTACAACACTTCATCCAATAGCACCACCGTCTAAAATATTTGAATCACTTTGCAAATATTCAAATTCAAATATGAGAATTTGAGTATATATCCATTATCGATTTCTATAATCCTTTCTCAACATGATTCTTTTGTGAAGGTGAAACTTATGATCTCATCCGCACACCAATGCCACTAGACACTTTATCGTGAACCAATATCGTGTCTATCCAGATTCATTTTCATTCACTCCTTTGACTTAGTTTACAATTATTCAACTTACAAATGAGTAAATTGAGTAATTCTATATATCATTTGTTTATACCCAAGCCTATGTGTAGTTCATACTATTTTGAGTAATTGTTGTCACACTTATTTAATAATATTGTTTTCGCACTATTTGTCACTTATGTGATTCAATTCACATGAGCCGTTTCAAATTCTTTTCATGCTCTTGTAAAGCATAAAGATTCTTCCATTATATCTTGGATAATCCATCTCTTTCTAATCATGTGACTTTCCGTCCAAACTCTCACCGCCATATCTTGCAAGCCAAACCTCATGCCACACCTTAGTACCGTAGAGCGATTTTCGATTGTTGTCTTGTTTGATTATGATGTTGTTGTTGAATGGTGTGTTTATGTTGTGCTATATTCTATGTTATAGTTGTATGGAGAGGCACGTATTTTGATTAAGAGAAGTGAACGCGCTTCGACTACCAAAAGGCAAGTGACATTCAAATCCTACTTATTTTTATATATGCATTAGTGTTTTTCAAACTAGTATGCATGGTAGGATTTTGATTTCGAAAGTTATGCTATGCTTATCAATACTAGTAGTGTGTAGCTACCATGAACCCTTGCTAGGATTTTAGTTTGCCTAGCAATAACAACGTGCCACTCGCTGTTTTGATCAATTTGGATTGTGAGTATTGAGAATTAAAATTAACAACCTTAATGAATCACCTGGGTGGATTGGTTGATTGGTGGGCGGCTGCTCAGGCTCACGCGCCCTAGGGACTAAAGTGATGAATTCCTCACGCGCCCTAGGGACTAAAGTGATGAATCCCTGAGAGTGCGCAAATGTTGAGTGGCTACTCAGGGCCACATTGTGGTTGTCATCGCTCGAGGGTGCACTTGTGGATGGCCACTCAGGATTAAAGAGATTAATATGTCGTCCATGTTTTAGATAGCTTCCAGTGCAGCCTTATGGTATTATGGGCTCTGCCGGGATTAAGTAAGTTGTGAGGTCCAACTTGTTGCTAGACATGATGATGTGGTGACGGCCAAACGGGAACGGGTCTAGCTGGTTATGGTTGAAACCTTCTTCTGAAAGATCTTGTCTCATTCTTCTCTTGGGAAGGGTGGGTCGTAAGGTGAAAGTGCACAACCTCTCGAGAGTTAAACCTAAGATCTTAGCCGTGTCCCCGGTTATGGACAATTTGAGCTTCTAGGCAAGGAATGTACGGAAGAATCTCATCACCTTTTCTGAATGTATTTAAAATTTGATCAACTTTGAAAAACTCATGGGAGATGTAACCATGTGATTATTCTAAAACCCATGGAGGATTTAACCATGGTGTGATTTCATAATGTCATTCAAAGATTTTCAAAATGTTTTGTTTTAAACAAAATATAGGATAAAATTGGCTTTATGCAAATTAGCCTAAGACTCCACTAGCCAAATATCATGTAGATAGTCATGCCCAAAATTGCCACCATATAAGTGTCATTTGCCGGTACATCATTGTACTGACCTCCATTCGTGGGGCTGCATATTCAAACGTGCGGGATTTTTCCGAGGAGAAGTACGTGGTAGGATCTCGAGTCTACATTCCAACATGACGCCTGTGGCACATGAAGATGATGAAGGCTCATCGATGATTTACTTTCCGCTGTGTTTGTTCTGAAGATTTTATGGAGCTAGTCCATGTGACTATGCAAATTGTAAGGTTTTACTTTACCCTTTGGATCAACGATGTAGTAATTGATACTGTTGCAATGATTACTATATATATTTTGTAATGTGTGTGCTACCAGTGATCCCAGGAATAGCACTATACACAGGTATCTTGCCTTTATTAAAAGGTAGGGTGCTACAGAATGGTATCAGAGCATAGTGTTGCCTGTAGGATCGAGACCCTAGGTTTGGATTAGAAATAGGAAGACCCTAGGATGAAAAATTTGTCAAATCCTATTTAAAAAAAGTGTCTGCTTTGTGAAACTTCTAGTATTCTCAGCTACTCCATCTTTAAAAATGTTTTCCTCCTTTCTTTAGATGACCCCCCTTATCAAAACTATCAACAAGGACCGATGATGATCGTGTGCCTGAAGTGAGGAACTGATGCTTCATGTGAAATTCTTCGACTCCGCAAGAAGTGTTTCATGGGAGACCAATGAAGAACTTGAAGAAAGACTTCGATGCAGTCGCACAACACACGAAGATACACCGAAGAAATAGAATAGAAACTTGAAACATCCAAAACGAAATAGACTAGACCACCATTAGTTCTCTTTTAGCGAACCAGCGATAAGGTAACATAATATTGATCATACCAAATTGAGGTATGACCATACTAGTTTGTTTGTGTTCAAAACATGTCGCTTGATGCTTGTTAGACGTTGTTTGTAAGATGTTTTGCCTTGATATGATGTGTTTGGGTAGAAATCTTCTTTAGACCTTTCTATCTATTCTCATCTATACCTAATTCAGAAATTGTTTTCTCGGCAAATCTCCATGAAGACAACTTTAGTATACCAACCTTGATATTTCCTATCAAGATGAAGCATCGTAGAGTGGGAGATACGCAAAACCCTAGTTAGGAATCGACAGAAATGTTTTTCAAAACAATTCAATAATGGGGATTGAAACATTGATTCAGTTCTCCATGGAGGTTTTTGTCAAAACTTGTGAGGTTGACCAAGAGTTAGAATGCGAGATGTACCAAACTGAATACAAAGAAATGATTGGGTGCGACATGGATTGGCCCCCATGACGACTACTCATATTGTTTACCCTTGTATGAAGAATGGTAAATCTAGAGAGACGTACCTACAAGAGAGACGTCGTTGTTAAGCCTGAACCATAGGGTGAATAGATATTATGACCTTATAGTAGGCAAGTACTGCCAAGCGTAGGACTACAACGAGATCGAAGATCCAACCACTAGTTTAGAGTTGGGGAAGAATGTCGAAGACACCAAGAAGGAAAAAAATGAAGGATGACATGAAGTTTACACATCCTGGTCTCCCGATAGACCCAAAGAGCAACCCATCAGTATCAAAAATTAGTTCAACCAACCATTTGGATTAGAAGCCGTACTATGAAGGAACCTTTAGGCTCACATTGGAGAGATATGTTGTTCACTATATGTGAAAAACAATTACCTATTGGATTATAACTCAAAAGCCCTAGATGTTTTCAAAAGATGACCTGTTGTCAAGACATATCCTTGGATGTGCCAAGTCATATCCAAGAAGTGCTTAGCACAAACCAAACCATAGTTCTAAGATTACCTACAAAAGTTTCTTTTAAGGGTGGTAGAAGATGTACCCTTAGTTTATGGATTACACGAGATGCCGCATGAGATGGTATTTGGAGAAGGTATCACAAGGAGTTTTCATATACCCACGTAAAAAAAAATAGAACCCATGGAAGGAGTACTATCATAACTATGGACACAGTTGAGGGCATGGTTTAGTGTAACGTTTTTCAAGCCCAAGGCTAACCTTCCGAAATCTCCCCGGGGATGTTCGAAAAGAAGCAATAGTGAGTATGAACCTACTAGAAGACCTGAACCCAAATCTTTTCTTTCTAGCCTTTCTCAAATCTTGAGGACGAGATTTCTTTTAAGGGTGGTAGTCTGTCACATCCCGAAATTTTCTAAATTTTGGAATGAAAAATAAAAATAAGTTTAATGCTTGATTGTTTGAACTTGATTGAAAATTCACAAAGAATTAAATTTTTTTAAAATTATTTATAAGTTAATTCTAAAATACTCTTTTCAAATACTTGTGGTTTTAAAGCATTTTCAAAATCAAACATATCCTTGCTTTCAAAGTTTTAAAATCCTTAATGGATTTGTAGTTGAGAAAACAGTACCCTAGAAAAGTTTTCATAAATTATTGTTTTTAAAAGATTTTCCAACCATACTCTCGTCCCCGAAATTTTGTTCAGAGGTTTTGGAGCTTATAAAATATTTTATTTAAGAAAACATGAAATACTAAAAAGGCACTATAGCCACATAGACATGTATGTCAAATTTTGTTTTTTTATAAAATTTATATTTTTGTTCCAAATTTAGTCTCATATTAAAGTATTTTCCATAACGATTCCAACGGTATCTTATTTGTATTTTTTCCGATTATATTTGAAGTCCCAAAGTGTATTTACAATTTCAGTATATAAAAAAAAGAAAACGAAAAAAAAAGTGAAACAGGCCTGCCAGCCGCCGCTCGGCCCAGCTCGCGCAAGCGGCAGCCAGCAAGCCACCGCCTAGCCCAGCTCGCCCCGGCCCAAGCTACCCCGCCCCAGCGCCGCGGCCCAGCTCCGCGCGCACGCGCCGCTGCCCCTTTTTCCTTTTGCTTTTCTGTTTAGTCCCACACCGCCTCGTTAAGTAAAGTTTCTCCAGCCGACAGCCTATATAAGAGATCCTCGGGGAGCCCCAAAACACACAGGCGCGCAGCGCTCTCTCTTCTCCCCACGCGCAGCGCGGCAGCTTCTCCCGCGACGCAATTCGCGGCGCACAATCGCGACGCAACAATCCGCAACGCTATTTGGGGAACGTCCACAACTTCGTAATTTTATTTGCTTAGGTCTACACCTTCATTTAGATTAGTGGTTCTTCCATTAAGTTTGTAATTAGATCCTCTACAACTTTCATGTAGAAAGTTTTTCCATCTGAGCAACTTGTTCGGATAACTTTTCGTACACCATTAAAACTCTAACCACTTAGGTTTTGTAAAATTCATATCTTAAGTTCTATCCATCGGATTTCGATAAACCCTATACCATTGGAATCAGCAAATCCCGTAGATCATTGTAGACATTTTGTGTGGCAGTTTCGCTCACTTTATTTTCGCGGTACCCCTTTGATCCGCAGCATCGTCTATAAAATAAATCCTACAAAATTTTTCCGAGAGACTCTTCTGGCGATACGCTTGTAATGGAATTCTCTACCACTTCCGCGTAGAAAGTTCTTCCATCCGGAAAACTTCTTCTAATGACTTTTCGCGAAAGGTGTAGTCCTAGAACTGGTTTCAACATAGTTCCTTTAGCCAAAATGATATTTATGATCATACCCATCTTCCAAGACCAGTTATAAATCTTTATAATGTTCACGTGATAATGCATAGCTTACACTTGGTTGTCCGGTTCATGATTATTCAAATAGCAATTGAGTTATTTGAGTAAAGTGTGATATGTCCTTGTTTAGATTTTTTACCTTGCTCTAGTAGGGTGGAGATACTCTACCCCATATCACATGTGTTGAACTCTTGTTATTCATTAGGCCCCGCGAACCAAATCCCGATATCATTCATGCCTATACAACCTCATGCCATTCAACCCCTCCACTTAGTTTGAACTATTCAATTTTCAAATGAGTTACTTGAGTAGTTCAATATATAATTAGTTCATATCCAATGCTATGTGTGACCTTGTGCTACTCGATAAGTGTTGTCACACTATGTCAATTGCATAAGCCTTGCTTTACAACACTTCATCCAATAGCACCACCGTCTAAAATATTTGAATCACTTTGCAAATATTCAAATTCAAATATGAGAATTTGAGTATATATCCATTATCGATTTCTATAATCCTTTCTCAACATGATTCTTTTGTGAAGGTGAAACTTATGATCTCATCCGCACACCAATGCCACTAGACACTTTATCGTGAACCAATATCGTGTCTATCCAGATTCATTTTCATTCACTCCTTTGACTTAGTTTACAATTATTCAACTTACAAATGAGTAAATTGAGTAATTCTATATATCATTTGTTTATACCCAAGCCTATGTGTAGTTCATACTATTTTGAGTAATTGTTGTCACACTTATTTAATAATATTGTTTTCGCACTATTTGTCACTTATGTGATTCAATTCACATGAGCCGTTTCAAATTCTTTTCATGCTCTTGTAAAGCATAAAGATTCTTCCATTATATCTTGGATAATCCATCTCTTTCTAATCATGTGACTTTCCGTCCAAACTCTCACCGCCATATCTTGCAAGCCAAACCTCATGCCACACCTTAGTACCGTAGAGCGATTTTCGATTGTTGTCTTGTTTGATTATGATGTTGTTGTTGAATGGTGTGTTTATGTTGTGCTATATTCTATGTTATAGTTGTACGGAGAGGCACGTATTTTGATTAAGAGAAGTGAACGCGCTTCGACTACCAAAAGGCAAGTGACATTCAAATCCTACTTATTTTTATATATGCATTAGTGTTTTTCAAACTAGTATGCATGGTAGGATTTTGATTTCGAAAGTTATGCTATGCTTATCAATACTAGTAGTGTGTAGCTACCATGAACCCTTGCTAGGATTTTAGTTTGCCTAGCAATAACAAAGTGCCACTGCTTGTTTTGATCAATTTGGATTGTGAGTATTGAGAATTAAAATTAACAACCTTAATGAATCACCTGGGTGGATTGGTTGATTGGTGGGCGGTCGCTCGGGCTCACGCGCCCTAGGGACTAAAGTGATGAATTCCTCACGCGCCCTAGGGACTAAAGTGATGAATCCCCGAGAGTGCGCAAATGTTGAGTGGCTACTCGGGGCCACATTGTGGTTGTCATCGCTCGAGGGTGCACTTGTGGATGGCCACTCAGGATTAAAGAGATTAATATGTCGTCCATGTTTTAGATAGCTTCCAGTGCAGCCTTATGGTATTATGGGCTCTGCCGGGATTAAGTAAGTTGTGAGGTCCAACTTGTTGCTAGACATGATGATGTGGTGACGGCCAAACGGGAACGGGTCTAGCTGGTTATGGTTGAAACCTTCTTCGAAAGATCTTGTCTCATTCTTCTCTTGGGAAGGGTGGGTCGTAAGGTGAAAGTGCACAACCTCTCGAGAGTTAAACCTAAGATCTTAGCCGTGTCCCCGGTTATGGACAATTTGAGCTTCTAGGCAAGGAATGTACGGAAGAATCTCATCACCTTTTCTGAATGTCTTTAAAATTTATCAACTTTGAAAAACTCATGGGAGATGTAACCATGTGATTATTCTAAAACCCATGGAGGATTTAACCATGGTGTGATTTCATAATGTCATTCAAAGATTTTCAAAATGTTTTGTTTTAAACAAAATATAGGATAAAATTGGCTTTATGCAAATTAGCCTAAGACTCCACTAGCCAAATATCATGTAGATAGTCATGCCCAAAACTGCCACCATATAAGTGTCATTTGCCAGTACATCATTGTACTGACCTCCATTCGTGGGGCTGCATATTCAAACGTGCAGGATTTTTCTGAGGAGAAGTACGTGGTAGGATCTCGAGTCTACATTCCAACATGACTGCCTGTGGCACATGAAGATGATGAAGGCTCATCGATGATTTACTTTCCGCTGTGTTTGTTCTGAAGATTTTATGGAGCTAGTCCATGTGACTATGCAAATTGTAAGGTTTTACTTTACCCTTTGGATCAACGATGTAGTAATTGATACTATTGCAATGATTACTATATTTTGTAATGTGTGTGCTATCAGTGATCCCGGGAATAGCACTATACACAGGTATCTTGCCTTTATTAAAAGGTAGGGTGCTACAGTTCCCTTGGATGATTTCTTATTGGCCTCTCCCCTCTTTGCTTGCACCAAATGGTTTCTACCCTCTTTTGCCCTCTTTTGCTTCTGTGACATATGCATATGCTTAATTATGAGCAAAAGCATGGTTTGCTCATGTTTATCTGGTATACCTCACTCCAGCTCCAAGAAATTTGGTGTTGGTGTAGAGGTTTGCTTCTGATTGATGACTTAAGCTGCCCTGCTCCTCCTGGCTAGCTTGTGCTTGCTCTACTCCATCTTGTGTTTGTTCACAGATGACAGTTCTTGGTGAAACTATCCCTGGATGATTTCTGGTGGTTTGCTGTTCTTCCTGTTCTAAGTGTTCTTGCTATCTGGTGACTTACCCTGCTGCTGGTCGATGAATGAAGCTAGGGTTTATTGTGGAAAAGGTTTTATACCTCCCTGGCTTTGCTCTCCTGGTCGACAACAAGGCCTGACCACACTTGGTGACACACTGACCTGTGTGTGTGTTGTGCTGCATGCACACTGCTTTGTGAGCAGTCTGGTTGTGTGTGTGTGTGCTAGATGCTTGGCATCTGGCTATGAGCAGATCAGCTCGGCAGAGCTGATCATATCCTCTCCATTCACCATTCTTTTCTAACCTGCCAAGTGGCTTTGCCACTTGGCATAATACTTGCTTTCTTGTGTTTGTGTGCAGGTATCAAGTTGATGATCAAATAGAGATGAAGATCATCAAGCTCAAGACTAAATGAAGATTAGCTTGTAGTTTTAGGATAGATTAATATATTGTACTTTCTTTTTCTTTTCTTTTTCTATTTTTCCAATTCTTGTAATGTGTTGTATTATTCTTTTATTTCAATTGTGAATATTGTAAAGACAATGTATATTGTGTGATAATCAATAAAGCTCAAGGTTTTCTCTAATGAGCTTTACTTATTGTTTGTATTGTTCATAATGTGTATTATTTATTATTTACTTAATGAATTTCCTCACAATTGAAATATAGGGTATTTATTTAATGATTCAATTTGAAATTCAAATTCAACTTAGGGTTGAATTCAATCATGCAACTTCAATTTGAATTCAATCATGCAACTTAAGATTGTGATGCAATATCCCTTCTCTCTTCTTCAAAACCCTAGTTTAGTTGAATAAGAGCAAGTTTGTCGCACTCTCGAAACCCTAAACCTGTATGGTGTCGAGAGAGAAACTTGTCCCCCTTCGATGCAGTTTTGTTTTAAAAGCGCGAAATTTCCCCAGAATTTACGATGCAATAATGCACATCCCTTTCTAAAATCTACCCCTCGATCGTCTCTAAACCTGGGACATTACAGCCTTTCCCCCTTAAAGAAAAGTTCATCCCGAAGTTGTGGTTGCAATACCTGAAGAGTTCGGGGTATGTTTTCCTCAGGTCTTCCTCCTTTTCCCAGGTGGCTTCCCTCTCAGGGTGATGTTTCCATTGTATCATGCAGTACTTAATAGCTCGATTCCTGAGTTGTTTCCAGTTCTCCTCGAGAATCTTTGCTGGCTTCTCGATGTAAGTCAAATCTGGTTGTAACTCGAGCTCATCATGTGATACTGGCTCATCTGGGGTCTTTAAGCATTTCCTGAGTTGCGACACATGGAATACATTGTGAACTTGAGCTAACCTCCCCGGTAGTTCCAATTCAAAGGCTAACCCTCGGGTTTGACTCAGAATCTTGAAAGGTCCGATGTATCTAGGGCTTAACTTCCCCTTTACTCCAAATCTCTGAAGTCCTTTCATCGGACTTACCTTAAGATATACCATGTCTCCAACTTGTGGCTCCCATATCCTTCTCTTCTGATCGGCATAACTCTTCTGTCGACTTCGGGCTATTTTCAGCCTATCTCTTATGATGTCAATGATCTGTTGCTTTTCCTTGACATAATCAGGATTGAACTCCTTGCTTGCTCCAGCTTCATACCAGCATATGGGTGATCTACACTTCCTTCCGTACAGAGCTTCGAACGGTGCCATCTTGATGCTGCTTTGATAGCTATTATTGTATGAAAACTCTGCTAGTGGCAAGTGCTCCTCCCATGATCCTCCGAAGTCTAGGGCACAAGCCCTAAGCATATCCTCTAGGATCTGGTTAGTTCTCTCCGTTTGTTCACCTTTCTGAGGATGATAGGCGGTACTATAGTCCAACTTGGATCCTAAAGATTCATGTAGTTGCTTCCAAAATGCTGATGTGAATACGGATCCTCGATCTGACACGATCTTCTTGGGTACTCCATGTTTACTCACGATCTCTTTGATGTAAAGATCAATGAGTTTCTCTCCTTTATCCTGCTGATTTACTGCTAAGAAGTGTGCACTTTTCGTCAACCGGTCCATGATTACCCATATCATATCCTTCTTTTAATTAGTCATGGGTAGTCCGGTGATGAAATCCATTCCTATCTCCTCCCATTTCCATTCTGGGATTGGTAAAGGTTGTAACTTTCCTGCCGGACTCTGATGTTCAGCCTTCACTCTTTGGCAGGTATGGCATTCCGCCACGTATTGTGCTATCTCTCTCTTCATGTTATTCCACTAGAATAACTCCTTAAGATCCATGTACATCTTTGTACTTCCTGGATGTATGGAGTATGGTGTTTGATGGGCTTCCCGGAGTATTACTTCTTTGATCTCAGCAATATCCGGAACGCAAATCCTCTTCTGAAACCATAGTGATCCTGATTCTCCTCGGTGGAATTCTGATGGTCTTCCTTCATCAATCCTTCTCATCTCCTCCACGATAAATGGATCGTCCAATTGACCCATCATTATCTCATTCTTTAAGTTAACATTTAGCTCATCGGCTACTTGTAAAGCCGATAGCCCTTCATGATCTTCTTTCTCCCAAAGTTGTACTTGGGCTTGGATTATTTCCTTCCTCAACTCCGGTGATAACTCTTGTTCCACTCCTCCAGTGCTCTTCCTACTTAAGGCATCTGCTACAACATTGGCCTTTCCTGGGGTATAATTGATGGTCAAATCATAATCCTTGATTAGTTCAAGCCATCTTTTCTGTCTCATATTGAGTTCCTTCTGAGTAAAGAAGTACTTAAGACTCTTATGATCCGTATAGAGCTCACACTTGGCTCCATAGAGAAAATGTCTCCAAGTTTTAAGTGCAAATACGACTGCTGCTAGTTCTAAGTCATGTGTTGGATAATTCACTTCATGAGGTCTGAGTTGCCTCGATCCATAAGATATTACTTTCCGATCCTGCATGAGTACGCAACCCAATCCATGCTTGGATGCGTCACAGTACATGGTGTAATCCTTGCCAGCTTCCGGAACTGCTAACACCGGTGCCGTGGTGAGTTTCTCTTTCAGAGTTTGAAAACTCTTCTCACACTCCTCTGTACACACGAATGGGGTGTTCTTTCTTAACAGCTTAGTCATAGGTCCTGCTATCTTAGAGAATCCTTCAATGAATATTCGATAGTATCCTGCCATTCCTAGGAATCCTCGGATTTCCTTAACAGTCTTGGGTGCTTCCCAATCTAAAACTGCTGCTACCTTGCTCGGGTTAAGAGCTATTCCATGTTTGCTAATGACATGACCAAGAAATTCCACTTGGTCTAGCCAAAATTCACACTTGCTGAACTTGACATATAGTTTATGTTCTCTTAGTGTTTGCAGCACTAACCTCAGATGTTCAGCACGTTCAGTTTTGTCTTTAGAATATATCAAGATATCATCGATGAATACGATGACAAACTTGTCTAGATATGGCATGAAGATCTTATTCATAAGATTCATGAAGATTGCTGGGGCATTGGTTAATAAAAAAGGCACTACAAGGTATTCATGATGTCCATACCTTGAGACAAAGGCGGTTTTCGGAACGTCTTCCTTCTTGATCTTTATCTGATGATAACCGGACCTTACATCAATTTTTGAAAAGACTCCCGCACCTCTAACTTGATCGAATAGATCTTGTATTCTAGGAAGTGGGTACTTGTTCTTGATTGTGACATTGTTCAAATTCCTGTAGTCTCCGCACATTCTTCTACCTCCATATCTTTTATCCACGAAGATCACAGGTGATCCTCATGGTGAGATACTCTCTTGTATGAATCCTTTCTGTTCCAGGTCATCCAATTGCTCCTTAAGTTCTTTCAACTCCTTAGGCCCCATCTTATATGGTGCTTTAGAAATCAGAGCTGTTCCTGGAATTAGGTCGATGGTAAATTCTATCTCCCTTATCTGGTGGCATTCCAGGTAATTCCTTAGGAAACACATCCTGGAATTCATTCACTACAGGTATATCCTCCAACTTCACCTCTTTCATGCTGTTCAGCTGTAGCTCGACTTCGATCTGTATATGCTTGTCTCCCTGGTAGATCATTCTACTTCCATCGGGGCTTTTCAAAGACACAGTCTTGTTCACACAGTCGATCAATGCTCCGTTAGCTTCTAACCAGTTCATACCAAGAATGACATCAATGTCCTTCATCGGTAAAATGAACAGGTCTGCGTCAAACGCGCATTTATTGATCATAATGATTTGTTTTTGTTTGGTATGGGTTACTACTATCGTTCTGTTGCGGTCAAAACCCACCGGCGGGCAGCGACGGGCAACACCGTAGAGCCGGGAACAACTTAGGGCTGCGGCTGGCCCTGGTCCCTCCGAGCGACGGCCCGCAAAGCCTCTGGTACACACGTCCGATGCTGATGCAAGGACATGCCACCTGACCTATACCTGGTCAGGAAGGTGATGGAGATGCCTCGCTTAGTTTCCTGCATGGCATACACGTAAACATTAAATACGAGCCTCGATCGGCTCTCAGGTTATCCTGTGAATCGGCTCAAAGAGCCGATCCACCCATGATTCGTACGAGGTGCACGAATATATGGTGGTCCTGCTTGATCAAGATAAAGCTAAAACGACCTACGACGATTTACGGTTTTCACCGCATAATCGGATCATCCTACTCACGATTGGGCCTCGTGGCCACGCACGGTGATCGTAAGCCGATCCTAGACAAGGCCTAAAAACCAACACGAGGTTGATCCCCGGAACATCCTGTCTAGGACTAGCAAACGACACCCTACGTACCGCTGGATCCTCCAACCCTTTGTAAGGCCTAACTATTGCAGATATTAAACTAATCCTTGAAGAACAAGGAGCAACCGTAACGGATCGGATCTACTAAATAATGATCAAGCGGGGTGCCGCCCCTACACCTAAGATAGGTGTAAGGGCGGCCAGATATGCAAGGGTTGCACTACGATAGCATGTAACACGAAGAAAAATGCTAACCCTAACATATCTAAGATAACTACGTTGCTCGCCATCAAAAAGGCTTCAGTACGAGCAACACATGAACAACGAGCATAAGCTTGTGCTGCCTAGATCGCAAGATGCGATCTAGGCAACATGATGCTTACCGGTAGAAACCCTCGAGACGAAGGAGTTGGCGATGCGCCGAGATTGATTTGTTGGTTGAACGTTGGTTGTTGTTTATTCCATAAACCCTAGATACATATTTATAGTCCAGGGGACTTTCTAATTTAGGCGTGCACCTAACCGTGCACGGGTAAAACTCTATCTAAGATGCGATCTACTATATTACAGATATATGGGCAATCTAGCCCAACTTTGCATATAAGGCCGATTCACGTATTTCTTCCGTATATAATCTTTAAGCCCATCTTGCTCGCGGCCCACCTCTGACTTGGTCAAATTCTGGTGATAACACATGCCCCCCTGGTTTTGGAATTGATAATTCCAAAATCACTCTGTTTTTCTTCGTCGGGTCATGTCATGGCAGAGCAGAACCGTCGCAGCATTCTTCATCATGATGCCCTGCCTTCTCAACTATTCCGCGTGATTTGACCGTTGTCTTTGGGCACCGCCTCCTCGGAAACTGCTGTGGCATTGAATTTCTACTATAGCCCCTTTATTTAACCGCTCTGAGCAGTTTGCCACTTCATCACCTTGCTCTATTCTGGCCATCGGCACCCAAAAAACCCCCAATCTCCCATAGCCATGTCTTCCTCTTCTTCCTCTTCCACCTCGTTGGTCTTCTCTGACTCCTCCTCATCTCGCGAGCCGACGCCGGAGTGGGGCTCGTTGGCGGCGCACGACATTCTCGCCCCAATGACGTGGGACAAGGAGGAACACGATTCCTCCATCTGGTCTGAGGATGACAAATCCCTGACCGACGGAGAGGGCGACCTTCAATTCCTCGTCGAAGGGGAAGAGGAGGCGGAGAGCGAGGACGACCGCTTCTCCTGGGACGATTTCACCTCCTCCGAGGAAGAGGCGGAGGAGGACGACGACGACTCCCTCGAAGGTTACCCACCAGCGAAGCGCCTCCGCACCTGGTGGGACGACGACAGCGATGACGACGATGAGGAAGATGAGGCTCCCGTAGAAGGCTATGGAAGCTCTGATGAGGAGCCTCTCAGCAGCTGCACCGGAGGCAGCGACGACGAGGGCAGCAACGGCCCCTAGATTAGGGATCAGCAGTAGTAGTTGGCTTTTGCCCTCTTCTTCCCTGAGCAATCGGCTCTTTCTTTGTAAGAAATCCCTCTATTAATGAAGAAAATACCCCTCAATCAATTTCGCTTCCTTGCCAACTTTGCCGATCGTCGAATGGAGTTGCCATACAGAGAGCCAATAGCAGAACATCGGCTCGCATTGCGATCTGAGGCCAAGCTGTTGCCTAAACACGCAGTCCAACAGGCCTCCATAGGCCTAATTCTCGTCCAAACCATCAGATTGAACTCCTCAGCAACCCACTAGGAGATTCGTCTCACACATCATGATTTCTGGTCTGAACCGATTCCGTTAACTTGCTAATTTGAGCTTATTCCTCTAGAGTCGATATCAGCATATCGGCTTTGTTATTCTGAAGTCGATGCCCGTGCATCGGCTGTATTTGCATACTGTTATCTCCGTATGTTTTCTCAAGTCGATGTCTGCGCATCGGCTGTGATTTTTTTTTACTGGCCGATTAAAATCGGCCCCCATATCTTACTGCCCATCATCCCACATGCTTGGGAAATACTTCTTGAGTTGTTGACCATTGACAGCTACTGGGAACTTCTCGCCGTCCAACTCTTCCAACATGTATGCATTACCCTTCAAGGCCTGGACAACTTTGTACGGACCGTGCCAATTAGGAGACCATTTGCCATATGCCTTGTCCCTGGTTCCTAACGGCAACACAGCTTCCCATACTAGATCACCAACTTGAAACTCCTTTGGTCTAACCTTCTTATTGTAGGCACGAGCCACCACGGCTTTGTTCTCCTTAATCTTCTCCAACGACCAAAGCCTAAGTTCTGTTGCGTCCTCAATAGTGTCACTCATCAAGGCTGCATATTCTTCAGCTGTCAGATCATTCTGAAACGTGACACGTCTTGATCCAGCCGTAATTTCCCAAGGTAATACGGCTTCCTGTCCATAGACAAGCTGGTACGGCGAAGTCTTTATAGCTCCATGGCATGACATGCGGTAGGCCCATAACGCTTCTGATAACTTCTCATGCCAATCCCTAGGGTTCTTGTCAATTTTCCTCTTGATCAGCTTGATCAGGCTCTGATTGGACGCTTCAGCTTGCCCATTAGCTTGAGCATAGTACGGAGATGATCGGATCAGTTTAATCCCCATGTCATCGCAGAACTTCCTGAATTCTTTAGAAACAAAGACCGAACCTCCATCGGTTGTGATAGTTTGGGGAATCCCGAACCTATGAATGACGTGTTCTTTCACAAACTTGATCACATCTTCTGATTTCACCTTCTTCATAGGGACGGCTTCCACCCACTTGGTGAAGTAATCTGTGATAACCAAAATCCATTCATGTTTTTTGCTCGACGCCGGATGGATTTTGCCGATCATATCCATGCCCCACCCCGAAACGGCCAAGGCTTGATGATAGGGTTCATCGCTGATGCTGGTACCATCTGAATCTTCCCGAACATCTGGCACGCTTGGCACCCCTTGTAATAATTGAAGCAATCTTCAAGCATGGTGGGCCAATAAAACCCTGATCGCCTGATTAGCCACTTCATCTTATGAGCCGACTGATGAGTTCCACAGGCGCCTTCATGCACCTCATGTAAGAGCCGATTAGACTCAGTTGGTCCCAGGCACTTGAGTAGTAACCCTTCCAACGTCCTGTAGAACATATCGTCTCCTATGAGGACATACTTCATGGCTTTGTATCTTATCCGTTTAGGTGCCCCCCGAGCCGAATCTTTTAAATAATTGAAGATTTCGGCTCTCCAATCATCCTGCTCCAGGAATTGTACACGAACTTCCGACCCGTCGAGATATATCTATATAGCCCGACGCCATTTGTGCGAGATTGTTGGCCTCGGTATTTTGGGATCTTGGGACCCAATTAAAGTTGATGTACCGAAAGCTGTGTCATCAACTCACGGCATTCCATCCAATATGGGAAAAGCGATTCACTTTCGCACTTATATTCATCCGTGAGCTGGTTAATCACCAACTTGGAGTCTCCAAAAAGCTCTACTGCTTCTGCCCCGGCTTCCAGTAGCAACTCCATTCCCTTACGTATTGCCTCATATTCTGCTACGTTGTTGGTGCAAGGGGTAGATAATCGATGGAGAAGGAGTATTCGCCCCCGAGGCGACAGGAGCAGAATGCCGATGCCACAACCATCGTCGCAAGCCGATCCATCGAAGAACATAGCCCATGCACGTATAGATAGTGCTGCTATATTGGTACTGATCCGTTCAGCGATAAGATTGGCCAACGCTTGTCCCTTGACTGCTTTCGCAGGCTGATACCGGAGATCGAACTCTGACAACGCAAACATCCACTTACCAAGTCGGCCTTTCAAAACAGGGGCCGACAACATGTGCTTGACAACATCGACTTGCATATGACGATGATCTCTGCCTTCAAAAGGATGTGATGAAGCTTGGTGCGGGTAAAGAACGAGCAGAGGCAAAGTTTCTCGACCTCGGGATATCTTGTCTCCGCGTCCGGCATCCTTCTGCCGAGGTAGAAAACGACCTTTTCAACGCCCTCGTAGAGTTGCACCACTACCGAAGCGATGGATGTGTCAGCCTATCGACAAGTAGATGTAGAACGGCCTGTCTTCTGTGGGGCGGAACTAGCACGAGCGGCATCGTCGAGATACCGCTTAATCTCATCAAACGCCTGTTGCTGTTACGCCCCCAGTGAAACTCGTCATCAGATTTAGTTTTCACCAGCGCCATGAACGGCTCGATTCGCCCTGACAGATTAGAGATGAATCGTCGGACAAAATTGATCTTGCCGATGAGACGTTGGAGCTCCTTCTTCGTGGTTGGCGGTTGCATGGTACGCACCGCCTCCTGACTTTTCAGGCCGATCTCAATTCCCCGTTCATGAACCGAGAAAACCTAGGAATTGACCGGCCGTCACGCCAAAGGCACACTTCTTCGGATTCATTCTCAGTCCGAATTTCCGAGTTCGGTCTAGGACGCGCCGTAAATCATCCAGGTGTCCCTCCATGGAGACAGATTTGACTACCACGTCGTCGATATAGATCTCCACCAACTTACCGATCAAATCATGAAATATATAATTCATGGCTCGTTGGTATGTTGCACCAGCATTCTTCAACCCAAAGGTCATGACCACATATTCAAACAAGCCTACTGCCCCTGGTACTCTGAATGCGGTCTTGTGTATATCTTCCGGAGCCATGAAGATCTGGTTATAGCCGGCGTTGCCATCCATGAAGCTCAACACCTTGTGGCCAGCAGCGGCATTTATCAACGCTTCTGCCACAGGCATCGGATACTCGTCCTTTGGAGTGGCTCTATTGAGATCTCGGAAATCAATGGCCACACGCCATCGGCCGTCCTTCTTCTCTACAGGAACGATACTGGAGATCCACTCAGCGTACTCGCATGGCTCGATGAACCCGGCGGCCAACATTTTCTCGATCTCTTTCTTGACTTCTTCCAGAATTTCGGCCCTCATCGACGTGCTCATTGTTGGAACGGCCGAAATCCTTTCTTAAGGGGGAGCCGATGTTCAATGATGCTCCTGTCCAACCCAGGCATCTCCGTGTAATCCCATGCAAAGCAATCTGGGTATTCCTTTAACAGAGCTATCATCTGTCCCCTGAGCTGTGGATCTAACTTCTTGCTGATAAAAGTCGGTCGCGGCTTATCCCCATGACCAATGTCGACTTCCTCTAGCTCATCAGCCGATGTAAACCCATACCCTAGCTTTCCGTCACCTGTGAGGTCGACGCCACATACTGGGAGAGCAGGTGGTACGGATAATACGGGCCGATCGCTAGAATCGGCTTCCATCTTGATCATCACCAGGATCTTTTGGCAGTGTCGGGGCCGATCGTGTGGAGCAGCTTCTTCCTTATCTTCGCTATGAGAGCAGCTGCCCTCGTCTCTACCCTCATCAGGGCGGTGCCCCAGTTCTACCATGTTGATGTTGAACGAGTATCTTGGCTGGCACCTCCCAGGGTAAGTGTCCTCAACCCTGTCAGCGGCGCATGACGGTGAATTAGGCACTTCTGGTGCCGCCAATGCGAATGACGATGGTGGACGGGGCTGAAGTGGCACTTCTCCTTGGTAGGTCCCGAGAGCTGGTCCTAATAGAGAGTGCTGATGCTTCATGACCTCCTGGATCATCCGAAAGGCAACATGCTCCAAAGTATTCACCAGGCTCTCAGAATGGCGATGCAGCGAGTGAGTCACCATGCAGCTAATCTCTCGGCGCGGGGACCTGGTACGTTCTTCGACGGGACGGATAGGTCCACTCCATCGAGCGCGCCTTCCGGTGAGAACCCCGTCCACCCGATGCCATGTGAACGGGTTCTGTGAAACGAGCCGATGAGGTCGGCTTCGAGGATTGCTTTGACCTCGTCATACTTTTTCTTGAGCTCGTCGGTCAGATCCTCGTACGTGACTGGTGTGCCGTCCGCCATCTCAGATGTAGATGGCGATGTGGTTGATGACGAAGCTTGTCCCACCGGGCGTGCCAGAATGTGTTGCGGTCAAAACCCACCGGCGGGCAGCGACGGGCAACACCGTAGAGCCGGGAACAACTTAGGGCTGCGGCTGCCACTGGTCCCTCCGAGCGACGGCCCGCAAAGCCTCCGGTACACACATCCGATGCTGATGCAAGGGCGTGCCACCCGACCTATACCTGGTCGGGAAGGTGATGGAGATGCCTCGCTTAGTTTCCTGCATGGCATACACGTAAACATTAAATACGAGCCTCGATCGGCTCTCAGGTTATCCTGTGAATCGGCTCAAAGAGCCGATCCACCCATGATTCGTACGAGGTGCACGAATATATGGTGGTCCTGCTTGATCAAGATAAAGCTAAAACGACCTACGACGATTTAGGGTTTTCACCGCATAATCGGGTCATCCTACTCACGATTGGGCCTCGCAGCCACGCACGGTGATCGTAAGCCGATCCTAGACAAGGCCTAAAAACCAACACGAGGTTGATCCCCGGAACATCCTGTCTAGGACTAGCAAACGACACCCTACGTGCCGCTGGATCCTCCAACCCTTTGTAAGGCCTAACTATTGCAGATATTAAACTAATCCTTGAAGAACAAGGAGCAACCATAACGGATCGGATCTACTAAATAATGATCAAGCGGGGTGCCACCCCTACACCTAAGATAGGTGTAAGGGCGGCCAGATATGCAAGGGTTGCACTACGATAGCATGTAACACGAAGAACAATGCTAACCCTAACATATCTAAGATAACTACGTTGCTCGCCATCAAAAAGGCTTCAGTACGAGCAACGCATGAACAACGAGCATAAGCTTGTGCTGCCTAGATCGCAAGATGTGATCTAGGCAGCATGATGCTTACCGGTAGAAACACTCGAGACGAAGGAGTTGGCGATGCGCCGAGATTGATTTGTTGGTTGAACGTTGGTTGTTGTTTATTCCATAAACCCTAGATACATATTTATAGTCCAGGGGACTTTCTAATTTAGGCGTGCACCTAACCGTGCATGGGTAAAACTCTATCTAAGATGCGATCTACTATATTACAGATATATGGGCAATCTAGCCCAACTTTGCATATAAGGCCGATTCACGTATTTCTTCCGTATATAATCTTTAAGCCCATCTTGCTCGCGGCCCACCTCTGACTTGGTCAAATTCTGGTGATAACACGTTCCCCCCGCGGAAAGTATGGTTATGGGTGTATCTAACTTAGTGCAACTAATCCCATGTTTGATGATGAATTGTTGAGAAATGAATGATGTAGTTGCACCAGTATCAAAAAGTACTTTGCCAGGATGAGTGAGTATCTGGAGCGTACCTATCACTGCCTGATCGGAGTTCACCACCTTCCAAGATGGTGCAGTTTAACTTGCCGAAGGGTTTCTTGTTCTTCCAATTCCCTCCGTTGCCCCCGCTTCGGTTTCCTCCTTCGGACTGGCCTCCTCCATTCTTATTGGTAGGGCAATCCTTCAACATGTGCCCTTCCTGTCGACACCCAAAACATATAATCTTGGGCTTCTTGCAATCCTTCGAGAAATGCCCTGTGAACCCACAACTACGGCAAACAATCTGGCTTGCCGTCGGGAATCCTTGGTTCCTCCTGTTGTTGTTGTTGTTGTTGTTGTTGTTGTTGTACCTTGCTTTAAAACTCAAGCCAGTGTTAGGCTTGTTGCTGACATACCTTTTAGGCTCGAATTTAGCCTTCTTCCTCTTCTCCTCCTGCAGTTGCTTGAAGTCATCTTCAAGAGTGATGGCTGCATCCACCAACTCTTGGAACTCAGTTGCCCTCATCATCCTAAGCTGAACCTTGAACTGGGGATTCAATCCCTGCATGAACCTCTTTTTCTTCTTGTCCTCGGTGTTGACATCCTCAACAGCATACCGGGACAGCTTCGAAAACTCCTTGACATAAGAGAGGATGGCCTTATCCTTCTGCTCGAGACTTTCAAACAATCGACGCTTCAACTCCACAATGCTTTCAGGGACATTGGATTCCCTGAACTTCCTCTTAAACTCCTCCCAGGTGAATACCTTCTCAGCCGGGTAAACGGCTACTATATTGTCCCACC
Organism: Lolium rigidum; assembly: GCF_022539505.1. Lineage (NCBI taxonomy): Eukaryota > Viridiplantae > Streptophyta > Magnoliopsida > Poales > Poaceae > Lolium > Lolium rigidum. Next base: position 39,281,703 of record NC_061512.1, read on the forward strand.
ATGATGCGGCAGGTCCACACAACAAGTGTGTTGCATATCTGACCTTCTCCAGGTCGTTGCATCCAACGGTATTGAGCTTTCGCTCCGTGTCCATCAGCCAATCCTCCGCGTCCATAGGCTCGGGCGCGTATGCGAAGGATATAGGCTTAGTATTCTGGAAGTCTGACAGAGTGACTCCCTGGTTGTCAGGTCTTTCCACCTTGTTTTGTTGAAGAAGCTCCTGGATGAACTTGTTCTGCTGCTCCAACGTTATCCGCTGCCATTCCTCCAACATTTGCATGTATTGGAGGAAGTTCTGCTGCGTCATGGGTGGTGGTGGTGGTGGAAACTGATTTATGGCTGCTTCATCCCTCTTCCTTCTGCTTAGCCTCGCGCTCCATGCGCTGCGCTTCACTCTCCTCACCTACCGGTCCCGACATATCCCCCTAGTTCTGCAACACAAGGTGATACTCATAATTACTCCATGCGCAAGTTTTCTGAGCTCAACTTTGTGCACAGAACTAGTCACGCAATGGAAATCAAGAAGCAAATCCAAATCATTCAAAAACATATACCATGTATATACATACTTAAGTGGTTTTATTACAATACTCAGTGACGATGTGAGTATGCAAACTCACTTATTGAAGTATATGTACAAATTTCTACAAATATTACACACTACAATACATGTGGTACTTATGTATTGTAGTCTCGCCTCCCTTGGCGGTCTCTAGTCGTGCTTCACTCCCGGTACATCCCAGGCTTCCATCCGGTCGAACGTGTCATCCTCCTGACAGAATCTGGAACGTAGGGTCTTCCCGTTGGCTGGTAGTCAGAATCAGAGGATGACCCGAGGGAGAAATCTGTGTTCATGAATTGATTATTCAAAACATCATAATCCACCCATCGGGTATACTCCCCTGTGACTCCGCCATAGGTATTACCTCCATCAGTATCTGATTCAATCAGTATAGGGTACTCCTCATAGTCACCCCTATTATACTGATTGTCCTGGAATTGGGTTGTGGCGTTGATACGTCTCCGACGTATCGATAATTTCTTATGATCCATGCCACATTATTGATGTTATCTACATGTTTTATGCACACTTTATGTCATATTCGTGCATTTTCTGGAACTAACCTATTAACAAGATGCCGAAGTGCCAGTTGCTATTTTCTGCTGTTTTTGGTTTCAGAAATCCTAGTAAGGAAATATTCTCGGAATTGGACGAAATCAAAGCCCAGGGGCCTATTTTTCCACGAAGCTTCCGGAAGTCCGAAGACGAAACGAAGTGGGGCCACGGGGTGCCCAAACCCTAGGGCGGCGCGGCCCCCTTGGCCGCGCCGGCCTATGGTGTGGGGCCCCTGTGCCCCCTCCGACTTGCCCTTCCGCCTACTTAAAGCCTCCGTGACGAAACCCCCGGTACCGAGAGCCATGATACGGAAAACCTTCCCGGAGACACCGCCAACGCCGATCCCATCTCGGGGATCCAGGAGATCGCCTCCGGCACCCTGCCGGAGAGGGGAATCATCTCCCGGAGGACTCTACGCCGCCATGGTCGCCTCCGGTGTGATGTGTGAGTAGTCTACCCCTGGACTATGGGTCTATAGCAGTAGCTAGATGGTTGTCTTCTCCCCATTGTGCTATCATTGTCGGATCTTGTGAGCTGCCTAACTTGATCAAGATCATCTATCTGTAATACTATATGTTGCGTTTGTTGGGATCCGATGAATAGAGAATACTTGTTATGTTGATTATCAAAGTTATATCTACGTGTTGTTTATGATCTTGCATGCTTTCCGTTACTAGTAGATGCTCTGGCCAAGTAGATGCTTGTAACTCCAAGAGGGAGTACTTATGCTCGATAGTGGGTTCATGCCCGCATTGACACACGGGACAGTGACGAGAAAGTTCTAAGGTTGTGTTGTGCTTGTTGCCACTAGGGATAAAACATTGATGCTATGTCTAAGGATGTAGTTGTTGATTACATTACGCACCATACTTAATGCAATTGTCTCGTTGCTTTGCAACTTAATACTTGGAGGGGTTCGGATGATAACTCTGAAGGTGGACTTTTTAGGCATAGATGCGGTTGGATGGCGGTCTATGTACTTTGTCGTAATGCCCAATTAAATCTCACTATACTCATCATGATATGTATGTGCATGGTCATGCCCTCTTTATTTGTCAATTGCCCAAGCTGTAATTTGTTCACCCAACATGCTTGTTTGTCTTATGGGAGAGACACCTCTAGTGAGCTGTGGACCCCGATCCAATTCTCTTTACTTGAAATACAATCTCTTGCAATACTTTGTTCTACTGTTTTACGCAAACAATCATCTTCCACACAATACGGTTAATCCTTTGTTACAGCAAGCCGGTGAGATTGACAACCTCACTTGTTTCGTTGGGGCAAAGTACTTTGGTTGTGTTGTGCGGGTTCCACGTTGGCGCCGGAATCCCTGGTGTTGCGCCGCACTACATCCCGCCGCCATCAACCTTCAACGTGCTTCTTGGCTCCTCCTGGTTCGATAAACCTTGGTTTCTTTACGAGGGAAAACTTGCTGCTGTGCGCATCATACCTTCCTCTTGGGGTTCCCAACGAACGTGTGAGTTACACGCCATCAAGCTCTTTTTACGGCGCCGTTGTGCAGGGAGATCAAGACACGCTGCAAGGGAGTCTCCACTTCTCAATCTCTTTACTTTGTTTTTGTCTTGCTTAGTTTTATTTACTACTTTGTTTGCTGCACTAAATCAAAATACAAAAAAATTAGTTGCTAGTTTTACTTTATTTGCTATCTTGTTTGCTATATCAAAAATACAAAAAAATTAGTTTACTTGCATTTACTTTATCTAGTTTGCTTTATTTACTGTTGCTAAAATGGCCAACCCTGAAAATACTAAGTTGTGTGACTTCACAACCACAAATAATAATGATTTCCTATGCACACCTATTGCTCCACCTGCTACTACAGCGAGAATTCTTTGAAATTAAACCTGCTTTACTTAATCTTGTTATGAGAGAGCAATTTTACGGTGTTAGTTCGATGATGCTTGCTGCCCATCTTAATAATTTTGTTGAACTATGTGAAATGCAAAAATATAAAGATGTAGATGGTGATATTATTAAACTAAAATTGTTCCCTTTCTCATTAAGAGGAAGAGCTAAAGATTGGTTGCTATCTCTGCCTAAAAATAGTATTGATTCATGGACTAAATGCAAGGATGCTTTTATTGGTAGATATTATCCCCCTGCTAAAATTATATCTTTGAGCAGTAGCATAATGAATTTTAAACAATTAGATACTGAACATGTTGCTCAAGCTTGGGAAAGAATGAAATCTTTGGTTAAAAATTGCCCAACCCATGGACTGACTACTTGGATGATCATTGTCGTCGTGGTGAACGAGCAGATGCCATAGGATGGCTTAGATTGGGGCCGAATGGACGCTAGAGGATTCGGGGGAGGGTTTGCGATTAGATGGGAAGAACTTCCGGATGCTTTCCTCAAGAACACAACCAGAGGCCGGTATGCAAGAAGAGAGACAAGAGGAAGAACTCTTTACTAGATCGCTAGCTTCATTGATCTCAACATGGTTACAAGTTTGACTGCCTAATCTTTCCTGTGGTCTCGCGCCTGTAAGAGGCAGTACCCCCTCTCCTTATATAGGGGAGAGGTTGGCTTACAGAACAAGAAACCCTAATGGCATCTTTGACTGGACAAACTACTTTACAAAGCTACTTTAATCACAGATGACGCCGGGGTCCTCTTTAATCAGGGCTGCTGATGTCCTCCGGCTTCTTTGAGCGTCATCCCTCTCTTTGGCGCCAGGGCTCTGATTAAAGTCACTTTGCTTAGCTCATCCTTGTCTTCTTGCTCTGAAGAGAATCTTTGACCAGATCCTGCCGACAGGCCCTCCTTTCCGGTACCTTCTTTACAGGGTTCCGGCATACCCCTTTGGGGATACCGGCTTAGCTTCACTTAGCCTAAACTCATACCAGGCTTCCGGTAAGAACATTAAACCGGTATCTTGATGGCTCAAACCATCCGGTTTGGCATGCCTTTGGCATACCGGGGGTTATCCCCCCAACATTAGTCCCCGAAGCTGGTATAGTCTGGAGGATTCTATCCTACAGACCATGCCAGGTTTTCATCTCTTTAAGATACCGGTTTAATCTCTTCGGCCTGAGCTTGGATCCGGCATCTTTGCCCTTCTTTGTCTTTTCTTTTCTTTGCAAGGCATCTTCCGGCATCTCCCTTTTCCGGCATCATTCGCATTTACACCTTCCTCGGCGAAGTCGAGAATATTTTGGGCCCCGCGCCTGTCAGTGACATGCGCACTGTTAACTGCCACGCCAGTGTCAGTTGTCACTTCGCTTCGACTCCCGCGCGGTCATTAAATGCCCCGCTGCGGATCCCACTACCCACTCGGGATCCCGTGTGCACTCGCGTGTGGCCTCCCCTTTTCTCGCGTGTATTCCCTCGCCACGTGGCGGCCCAAGGCGCGAACCGTCGCGGGCCGCGAGGGCGAACCACCGCGGCCCGGCGGTTTCCTGCCCACCTTCTCTCTCCTTTATAAGCACAACCGCCCCTTCTTCTTCATCTTCTTCGCATTCCCCATTCTTCGCGCACAATGCTCCTTGCCTTTGCGCCTCCGCCGCTCTCCGTCCGCCGTCGCTCGCTCAAGCTCCGGCGCCGGCGGACTTACGCCGTGCTTCCGCCGGACCTCGCTGTGCGGGAATCTCCAGCAGCACCTTCACCGTGCCCGCTGCATTCGCACTTCTTCGCGAGCTTCTCCGCCTCGCCGTCGACGATGCTCGCGGGCGACCGCAGGTCCGCTCCACCACCGGCAAACACTTCCCTCAGCGACTGCGCCGCTCAAGGTTGGTACCAATTTCGTTTCGCTCGCCATCTGCTTGCTTTTCAGATCTTGGGTCTACGGTGTTCTTATTTCCTCTTTTTCTTTGGTTTTCTTCTTACTCGTAGATCTTCACGCGGGGTTCAAGTGTGGGATTCCTGTTTTTTCGCCTACCCTTCCAATGTCTGACGAGGAATCTTCCTCCGCATCTTCTTCTTCCCTTTACGTTAAGCGCCGTAGACAATCTTCCGGCGGATCTACGGCTTCGGATCCAATGGAGACCGATTCCGGCAACCAGCGGGAATCCGGTAGCCGTCGGAGTCCGGTGGCCATCTAGAATCCGGTAGCTTTAGCCAAGCTTCCGGTAGCCAAGAAGCAAGTAGCTCGGCCAAGCCTCTAGTAGCTCCGGCCAATCTTCGGCGAGGAGCCTTCCCCAATCACCCACGGAGCCTGGATGGGCTCCAATGTTACTGAGTTTGAGATCGGCCGGTTATACCGGTCCCGCCGGATTCCGGAAGGAGTTACCTGCCGGATTCCTGGTGACGAAATCGAACCGGACCCCGAGCCCGGTGAACATGTTGTCTTTCTTGCCCACTTCGAGCGCGGCTTCGGCCTTCCTGCCTCCCCTTTTTTCCGGGAGTTTTTAGATTTTTACAAACTCCAACCTCACCACCTTCCTGGCAACGCCATCTTCTACCTCTCTTGCTATGCCACCTTCATGGAGGCCTATATCGGCATTCGTCCCACTCGTGAGACGTTTGCCCGCTTCTTCAATTTACGGATTAATTCCGTCCAGGGCAAGGAAATCCCTAAGCCCAAGCCGCCCGTGGAGTGCGGATCTTGCATCGTTGGCTCCCGCCAAGGGAGCACTTTTCTTAAGTTTTCCGGCCTCGAGTCCTGCCGCGCCTGGCAAGGAACTTTTTTCTATGTGAAGAACAGCGGCCGCGCCAATCTTATCGATCTTCCTCCATACCAAGAGGGGCCCCCTAGCAGAACCAATTGGAGCTACAACCCGAAGACGGATCACGCCGAAACCAAGCTCGGGTAGTACGCTTCTTGGCTTCTTTGAAGAAGGAGACCAACATCTGCTCTGATGATATCATCCGCACCTTTATCTCACGCCGGGTGCTTCCTCTGAAGCGCCGTGCGCATAGGATGAGCGAGATGTATGGCCCTGGCGATCCTACCAAGATCACGAGGCCGTCCCCTTAGCAAGAAGGATGTTGTTCGCAAGGCTAAGCAGATTTGCCAAACTGCTATGCCATTTGCTTGGGAATGGGGCCTCCTTCCCCTCAGCACTACTAACCCTCCGACTCAAGAAGTAAGAGATTACGCAATTGGGGTTGGTTTTGCCGGTAACTTTCTGCTTTTGTTAACCTTCCTTTTTATCTTGTTTCAGGCCAAGGACCGCTTCCCTCTCATCCAAGCAGAGCGGCGAGGAGCTTGCCGGAAGCGCGCCCTTGACTCCTTCGACCCAGATCCCTACATCTTTTGGAAGGATCTGAAGATGGGCAAGACTCCGGCTGCGCGCCTTGGCCGGGACCCGCCGGAGCCAACCGGGACCTCCGATGACCTGACCGTGCTCGAGGAACCTTCTTTTCCGGTTTCCTGTACCTTGCCGCTATTTGCTTTCCTGCAAATTGCTTCTTAGCCATATTCAATCCATAGATCCACGAGCGCGTGCCGCCCCTGCGCGCCGAGGCCGGCTCTGAGTTTGTGGACAAACTCATGGCCCAGGGCCAAAAGAACAAGCAGCCGGCATCTAATGCCGGTCCCAGCCAGGCCCCTCCCTCCAAGCGCTTCCGGACCGAGCCCGTGGGGGAGAAGGAAGTGGGCGTGCGCCGCTACGTACGCAAGGCGATGCCAACTGCTTCCGGGTAAGTTTTTCATTTTCCGGCTTGCCTCTTTTTTGCCAAGTTCTTTTTCCGGTTGCTTTTTTCTCAATCATTTGTCCTTTCTTTTTCTCAGCCCTGCGCTCAAGCTTGGCCCAAGGCCATCGGGCTCTGAGGGATCCGCAAGGACCTCAACCCCTCCTCCTCGCTCAATCCCGGCACCATCCGGGTGCCGCAACTACCTCTGCCTCCCTTTCGGGGGCACAACAAATTCGGGGCGTGCGGCCCCTTCATCGTCAGATCACCGCACGGAGGAGGATCTTTCCTTTCTCCCTGAACACCAGGACACCGGCGCCAGCAACATCGGCGCCGGAGAAGAAGAAGCTGCCGGGCGGGCGGAGCCTCCTGCTCCTCCCGTCCTTGAAAAGACGACAACTTCCGCGCCGGAAGGCTCCAAAACGGGTGACGCTCCTAGCGCTCCCCCTTCTCCACGCACCATCCTCATGCCCCCGCCAGACGCTCCTCGCGCCAAGCCCTCCAGGGCCGCTCCTACCGCGCCGCCGCCCAAGACTTCCGGGGCCGCTTCTACCGCGCCGCCGCCCAAGACTTCCAAGCTCATCAAGGGAAAGGCGACGGCCTCCAGCGCCCCTTCCGGCGGAATGCAGGGGAAATCACTTAGGATACTATATTCATAGTGTCAGCTAGTGGTTTTCTTGCAAAATAAACCCTGAAGGAAGGAAGATGATATATGAAACCATAGTAAATATAAGCGAGACCATAGTTGATATCGGAAGACCACGGTTAAATATAGAATCAATACTGCGAGATAAAGTAGAAGATGTCTCGACCAGTGGATCAAAACCTATAATAGAAACCATTTGTTAGATAACAAATAGCCACAATTGGTATCAAGTAGTCCACCATTGGATTATTTGTACCAAGAAGTTGTGAACCAATAAAATTTTGTTAGCCAAATAATTATGACTTATAATCATTCAGTCGAAGGATTCATATTGGATGTCCACAATTGAGTGGATACACCACAAGGATTCTTCGCGAGACCTTAGAAGAAGTACAAACCATAAGGTAGAACCAAACCAATATTCTAACCATAAACCCAATTGTTGGAAGACAAGGAGTTGAAGACCATAAGAAAACTCTAAGGGGTAGAGTAAAGATTGAGTTGGATGTACAATAACTCCATACTTTGAGCAAAATAGAAGAAGAAGTTCGAACCGAGAGGAAGTTCGATCTTATTTTCATAAGATTATTGAACACTACTTTCGAAGGATGTCCGACCGAAGCCGAGGTTCATACCTCGAGGAAATAAGAAGTGGACTATAACTTGAGAAAGTGAGTAGTATTTACTCGAAGTACGAAAGCTCAAGTAAGTTAAGCATAAAGAAGATGGATGCAGGAAATACCATAGACAAAATACAGCTCAAAAAGGCCAAATACCGAAGAAGATTGAATATACCAATACCAAAGACTAATAGAATGATTCCTTTCATGGAACCTAAAGAACCTAAAATAGTTATAGGTATCAACTATAAACCATGATTGGATGGACTAAATTAGTCTAATCCAGTCTTAAGGAAATAAACCATCATGACCATTTCCATGGTCGAGTACCTTACCAAGTACCATTATTGTAGTTTTGGTAAACAAAGACCTATTTTATCAAATAGGAGAAGGTTATCCAATTAGTCTTCAATTAAGACTGTCGGGACAAGAAGAAGTCCCATCATTGATTCTTCAATGAGAAAAGAAACAAGACTATAGAGTTGGAAGAAATCAAAGAATCAAAGTAAGAACCATGGTTCGGAGACAAACCCTAATGGATTCCGGGAAGAATCTGGACAAGGGATATATTCAATTATATCTAGTGAGATCAATACGGAGTTCGAGAAAAGTCGTAGACTGCACAAGCTAGATCCACACTTCGGAAACGTGAGAGAGATCAAACTTCGAGGACGAAGTTTAGTTTAAGGGGTAGAGACTGTAATATCCCAGGTAATGGGGTTACAAAAATAGAGGAAACAGATGTGTGCATTGCATTCATGCATAGAAAATCTGGGGAATTTTCGCGCTTTAAAGTAAAATAGTCACAGTAACTGAAGTTTCACTTGATCTTGGTGGAATGGAAGTAGCTCATCAAGTCAAACGCTATAAATCTCAATGTGACTTTGTTAAAACCTTGTTTTGGGTAGAGATGATTTGATCTAAGGGGTTAGATCAAATGGAACTAATATTCAACACAACAACAACATCACTCAATGATCAATTGCTTGATCTTATAAAAGATCATAATATGGTATTCCTTGCCATAACATATGAACATCTATTCAACTACAAATCAAGTAACAATAAATAAATAAACTATTCTTGACTTATCTCTTCGATGTCTTAAAGTAGTATATGTTCCTACCATGATCCACATGTATAGTTTCAACTCTAATATTAAACCCATGTGTAAAGGACATTCACAAAAGTTCTTTATCAAACCTTGACGGTTCCAATCTTGTCGACCCTACTTCACCCAATCCACATCTATCTTTATTAAACCTGAGAGAAAGTGATCGAGGTTCTCCTGCGTTGGTGCAATTGGTTTAGATTATCGACGTTAGTGCGATAAAATTTGACATGACCTTTCTTGAATCTCTTATGTTTTAGGGAGAACAATTTTGAATTCAAATTAAATGTGAATTCAAATCAGAATTGAAATTGAATTTTGAATTCCAAACCAATAAATAAAACACAACTCGAAAATTTACAAATAGATAAAGAAATAAAATATATATTACATTAAGAATTATCTAATTGTTTGTAGAAATCTCATAAAGAGAAAGTCACAAATTACAAAATAAATAAAAGAAGATACAAAAAGAATAAAACAATTCCTAATCTAAGATCTCCATCTTCCCAATCTTCCAATCCTCTTTTCCTGCAATAAGAAAAGAACAAGGACCAGAAAATACTTGTATTATAATTAAAATGTTTGCCATCATCTAAGATGAGGCATTTTGGTTTTGGAACTCAACTAATGGATATTAGGAACTTGTCCTAATATCCAGATGTAATTAGAGGGATTTAATTCATCTTAGGCAACAATTGATACATATTGATCAATTCTAATCATAGGAGGCAACACGAGATCACATAGGAATTAAGAAGGCAACAAGAGGAGATATGCAACTAGATTTGATCCACTGGAATAGGCAACCAAAATCAACATTATTGTTTCCCTCTAATTTAGTCAAGTTCCTGTTTTAAGAAAACCCACAAATTACTTTAAATAGATCATCCTTGACATGGCATAGTCAATATGATCCTAAGACAATTATCTTTAAGCCACATAGTAATTAAGCAAAGCCTAATTAAATCATATAGACACTTAGTCTGTTAAGCTCATATGTAGTAGCCAACATGGATTAACCACTCGGCAGCATATAACAGAAAATGGTCTATGCAAGGGATAAATATCAGTCATCCGAAGCTTGCACAAGGAGGAGAAGAAATACAACTTGTTCACTTACACATGGAGAGGGGGCCACCTGAAAGCAGCACTATCACACATGCATGCTAATGTGCTGTCACACACACAGCCAACAGCCAGCACTATAAAAGCAAACCAGCACCCAGCCGCATCCTGGTTTTTGCATTGGCAAAGGCAACATCAACAGCCTTTGATCATTTACACACATCAGTGGCTATCCAGAAAATTCTTAGAACAACAAGAACACAACCATATAGTCTGGAACAAGCAGATCAGGAGCTCGGAGGAGGTGCAGTCAAACAAGCAGTAGATCAAGTTTTTCAACACCAACTACCTCACTTTGCTACAACAGGTTAATCCATTGATTTAACATAAGCATCTCGGCATACTAGTTTGCACATCTAGGATCAAGGAAAATAAAGAGAAGAATATACAACCCTCCATTTATCAACCCTTCAACTAGACACTGTCTAGGAGGATTTGAGAAATGGATTTCTCTCAGATCTGCATAGAAATGCTATGCAAGAATCATCACAGAGAATTAAATCACATAATTTAGCATATGTTCTTATCACAAGTTTGGGCCTCAGCCTTTGCATCACAAGCAGGGCCACATAATCAAGCACAATATCTGTTCTTATCTGTACCAAATAGAGAGAGAAACAGAGAGGTGACAGCCGAGAGGGGAGCCAGACCCCCCAGCTCGAGCTGGTGATCCCTGGTAACACCAGGAGCTCATACCCTAATCACAGAAAGATAGTTCAGTGCATACATGGATAAAATCCAGCAAGACGTTTGGCCAGAAATTCACCATAGCATCTTACCAGCACTAGTAACACATGTCTTTGATCAGAAAGTATATCTACTACACATATGTGATCATATGATCACTAGAAACTCAAAGCAACATAACCATTGCTTGATACATATACTCCAGAGGATACATATAACCAAATCAATAAGAAAGCTTATCTTGTAAAAAGCATCTGGGAATTGATATACCAGATCTCTGAAAGAAGTGAAAACAAATGCACTATTTAAGATAAACCCCATGTGTCTATATTGTCTATATTGAGCCATGTATTAAGCGAGGCCCTCATCTTCTGTCCATAACCATTATTATCAAAATTCAAGCAATAGCCGGGAGATTAGTTCAGACCATTTCCAACCTAGTTGTACAAGCAAATCATGCACGGTACCACAACAAGATGAACCATGGCTCACAGGTCAAAACGCCACCACCTAAAGCTAAGATCCTATATCCCAGAATTAATAGGAGATCAACCAGGGCATATTTGTGCAGTACCAGACCACCTGCACATCATAGACTACAACTAGAAGCTCACCAGAAACACCACCACCACAAGAGCATGTCTAGTCAACCATGATCAATGTCCAATTACTAGATCACAAGGCATATTAGAGGGATCAGGGGAGAGGTTAGCTCACCGTGCTGTAGGGTTGCAGACGAAGTCGACGCCGGGGTTGCGGTCGCAGACGCCATCCGACCGGCGTCGAGGAGGAAGTAGTAGTCACCACATCACCACCACACCATCGGGATGCCAGGGGATGGCCGAGGGCGACGAGGTTGAGCTGGGGATCAAACTGGTGGTCGAGGGAGTCAAGAAGAAGGGGCTGGAACTCCAGGAGGTCAAGCATCGGCTATGGTGATACTGAGCCGTGCCGGCGACCAAACCATAGGCGGGGCTAGGATCCTCGCGGGCGCGCTCGTGATGGCGACCAGGCGTCGTGGTGAACGGGGACCAGGGGAGGAGTTGATGGAGGTCAACCAGGTGGAGCCGCAGCGGCGTGCCGCAGCGCTGGAAGCGGCCGGCGACGGCCAAAACCATCAGCAACGAGCTAGGGTTCCCGAATTGGGGGCGGGTGATTAAGACCGCGAGGACAAAATCAAATAGGAGAGGGAGGTAGGGCACATCCAGGCGGTGCAAAGCCCCATCATGCCGGTGCCAGGGAAGGTTGAGGTGGCGGGGAGAAGCACGGCGGAGCGCCGGCGACATGAGCGCTCCACTGCGAGCTCGTGCGCGTGCGTGTCTGAGGGAACGAGAGAAAATGAGAGCGAGAGGGTGGGTTGGGGTTAGGTTGAACCCAACCCAGGCCAGACCGACCCAGTCGGGTTGGGCCTCATGGGCCAATTCGGTCCGGTCCAATGGGACCAGTCAACTTTGCCATTTTAGCCTTTTGTTTAATTTCTTTTCTAGAAAATCATTCACACTTTGCCAAATCCATATAAAACTAAATTCAACTTAGAAAAATACTAAAAAACCATTATTTACGTTTATTATAAAAAGATATTTCTCAACCCAACTTTAAACCACAAGTTATTATTTTAGAATTGTGTTACAAATGTAAAACCCTAATTCCTTATTGAATGAAATTACAACCTTATCATTTCTTGTGAAACCCTAAAACCCTAAATTCAATTAGAAACCCTAGCTCCATTACTTCATGTACACCTGAAATTGTTTCTAAACCTAAAACCTGGGTTAAACATGTGATCATGATATTTTATCTTCATTCATAGGTTCATAATGAGCAACTCAATGCTTGATTATATTCTCATAGAATATAGGAACCCTACCACTAATTAATTGTTAATTTATGTTCTCATCCAAATAAAACTAGATGATCAAGTAGGATCAACCAAGTGTAAACCCTAGTTCCACTCCTCAGAGACCTCAACCTTACCTATTCATGTTTTAGCATCACACCATTGTGATAAACCCTAATAGCAACCATACCTACTATTTGACATTACATACCCTACTCCACTAAACCCTACTAGTGTGAGATACTTCGAACCATCCTATTTTAGGAGCCAATTATACCTTATTTAATAGAACCAACAGTAAAACCTAGACCACCTCAACCCCAATTAATATACTTCTTATTATTTAAGAAGTATGTTCTTCAAAAGTTATTCTTTTGAAGAAAATAAAGCATCATCATCAACCCTGCTTATAAGGACCTATAAACCCTAGCCAGCTATCACCAACAAGGTATACCACCTTGATAGCAACTATTGGTAATTAAGATGTTTAGGCTTAATTCAACAATACAAGCCTAGTTGCTGATGAATCCAACTATGTTGTGATCCATCTACTACTTACTCCAGAAAACAATTAGAACCATAGAAAACTATAGAACCCCACAAACCTAATTATCATACTTGTCCTTCATCAAAGAACATGTTCTTCAAAAGTTATTCTTTTGAATTATATAACAAGTAATCAATAACCATGCCATATAGTACTAAAATTGACCACCTGTTCTTTACTTGTTAACATTATGCCAATTATCATTCTTTGTGTGCTCAATTGATTACTATGCTTTATCATATAACTTGTACATGACACCAAGTAATCAAACCTTAATAAGAACCTTGTTTGTGAATCACTCTAAAAGTGCAACACACCCTGAATTAATCATCAAAACTCACTAATCCTAAATCATCGGGGTTAGGTCACGTTTAGAGCGATTGCATCTCATTCTTATGCATTATTGCATCCTTGCCAATCTTTTAAACATCGTCCTTACCGGACGATGATGCTATTTCAGAATTTGGAGTTATTACGCATCGAAGACCTTGTCTGCATAATCTTGCAGCCAAGAAAGGCAAGTTCATCACTTGCTCATGTCATTTGAGTATTTCTATCAAATTACTTGCAAAGTACTATGGTTATCACTATTGCATAAAAACCAAAACCACTACTTTCATAACTATGAATATGACTATGTGGTGGGCAATGGAACCATGGATTGTGTTGATATGGTGGAGGTTCCATTGCAAGGGTTTATATCCATCTAGGATTAAACAACAAATGTCGCCGATGATTCTTGTGCCGTAATACCCGTGTTAACCATAAGATCTGGAGTGGGACGGAATAGTCAATTGTATTTCCACCTCTTGTACATCAACGGATGCGCTTTACCGTAGACCCTTGATCCAAGAGAGGACAAGTGGTGCCCTTGATCCAAGAGAGGACAAGTGGTAGGGTGGGGGTCCCGATGAAGTCCCCACGGTAATTGCGGTCTATGATGGGTTGCAGCTGCCGGCGAAGGAGTTCATGGTAGAGACCTGAACTCGTTGTCGTGGTCGGGGGCCGTCCTTAATTGGTATAAGAGCACCGGCGAGGACCCAGGGTCGGAGTTTGCATCAACGGGTGGGTGTATGAGGTAGCGGAGGAATATGATTGGCTATGACCTTATACCGGGCCTCACACCAAAGGATGTGTGGACGAGCACGCGGCTCGGTTGGCACCAAGGTTAAGATCTCTTATGGGTAAAGCAACACACCTCTGCAGAGTGTAAAGAACCGTGACCTGTCACTCCCTGTTCCGGGATGAGGAACTGCGAACGCGGCCGGAAAGGAGCTCCATGAAGTTCTAGTAAACCGGTGAAGGCTGACGGACATAGCTCTTCTGAATAAAAGCAACCTTTTGAAGAAATGATTATGAAAAACTGCATTGGTATTAGACTTTCTGGTCTAATGCTGTAGCTAGTGCATTAAACACCTCTTTCCTATAATGAACTTGTTGAGTATGCTCGTACTCATCCCACTCTTAAATCCCCTGCTTAGATATGGAGGCATCGAAGGAGGATCTACAGTGCAACTCGAAGGCCGAGGAGTCAACAACTACTTCAAGATACAGGACCCTGTCAGCGGAGTCAGATACGTCATCCAACAAGGAGAAAACCTAGATTAGCAGTAGAAAGGAACTAGCTTCCTCAACCTAGCTCCTACTTAGCTAGAATCTATTCTTAGCCTCTATAGCTAGTCAAATACTCTACAAATAGAGTTCGTGATAGAATTAGACTACGGGTCGTTCTTCCGAAGTTTATTGCGGATTTACCTCATTGTAAAGTAGGAGGTTGTGTGGATCTTTTGTAAAGAGTCAATGTTGTAATTCTATAGACATGCCTTGGTCCCGCATATGTTTCGTTGTACCACTCGAGCGATATAATACTAGTGGAACGGTGTTTCATTGGTGTTATATCAGACTTGCATACTACACCATGCAGTGGTATGCCGGGTCACCACAGTTGGTATCAGAGCAAATGCTTTGACCTTAGGATTAAAAACCTTTAAAGGAGACCTATAGGATTGGTAGTGTCTATAGGAAGTTGTCTTAGTTAAACCAAATATTCTTATGACTTGAGATGGATATTCACTTGAGAATAATCCTAACACACTTAAGTCAACCTTTCTTAACTATCTTTACTAAGTAAAGTTAGTTAACTAATCCCAAACATATAGTATACCATGAAGTCCTTAAACAATAGATGGGTAGATCACAGTTGGTATACAATACATGGTAGTCCAAAGAGAGGATACAACCATAAGGAAGCTATCCTATTGGAAGATGTGTACCAACACATGATATAATTAAATAAGAATTACTCAGACCTGTACTAGAAGTAATATCAAGTGATGATAATCATTAAGATATCATAATAGAAGATGTAGATCCAGACAAGTAATGGGTAAGTAAAATCTATCCAAATTTGTGAAACAATTGATAGTAAGTAATAACTATAGTTATTTAAGGTAGTATAGACCATGATGAGTCAATCATGGAAAGTAAGGAAGAGAAATAGAAATAAAACATGACTCCTTACAGATTAGAGGTAGTAATCATATATGATTCATCTGAGGATCATGATGTGATGAACATCTAAAGTATTTAGGAGTACAATAAGAAGCTAGTTATTCAATAATGGTGCAAGAACTGTGTTCCAAAAATATGGGAAGTGTGCCAAGCACATCACGACCATATGCTTATGGTAGATATGCTTAGAAGTATAGAGAATATATCCTAATAAATATGTGTTCAGAGTAACCATATTAGAACTAGTGGTATCATAGGAAGTAGTACTCAATAGCACTTATATATGGTAAAATACTTTGTTAGTACTTCCAAACAAAACTAGGTTAACCTTAACTATCCTAGACCATTTTGTTTCAAGTTTATCTCATTGCAATTGTGCAATTAAGGTAAACGTTGAGACAAATAGTAGAATCCTATATACTCGCGCTAAGTATCACGATATAAACCTAATTTATGTGGTGTTATATACTACACATCAGAGCCTGATGTTTAGAGATGTCTTACTCAACTATTTTATTTAGGCTTATGATGGTGTGTATTATAAGCACAAAGCTGAATCTTCTTGGATTTTATTGGATTTTCATTGTTTGACTAGATCCATACATGAAGTTTGACTTTGGTATGCAAATGCATGTTGCAATATCAAGTCCTTACTTGATGCTATAGATCTAGAGGGTAATAGTATTCGTGTGAGGAAGCGACGAATTCTGGAAGATTTCGAAGTCAAGATGAAGGTTCATCCGATAAAGGAAACAAAGTTGTGGGAATCAACCACAATATTCAGAAGGAAGTACCAATCAAAACTCATGCTTTACCTCAACAAAGGAGTACTTTAGTACATAAGAAGCATGAAGGTGAGAAATCTTGTGATTATGGTGAAGCTGAAGCAGATCCATAGTCATTCTGGAAGAGGGAATGCAGGGGAAATCACTTAGGATACTATATTCATAGTGTCAGCTAGTGGTTTTCTTGCAAAATAAACCCTGAAGGAAGGAAGATGATATATGAAACCATAGTAAATATAAGCAGACCATAGTTGATATCAGAAGACCACAGTTAAATATAGAATCAATACTGCGAGATAAAGTAGAAGATGTCTCGACCAGTGGATCAAAACCTATAATAGAAACCATTTGTTAGATAACAAATAGCCACAATTGGTATCAAGTAGTCCACCATTGGATTATTTGTACCAAGAAGTTGTGAACCAATAAAATTTTGTTAGCCAAATAATTATGACTTATAATCATTCAGTCGAAGGATTCATATTGGATGTCCACAATTGAGTGGATACACCACAAGGATTCTTCGCGAGACCTTAGAAGAAGTACAAACCATAAGGTAGAACCAAACCAATATTCTAACCATAAACCCAATTGTTGGAAGACAAGGAGTTGAAGACCATAAGAAAACTCTAAGGGGTAGAGTAAAGATTGAGTTGGATGTACAATAACTCCATACTTTGAGCAAAATAGAAGAAGAAGTTCGAGCCGAGAGGAAGTTCGATCTTATTTTCATAAGATTATTGAACACTACTTTCAGAAGGATGTCCGACCATAAGCCGAGGTTCTTACCTCGAGGAAATAAGAAGTGGACTATAACTTGAGAAAGTGAGTAGTATTTACTCAGAAGTACGAAAGCTCAAGTAAGTTAAGCATAAAGAAGATGGATGCAGGAAATACCATAGACAAAATACAGCTCAAAAAGGCCAAATACCGAAGAAGATTGAATATACCAATACCAAAGACTAATAGAATGATTCCTTTCATGGAACCTAAAGAACCTAAAATAGTTATAGGTATCAACTATAAACCATGATTGGATGGACTAAATTAGTCTAATCCAGTCTTAAGGAAATAAACCATCATGACCATTTCCATGGTCAGTACCTTACCAAGTACCATTATTGTAGTTTTGGTAAACAAAGACCTATTTTATCAAATAGGAGAATGTTACCCAATTAGTCTTCAATTAAGACTGTCAGGACAAGAAGAAGTCCCATCATTGATTCTTCAATGAGAAAGGAAACAAGACTATAGAGTTGGAAGAAATCAAAGAATCAAAGTAAGAACCATGGTTCAGAGACAAACCCTAATGGATTCCAGGAAGAATCTGGACAAGGGATATATTCAATTATATCTAGTGAGATCAATACGGAGTTCGAGAAAAGTCGTAGACTGCACAAGCTAGATCCACACTTCGGAAACGTGAGAGAGATCAAACTTCGAGGACGAAGTTTAGTTTAAGGGGTAGAGACTGTAATATCCCGGGTAATGGGGTTACAAAAATAGAGGAAACAGATGTGTGCATTGCATTCATGCATAGAAAATCTGGGAATTTTCGCGCTTTAAAGTAAAATAGTCACAGAATCGAAGTTTCACTTGATCTTGGTGGAATGGAAGTAGCTCATCAAGTCAAACGCTATAAATCTCAATGTGACTTTGTTAAAACCTTGTTTTGGGTAGAGATGATTTGATCTAAGGGGTTAGATCAAATGGAACTAATATTCAACACAACAACAACATCACTCAATGATCAATTGCTTGATCTTATAAAAGATCATAATATGGTATTCCTTGCCATAACATATGAACATCTATTCAACTACAAATCAAGTAACAATAAATAAATAAACTATTCTTGACTTATCTCTTCGATGTCTTAAAGTAGTATATGTTCCTACCATGATCCACATGTATAGTTTCAACTCTAATATTAAACCCATGTGTAAAGGACATTCACAAAAGTTCTTTATCAAACCTTGACGGTTCCAATCTTGTCGACCCTACTTCACCCAATCCACATCTATCTTTATTAAACCTGAGAGAAAGTGATCGAGGTTCTCCTGCGTTGGTGCAATTGGTTTAGATTATCGACGTTAGTGCAATAAAATTTGACATGACCTTTCTTGAATCTCTTATGTTTTAGGGAGAACAATTTTGAATTCAAATTAAATGTGAATTCAAATCAGAATTGAAATTGAATTTTGAATTCCAAACCAATAAATAAAACACAACTGAAAATTTACAAATAGATAAAGAAATAAAATATATATTACATTAAGAATTATCTAATTGTTTGTAGAAATCTCATAAAGAGAAAGTCACAAATTACAAAATAAATAAAAGAAGATACAAAAAGAATAAAACAATTCCTAATCTAAGATCTCCATCTTCCCAATCTTCCAATCCTCTTTTCCTGCAATAAGAAAAGAACAAGGACCAGAAAATACTTGTATTATAATTAAAATGTTTGCCATCATCTAAGATGAGGCATTTTGGTTTTGGAACTCAACTAATGGATATTAGGAACTTGTCCTAATATCCAGATGTAATTAGAGGGAATTAATTCATCTTAGGCAACAATTGATACATATTGATCAATTCTAATCATAGGAGGCAACACGAGATCACATAGGAATTAAGAAGGCAACAAGAGGAGATATGCAACTAGATTTGATCCACTGGAATAGGCAACCAAAATCAACATTATTGTTTCCCTCTAATTTAGTCAAGTTCCTGTTTTAAGAAAACCCACAAATTACTTTAAATAGATCATCCTTGACATGGCATAGTCAATATGATCCTAAGACAATTATCTTTAAGCCACATAGTAATTAAGCAAAGCCTAATTAAATCATATAGACACTTAGTCTGTTAAGCTCATATGTAGTAGCCAACATGGATTAACCACTCGGCAGCATATAACAGAAAATGGTCTATGCAAGGGATAAATATCAGTCATCCGAAGCTTGCACAAGGAGGAGAAGAAATACAACTTGTTCACTTACACATGGAGAGGGGGCCACCTGCAAGCAGCACTATCACACATGCATGCTAATGTGCTGTCACACACACAGCCAACAGCCAGCACTATAAAAGCAAACCAGCACCCAGCCGCATCCTGGTTTTTGCATTGGCAAAGGCAACATCAACAGCCTTTGATCATTTACACACATCAGTGGCTATCCAGAAAATTCTTAGAACAGCAAGAACACAACCATATAGTCTGGAACAAGCAGATCAGGAGCTAGGAGGAGGTGCAGTCAAACAAGCAGTAGATCAAGTTTTTCAACACCAACTACCTCACTTTGCTACAACAGGTTAATCCATTGATTTAACATAAGCATCTCGGCATACTAGTTTGCACATCTAGGATCAAGGAAAATAAAGAGAAGAATATACAACCCTCCATTTATCAACCCTTCAACTAGACTCTGTCTAGGAGGATTTGAGAAATGGATTTCTCTCAGATCTGCATAGAAATGCTATGCAAGAATCATCACAGAGAATTAAATCACATAATTTAGCATATGTTCTTATCACAAGTTTGGGCCTCAGCCTTTGCATCACAGGCAGGGCCACATAATCAAGCACAATATCTGTTCTTATCTGTACCAAATAGAGAGAGAAACAGAGAGGTGACAGCCGAGAGGGGAGCCAGACCCCCCAGCTCGAGTCGGTGATCCCCGGTAACACCAGGAGCTCATACCCTAATCACGTAAAGATAGTTCAGTGCATACATGGATAAAATCCAGCAAGACGTTTGGCCGTAAATTCACCATAGCATCTTACCAGCACTAGTAACACATGTCTTTGATCAGAAAGTATATCTACTACACATATGTGATCATATGATCACTAGAAACTCAAAGCAACATAACCATTGCTTGATACATATACTCCAGAGGATACATATAACCAAATCAATAAGAAAGCTTATCTTGTAAAAAGCATCTGGGAATTGATATACCAGATCTCTGAAAGAAGTGAAAACAAATGCACTATTTAAGATAAACCCCATGTGTCTATATTGTCTATATTGAGCCATGTATTAAGCAGGCCCTCATCTTCTATCCATAACCATTATTATCAAAATTCAAGCAATAGCCAGGAGATTAGTTCAGACCATTTCCAACCTAGTTGTACAAGCAAATCATGCCTGGTACCACAACAAGATGAACCATGGCTCACAGGTCAAAACGCCACCACCTAAAGCTAAGATCCTATATCCCAGAATTAATAGGAGATCAACCAGGGCATATTTGTGCAGTACCAGACCACCTGCACATCATAGACTACAACTAGAAGCTCACCAGAAACACCACCACCACAAGAGCATGTCTAGTCGACCATGATCAATGTCCAATTACTAGATCACAAGGCATATTAGAGGGATCAGGGGAGAGGTTAGCTCACCGTGCTGTAGGGTTGCAGACGAAGTCGACGCCGGGGTTGCGGTCGCAGACGCCATCCGACCGGCGTCGAGGAGGAAGTAGTAGTCACCACATCACCACCACACCATCGGGATGCCAGGGGATGGCCGAGGGCGACGAGGTTGTGCTGGGGATCAAACTGGTGGTCGAGGGAGTCAAGAAGAAGGGGCTGGAACTCCAGGAGGTCAAGCATCGGCTATGGTGATACTGAGCCGTGCCGGCGACCAAACCATAGGCGGGGCTAGGATCCTCGCGGGCGCGCTCGTGATGGCGACCAGGCATCGTGGTGAACGGGGACCAGGGGAGGAGTTGATGGAGGTCAACCAGGTGGAGCCGCAGCGGCGTGCCGCAGCGCTGGAAGCGGCCGGCGACGGCCAAAACCATCAGCAACGAGCTAGGGTTCCCGAATTGGGGGCGGGTGATTAAGACCGCGAGGACAAAATCAAATAGGAGAGGGAGGTAGGGCACATCCAGGCGGTGCAAAGCCCCATCATGCCGGTGCCAGGGAAGGTTGAGGTGGCGGGGAGAAGCACGGCGGAGCGCCGGTGACATGAGCGCTCCACTGCGAGCTCGTGCGCGTGCGTGTCTGAGGGAACGAGAGAAAATGAGAGCGAGAGGGTGGGTTGGGGTTAGGTTGAACCCAACCCGAGCCGCACCGACCCAGTCGGGTTGGGCCTCATGGGCCAATTCGGTCCGGTCCAATGGGACCAGTCAACTTTGCCATTTTAGCCTTTTGTTTAATTTCTTTTCTAGAAAATCATTCACACTTTGCCAAATCCATATAAAACTAAATTCAACTTAGAAAAATACTAAAAAACCATTATTTACGTTTATTATAAAAAGATATTTCTCAACCCAACTTTAAACCACAAGTTATTATTTTAGAATTGTGTTACAAATGTAAAACCCTAATTCCTTATTGAATGAAATTACAACCTTATCATTTCTTGTGAAACCCTAAAACCCTAAATTCAATTAGAAACCCTAGCTCCATTACTTCATGTACACCTGAAATTGTTTCTAAACCTAAAACCTGGGTTAAACATGTGATCATGATATTTTATCTTCATTCATAGGTTCATAATGAGCAACTCAATGCTTGATTATATTCTCATAGAATATAGGAACCCTACCACTAATTAATTGTTAATTTATGTTCTCATCCAAATAAAACTAGATGATCAAGTAGGATCAACCAAGTGTAAACCCTAGTTCCACTCCTCAGAGACCTCAACCTTACCTATTCATGTTTTAGCATCACACCATTGTGATAAACCCTAATAGCAACCATACCTACTATTTGACATTACATACCCTACTCCACTAAACCCTACTAGTGTGAGATACTTCTGAACCATCCTATTTTAGGAGCCAATTATACCTTATTTAATAGAACCAACAGTAAAACCTAGACCACCTCAACCCCAATTAATATACTTCTTATTATTTAAGAAGTATGTTCTTCAAAGGTTATTCTTTTGAAGAAAATAAAGCATCATCATCAACCCTGCTTATAAGGACCTATAAACCCTAGCCAGCTATCACCAACAAGGTATACCACCTTGATAGCAACTATTGGTAATTAAGATGTTTAGGCTTAATTCAACAATACAAGCCTAGTTGCTGATGAATCCAACTATGTTGTGATCCATCTACTACTTACTCCGAAAACAATTAGAACCATAGAAAACTATAGAACCCCACAAACCTAATTATCATACTTGTCCTTCATCAAAGAACATGTTCTTCAAAAGTTATTCTTTTGAATTATATAACAAGTAATCAATAACCATGCCATATAGTACTAAAATTGACCACTGTTCTTTACTTGTTAACATTATGCCAATTATCATTCTTTGTGTGCTCAATTGATTACTATGCTTTATCATATAACTTGTACATGACACCAAGTAATCAAACCTTAATAAGAACCTTGTTTGTGAATCACTCTAAAAGTGCAACACACCCTGAATTAATCATCAAAACTCACTAATCCTAAATCATCGGGGTTAGGTCACGTTTAGAGCGATTGCATCTCATTCTTATGCATTATTGCATCCTTGCCAATCTTTAAACATCGTCCTTACCGGACGATGATGCTATTTCAGAATTTGGAGTTATTACGCATCGAAGACCTTGTCTGCATAATCTTGCAGCCAAGAAAGGCAAGTTCATCACTTGCTCATGTCATTTGAGTATTTCTATCAAATTACTTGCAAAGTACTATGGTTATCACTATTGCATAAAAACCAAAACCACTACTTTCATAACTATGAATATGACTATGTGGTGGGCAATGGAACCATGGATTGTGTTGATATGGTGGAGGTTCCATTGCAAGGGTTTATATCCATCTAGGATTAAACAACAAATGTCGCCAGTGATTCTTGTGCCGTAATGTAGGATAACGTTGCATAGAAAACAAAAATTTTCCTACCGCGAACACGCAATCCAAGCCAAGATGCAATCTAGAAGACTGTAGCAACGAGGGGGTATCGAGTCTCACCCTTGAAGAGATTCCAAAGCCTACAAGATGAGGCTCTTGTTGCTGCGGTAGACGATCACTTGCCGCTTGCAAAACCGCGTAGAAGATCTTGATCACGATCGGTTCCGGCGCCACGAACGGGCAGCACCTCCGTACTCGGCCACACGTTCGGTTGTTGATGAAGACGACGTCCACCTCCCCGCTCCAGCCGGGCAGCGGAAGTAGTAGCTCCTCTTGAATCCGACAGCGACGACGGCGTGGTGTCGGTGGCGGTGTAGAAGTCCGGCGGAGCTTCGCTAAGCTACGCGGGCAATATGGAGTGGAGGAGCTTGGCTAGGGTTTGGGAGGGGTGGCCGGCCACTCTATGGGGGCGGCCAGCTTGTGGTCTTGGGGTGGCCGGCCCCCTCCCTTGGCCCCTCATTATATAGGTGGATCCCAAGTGTTGGTGTCCAAGTCTTCGAATAAGACCCGAAACCAAAACCTTCCATAGGAGGGGGAAACCTAGCCCAACTAGGACTCCCACCCAAAGGTAGGATTCCCACCTCCCATGTGGGGTGGCCGGCTCCCTATGGTGGAGTCCACTTGGGACTCCACCCCATCTAGGGCTGGCCGGCCATGGAGGTGGAGTCCCTTGTGGACTCCACCTTCCTTGGTGGTTTCTTCCGGACTTTTCTAGAACCTTCTAGAACCTTCCATAGAACCTTCCGCGACATTTTATTTCACATAAAATGACATCCTATATATGAATCTTATTCTCCCGACCATTCCGAACTCCTCGTGATGTCCGGGATCTCATCCGGGACTCCGAACAAATATTCGAACTCCATTCCATAATTCAAGTGCTACCATTTCAACATCCAACTTTAAGTGTGTCACCCTACGTGCTCGAGAACTATGCGACATGGTTGAGTACTCACTCCGACCAATAACCAATAGCGGGATCTCGGAGATCCATAATGGCTCCCACATATTCAACGATGACTTTAGTGATCGAATGAACCATACACATATATTACCAATTCCCTTTGTCTCGCGATATTTTACTTGTCCGAGGTTTGATCTTCTGTATCACTCTATACCTTGTTCAACCTCGTCTCCTGACAAGTACTCTTTACTCGTACCGTGGTATGTGGTCTCTTATGAACTCATTCATATGCTTGCAAGACATTAGACGACATTCCACCGAGAGGGCCCCCAGTATATCTATCCGTCATCGGGATGGACAAATCCCACTGTTGATCCATATGCCTCAACTCATACTTTCCGGATACTTAATCCCACCTTTATAGCCACCCATTTACGCAAGTGGTGTTTGGTGTAATCAAAGTACCTTTCCGGTATAAGTGATTTACATGATCTCATGGTCATAAGGACTAGGTAACTATGTATCGAAAGCTTATAGCAAATAACTTAATGACGAGATCTTATGCTACGCTTTAATTGGGTGTGTCCATTATATCATTCACACAATGATATAACCTTGTTATTAATAACATCCAATGTTCATGATTATGAAACTAATCATCCATTAATCAACAAGCTAGTTTAAGAGGCATACTAGGGACTTCTTGTTTGTCTACATATCACACATGTACTAATGTTTCTGTTAATACAATTCTAGCATGATATATAAACATTTATCATAAACATAAAGATATAAATAATAACCACTTTATTATTGCCTCTAGGGCATATCTCCTTCAGCCTCCCACTTGCACTAGAGTCAATAATCTAGATTACATTGTAATATACCTAACACCCATGGCATTCTCGGTGTTGGTCATGCTTTGCCCTAGGGAGAGCTTTAGTCAACGGATCTGCTACATTCGGATCGGTGTGTACTTTGCAAATCTTTACTTCTCCATCTTCGATGTACTCGCGAATCGAGTGGTAACGCAGCTTGATATGCTTCAACCTCTTGTGTGACCTTGGCTCTTGTGCATTGGCGATGGCACCCATGTTATCACAAGAAATGATTAATGGGTCCAATGCACTAGGAACCACACCGAGCTCTACAATGAACCTCTTCATCCATACCGCTTCGATGAAGCCTCCGAAGCCGCTATGTACTCGATTCTCGTTGAAGACTTCGCCACCGTGCACTGCTTCGAGCTTGCCCAGCCTTCATCGCAAGCACCATTCAATATAAACACGTACCTGCATTGTGACTTAGAGTCATCAGGATCGTTGTTCCAACTTGCATCGGTGTAACCGTTTACAACGAGCTCTTGGTCACCTCCATAACAAAGAAACATATCCTTAGTTCTTTTCAAGTACTTCAGGATATTCTTGACCGCCGTCCAAGGTGTTCCATTCCCGGATCACTTTGATATCTCGCTAGTCAAACTAACAAGCATGTGCTATATCCGGTCTAGTACATAGCATGGCATACATGATAGATCCTATCGCCGAGGCATAGGGGATGTTACTCATCCTTTCTCTTTCTTCTCGCCGTAGCCGGTCCTTGAGTTTTACTCAATACCTTGCCTCGGTAACATAGGTAAGAACCCTTTCTTACTTTCGTCCATTCTAAACTTCTTTAGAATCTTGTCCAGATATGTACTCGTGATAGCCCTATTAGGCGTCTTGATCTATCTCTATAAATCTTGATGCCTAATATATACGATGCTTCACCAAGGTCTTTCATTGAAAAACTATTATTCAAATAACCCTTAACACCGCTTAATAGTTCTATATCATTCCCGATCAATAATATGTCATCTACATATAATATCGGAATGCTACGTAGCTCCCACTCACTTTCTTGTAAATACAGGCCTCTCCATGACACCGTATAAACCCGAAGTCTTTGATCACCTTATCAAAGCGTCTGCTCCAACTTCTTGATGCTTGCTT
The DNA here is from genome assembly GCF_022539505.1 of Lolium rigidum. Classification (NCBI taxonomy): domain Eukaryota; kingdom Viridiplantae; phylum Streptophyta; class Magnoliopsida; order Poales; family Poaceae; genus Lolium; species Lolium rigidum. The sequence continues at coordinate 39,308,058 of NC_061512.1, forward strand.
CGACCCATAGATTGAACGCTCGAAGTTTGCATACTTTGTCAGCATTTTTAGGATCGACAAAACCTTTGGGTTGTACCATATACAACTCTTCCTCAATGTCTCCATTAAGGAACGCCGTTTTGACATCCATCTCGCCAAATCTCATAATCGAAAAATGCAGCTATTGCTAACAAAATCCTCACAGATTTTAGCTTCGCTACAGGTGAGAAAGTCTCATCGTAGTCAACTCCTTGAATTTGTCGGAAACCCTTTGCGACAAGTCGAGCTTTATAGACAATAATATTACCATCAAGCATCTGTTTTTCTCTTGAAGATCCATTTATTCTCGACAGCCTTTCGGCTATCGTGTAAGTCTACCAAAGTCCATACTTTGTTATCATACATGGATCCCATTTCGGATTTCATGGCTTCTTGCCATTTGTTGGAATCTGGGCTCATCATCGCTTCTTCATACGTCGCAGGGTCCTCATCATTGTTATCTACAATCATGACATTTAGACAAGGATCATACCAATCAGAGTGGCACGTTCCCTTGTCGATCCGCGAGGTTCAGTAGTTTCCTCGTTCGAAGTTTCATGATCATTATCATTAGCTTCCTCTCGTTGCCGTGTAGGCGGTACAGTACAACTTCCGGCATCGCGCTACTCCGATCAACGAGTATAGATTCATCAATCTCATCGAGTTCTACTTTTCTTCCAAATACTTCTTTAGTGAGAAATTCTTTCTCAAGAAAGGTTCCGTTCTTAGCAACAAAGATTTTGCCTTCGGATTTGTGATAGAAAGTGTACCCTATAGTTTCCTTAGGGTATCCTATGAAGACGCATTTCTCCGCTTTGGGTTCTAGCTTGTCCGGTTGTAACTTCTTTACATAGGCTTCGCAACCCCAAACTTTCATGAACGACAGTTCTTAGGTTTCTTATTAAACCATAATTCATACGGTGTCGTTTCTACGGATTTTGATGGTGCTCTATTTAAAGTGAATGCAGCTGTCTCTAATGCATAACTCCAAAATGATAACGACAAATCAGTAAGAGACATCATACTACGAACCATATCTAAGAGAGTTCGATTACGACGTTCGGACACACCGTTTCGTTGTGGTGTTCCCGGCGGTGTCAATTGTGAAAGTATTCCGCATTTCTTTAAATGCATGCCAAACTCATAACTCAGATATTCACCTCCACGATCGATCGTAGAAATTTGATCTTCTTGTTACGTTGATTTTCTACTTCACTTTGAAATTCCTTAAACTTCTCGAAAGTTTCGGATTTATGTTTCATGAAATAGATATACCCATATCTACTCGCATCATCTCGTGAAGGTTAGAACATAACGATAACCACCGCGCGATGCTACACTCATTGGTCCACATACATCGGTATGTATGATTTCCAATAAGTCGAGAGCTCGCTCCATCATACCGTAAAATGGAGTCTTAGTCATTTTTCCCATTAGACATGCTTCGCATCTATCAAGTGACTCAAAGTCAAGTGATTCAAGTAATCCATCAAGCATGGAGTTTCTTCATGCGTTTCACTCCAATATGACCAAGACGACAATGCCACATATAAGTAGAATTATCATTAAGTTTAATTCGCTTAGCATCAATGTTATGTATATGCGTATCACTACTATCGAGATCTAATAGAAATAAGCCATTCTTTTGTGGTGCTCGACCATAAAAGATATTATTCATAAAAATAGAACAACCATTATTCTCGACTTGAATGAATAACCGTCTTGCATTAAACAAGATCCAGTATATAATGTTCATGCTCAACGCAGGTACAAAATAGCAATTATTTAGGCTTAAAACTAATCCCGAAGGTAGATGTAGAGGAAGTGTGCCGACAGCGATCACATCGACTTTGGATCCATTTCCAACGCGCATCGTCACTTCATCTTTCGAGCAGTCTTCGTTTATTCTTTAGTTCCCGTTTCGAGTTACAAATATGAGCAACCGAACCAAGTATCAAATACCCAGTGTACTAGAACGAGAACCAAGTGAGATAAACATCTATAACATGTATATCGATATACCTTCTTTCTTCTTCTTGACAAGGCCGCTCTTAGATCAGCCGGATACTTGGAGCAATTACGCTTCCAGTTGTCCCTTCTCCTTGCAGAGAATAGCACTCAAGCATCGGCTTAGGGCCGTTCTTAGGTTTCATAGGAGGCGTGGCAGCTTTCTTGCCACCCTTCTTGAATTTTCCCTTAGACTTGCCCCGTTTCTTGAAACCGGTGGTCTTGTTGACCATCAACACTTGGTGCTCTTTCTTGATCTCAATCTCAGCCAGCTTTTAGCATGCCAAAGAGTTCAGGTAACTCCTTGTTCATGTTCTCGCATATTGTAGTTCATCACAAAGTTCTTGTAACTTGGTGGCAGTGATTGAAGGACACGATTAATCCCTGACCTGTTAGGAATCACTATTCCCAAGTCACCGAGTTTCTTCGCATGCCCGGTCATGGCGAGCATGTGCTCACTAACGGAGCTGCCTTCTTCCATCATACCGCCGAAGAAATGTTTCGATGCTTCATAGCATTCCACGGCCGCATGAGTCTCGAATATAGCTTTCAGCTCATTCATCAACTCATGAGGATCATGGTGCTCAAAACGTTTTTGAAGATCGGATTCCGCACCGCACAGATGGCACACCGAACTTGAGAGTACCGAGTTTTCCGAGTCGCGTAAACAGCTTTTACTTCATCGGATTCATCTTCTGCAGGAGGGTCACCTAGCGGTGCATCAAGCACAAATTGCAGATTTCCGCCGTAGAGGAAGATCCTCACATGACGGAACCAGATCGGTGAAGTTGCTACCGTTGCTCTTAAGTTTCTCTTTCTCTAGGAACCGATTAAAATTGATTGGGGACGCCATCTCTACAACATATATTTGCAATAGTTTAGACTAAGTTTATGACAAATTGAGTTCAAATTTTAATTCAACATAATTAAAACCCTAGGTGAACTCCCACTCAAAACAATATCCCTCGCATTGTCTTAGTGATCACACGAACCAAATCCACCGCACCTATGTCCGATCATCACGAGACAAGGTGTGATTTCAATGGCGAACACTCAAAGTGTTCATCATATCAACCATATGATTCATGCTCTACCTTTCGGTATCACGTGTTCCGAGACCATGTCTGTACATGCTAGGCTCGTCAAGGCCACCTTAGTATCCGCATGTGCAAAACCGTCTTGCACCCGTTGTATGCACTTGTTGATTCTATCACACCCGATCATCACGAGATGCTTCGAAACGACAAGTCTTGGCAACGGTGCTACTAAGGATGAACACTTTATTATCTTGAGATTTTAGTGAGGGATCATCTTATAATGCTACCGTCGCGATCTAAGCAAAATAAGATGCATAAAAAGGATTAACATCACATGCAGCTTCATATGTGATATGATATGGCCCTTTTGTCTTTGCGCCTTTGATCTTCATCTCCAAAGCACGGACATGATCTCCATCATCTTCGGGCATGATCTCCATCATCGTCGGCGTAGCACCAAGGTCAATGGCGCCGTCTTCATGATTGTCCTCCATGTAGCAACTATTACAACTACTTTGAAATACTACTCAACATGAAATTTAAAGACAACCATAAGGCTCCCGCCGGTTGCCACAATACAATAATGATCATCTCATACATATTCATCATCACATTATGGCCATATCACATCACCAAACCCTGCAAAAACAAGTTAGACGTCTCTAATTTGGTTTGCATATTTTACGTGGTTTAGGGTTTTCGAGAGAGATCTAATCTACCTACGAACATGAACCACAACGTTGATACTAATGTTTTCAATAGAAGAGTAAATTGAATCTTTACTATAGTAGGAGAGACAGACAATCGCAAAGCCTCTTATGCAATACAAGTTGCATGTCGAACGAGGAACAAGTCTCATGAACGCGGTCATGTAAAGTTAGTCCGAGCCGCTTCATCCCACTATGCCATAAAGATGCAAAGTACTCAAACTAAAGATAACAAGAGCATCAACGCCCACAAACCATTGTGTTCTACTCGTGCAACCATCTATGCATAGACACGGCTCGATACCACCGTAGGATAACGTTGCATAGAAAACAAAAATTTTCCTACGGCGAACACGCAATCCAAGCCAAGATGCAATCTAGAAGACGGTAGCAACGAGGGGGTATCGAGTCTCACCCTTGAAGAGATTCCAAAGCCTACAAGATGAGGCTCTTGTTGCTGCGGTAGACGATCACTTGCCGCTTGCAAAAGCGCATAGAAGATCTTGATCACGATCGGTTCCGGCGCCACGAACGGGCAGCACCTCCGTACTCGGTCACACGTTCGGTTGTTGATGAAGACGACGTCCACCTCCCCGTTCCAGCGGGCAGCGGAAGTAGTAGCTCCTCTTGAATCCGACAGCGACGACGGCGTGGTGTCGGTGGCGGTGTAGAAGTCCGGCGGAGCTTCGCTAAGCTACGCGGGCAATATGGAGTGGAGGAGCTTGGCTAGGGTTTGGGAGGGGTGGCCGGCCACTCTATGGGGGCGGCCAGCTTGTGGTCTTGGGGTGGCCGGCCCCCTCCCTTGGCCCCTCATTATATAGGTGGATCCCAAGTGTTGGTGTCCAAGTCTTCGAATAAGACCCGAAACCAAAACCTTCCATAGGAGGGGGAAACCTAGCCCAACTAGGACTCCCACCCAAAGGTGGGATTCCCACCTCCCATGTGGGGGTGGCCGGCCCCCTATGGTGGAGTCCACTTGGGACTCCACCCCATCTAGGGCTGGCCGGCCATGGAGGTGGAGTCCCTTGTGGACTCCACCTTCCTTGGTGGTTTCTTCCGGACTTTTCTAGAACCTTCTAGAACCTTCCATAGAACCTTCCGCGACATTTTATTTCACATAAAATGACATCCTATATATGAATCTTATTCTCCGACCATTCCGGAACTCCTCGTGATGTCCGGATCTCATCCGGGACTCCGAACAAATATTCGAACTCCATTCCATAATTCAAGTGCTACCATTTCAACATCCAACTTTAAGTGTGTCACCCTACTGGCTCGAGAACTATGCGGACATGGTTGAGTACTCACTCCGACCAATAACCAATAGCGGGATCCGGAGATCCATAATGGCTCCCACATATTCAACGATGACTTTAGTGATCGAATGAACCATACACATATATTACCAATTCCCTTTGTCTCGCGATATTTTACTTGTCCGAGGTTTGATCTTCGGTATCACTCTATACCTTGTTCAACCTCGTCTCCCGACAAGTACTCTTTACTCGTACCGTGGTATGTGGTCTCTTATGAACTCATTCATATGCTTGCAAGACATTAGACGACATTCCACCGAGAGGGCCCAGAGTATATCTATCCGTCATCGGGATGGACAAATCCCACTCGTTGATCCATATGCCTCAACTCATACTTTCCGGATACTTAATCCCACCTTTATAGCCACCCATTTACGCAGTGGTGTTTGGTGTAATCAAAGTACCTTTCCTGTATAAGTGATTTACATGATCTCATGGTCATAAGGACTAGGTAACTATGTATCGAAAGCTTATAGCAAATAACTTAATGACGAGATCTTATGCTACGCTTAATTGGGTGTGTCCATTATATCATTCACACAATGACATAACCTTGTTATTAATAACATCCAATGTTCATGATTATGAAACTAATCATCCATTAATCAACAAGCTAGTTTAAGAGGCATACTAGGGACTTCTTGTTTGTCTACATATCACACATGTACTAATGTTTCTGTTAATACAATTCTAGCATGATATATAAACATTTATCATAAACATAAAGATATAAATAATAACCACTTTATTATTGCCTCTAGGGCATATCTCCTTCACGTAATACCCGTGTTAACCATAAGATCTGGAGTGGGACGGAATAGTCAATTGTATTTCCACCTCTTGTACATCAACGGATGCGCTTTACCGTAGACCCTTGATCCAAGAGAGGACAAGTGGTGCCCTTGATCCAAGAGAGGACAAGTGGTAGGGTGGGGGTCCCGATGAAGTCCCCACGGTAATTGCGGTCTATGATGGGTTGCAGCTACCGGCGAAGGAGTTCATGGTAGAGACCCGAACTCGTTGTCGTGGTCTGGGGCCGTCCTTAATTGGTATAAGAGCACCGGCGAGGACCCGTGGTCGGAGTTTGCATCAACGGGTGGGTGTATGAGGTAGCGGAGGAATATGATTGGCTATGACCTTATACCGGGCCTCACACCAAAGGATGTGTGGACGAGCACGCGGCTCGGTTGGCACCAAGGTTAAGATCTCTTATGGGTAAAGCAACACACCTCTCGCAGAGTGTAAAGAACCGTGACCTGTCACTCCCTGTTCCGGGATGAGGAACTCGCGAACGCGGCCGGAAAGGAGCTCCATGAAGTTCTAGTAAACCGGTGAAGGCCGACGGACATAGCTCTTCCGAATAAAAGCAACCTTTTGAAGAAATGATTATGAAAAACCGCATTGGTATTAGACTTTCCGGTCTAATGTCGTAGCTAGTGCATTAAACACCTCTTTCCTATAATGAACTTGTTGAGTATGCTCGTACTCATCCCACTCTTAAATCCCCGCTAGATATGGAGGCATCGAAGGAGGATCTACGATGCAACTCGAAGGCCGAGGAGTCAACAACTACTTCAAGATACGGGACCCCGTCGGCCGGAGTCAGATACGTCATCCAACAAGGAGAAAACCTAGATTAGCAGTAGAAAGGAACTAGCTTCCTCAACCTAGCTCCTACTTAGCTAGAATCTATTCTTAGCCTCTATAGCTAGTCAAATACTCTACAAATAGAGTTCGTGATAGAATTAGACTACGGGTCGTTCTTCTGAAGTTTATTGCAGATTTACCTCATTGTAAAGTAGGAGGTTGTGTGGATCTTTTGTAAAGAGTCAATGTTGTAATTCTATAGACATGCCTTGGTCCCGCATATGTTTCTGTTGTACCACTCTGAGCGATATAATACTAGTGGAACGGTGTTTCATTGGTGTTATATCAGACTTGCATACTACACCATGCAGTGGTATGCCGGGTCACCACAAAACGCGCAAAACCGGCACTGCCAGTCCCCGAGTTTCGGGTTAAGAACCTTGTTCTTAGCGCAAAACTTGTCTTAGAAACGCGCAAAACCGGCACTGCCAGTCCCCGAGTTTCGGGTTAAGGACTTTGTTTTTAGCGCAAAACTGAACTTACTTCTTTTTCTTGAACAGCTCACGGCTGACGCTCGGAAGGCCCTCTTCGAGGAGCTTCTATGGGAGCATCGGGAGCTCGCTGAGGCGCACGATAAGTGCCAAGGTAATTTTGTACGACCGGCATCTTTTTACCGGAAACCTTTTTTCCTTCTGACATTCATAATTTTTGCCTAACAGTGATCCCGGAAGCTTCCATCGATGCTCTCAAGGAGCAGCTCGCCGCCGCCCAACGTATGATTTTCTTCTTTCTCCTGTTACTCAGCTTTCTTTTCATCTTTACTAGCATAACCTTGTTAACACTCTCTTTTCCGGTTACAGGGGAGAAGGACCAGCTCATCCGACAGCACCAGGAGGAGCTGAACGCCCACAAGACCAGCTACCAGGAGCTCAAGTCTCAGCTCATTCAGCTGGGGCTTGACCATGCCAAGGCCCTCAAAGCCGCTGAAGTGAATGCAGCGGCCAAGTTGGACGAGGCTCTGGAGGATGCCAGCAATGCCACTGTGGTATTGCGGGCTGAGCTGGAGGAGCTGACCGAGGCCCGGAAGGGTGCTGAGGAGAAAGCCGCGCGGCTGGAGGAGGAGCACAAGGAATGCAACCAGCTGATCCTGCAGACTGACGCACTTGCCTACCGTGAGTTCCTTTCTTTTACATATTTTGACTACTGCATACGAGCCTTTTTTCCTCCAACCCCATTTTCTTTTCGTCATCTTTCCTTCCGGTCTCTTTTTCTTCCGGATTCTTTCCCTTCCGGTCTCTTTTTCTTCCGGATTCTTTCCTTAACCTTTTTCTTTCTTCGCACAGGCCTCTTTCCGGACTCGCAGACGTACGCTGTCAAGAAGGTTGATGCGCGCCGCAAAGACCAAGGCCAAGCGAATCTTGCCGTGCCATGGACGCCCAACGACCATCTGGTCGCGCTTAACGCGCGGATGTGTCACATGCGCGCCATAGATCGCAATCTATCGGACATTCCTGATGTAGCTACCCAGCTCTTCAGGACTCTATGGCCTGGCGAGGAGGTGCCGGATACCTTCTCCCTCATCAGCGATCGTCTTAAGGGTGCCGGCAGGAGGATCCGCGAGTGGCAGTGCTCTACCGCCCGCGCTGGAGCGGACTCTGCCCTCCGCGTCGCTTGCTCCTGGTACCCGGAGCTCGACCTGGATGCCCTCATAGGAGTGCGCGAAGGTGCGGAAACCGATCTGGACCCGATTCTCACCGCTAAGCGGCAGGATCGTGCGTACCACATCGCGGAGTACGCCGAAATGCGCACCTTCATCCCTCCCCCTCCTGACGTCAAAGATTATCTTGATGAGGAGGAAGATGAAGCCGAGGAAGAGCTCCTGGACGACGCTGATGCTGGCGATGCTCCTCCGGAAGCCCCTGCTGCCTGATGATTCTCTATGAAATGTTTGCCTGCTATGTCTGTTGGTCCTGCTTGCTTTAAAACAATGCTTGTTAAATTCTACCCCGGTATGCCGGGGTTTATGGTGTAAAACTTTAAATTTGCTTTTGGTTGTGGCACAACAGTTTATGCCGGTAAGTTATACCGGTGTTAATTATCTTATGTTTGCCTTAGCATATTTGCTCTTGGTTCTGATTTTATCCTGCACTGCAAAGATTCCCAAATTGTTTCCGCATCCAATTTGATGCACACTTGGTTCTTTTGCCTTGGCTCTGCCTGCCTTCTCTGGGCGTTCTTTGGCGTATGAGCACAAGGTTCTTTCACCAAACAAGCACTTTCTTGAACTTAGAAATAATTTCGAAATTTTGCAAAAAACCGGTTAGACCGGGGTTAGTTAAATTTCCCGGATTGTTCTTTCCTGCTCTCCCTCTTCGCAGTTCATGTGCTTATCCCCTACCGGTTTATCTTGCTTGCCATGAAGCCGGTTTGCGGACAGCAGCAGAGTCGAAGACTCCGGTAGGATTTAGCACACTACTAAACCGGAAAGAAAAAACATTCAACAAGCAACCGGTGAACTGAAAAAATAAACAAGTTACATGCAACTTAAGCTGGAGTAGTCCCCGAGATTCATTCAAGGTTCCGGCATCTTCTATTCATAGCATGTAAGGTACAAAAAGGAACTTCTTACACCACAACTTCAGGAGTAGAAAGGACACAACAGAGCTACGTTCCATGGACGCTTGCTCTCCTCTCCGGATCTGTCCGCCTTTCCTTTTTTCCACTCCTGTGCATCGATCAAGTAATATGCATCATTGTGAAGCACCTTGCTTACAATGAAGGGACCTTCCCATGGTGGCAAAAGCTTATGCCGGCCTTCAGTGCGCTGCACTAGGCAAAGCACAAGATCTCCTTCCCGGAAAACTCTTGGGTTAACCTTCCGGTTATGATAGCGTCTGAGGTTTTGCTGGTAAATGGCTGTTCTTGCCAAAGCTAGCTCTCTTGCTTCTTCTAGCAAGTCCACATCATTTTCTCTGGCCTCTTTGACCTCTTGCTCAGTATAGAGCTGTACCCTTGGTGAATCATGAATGATGTCAGTCGGTATGACCGCTTCTGCTCCATAAACCATGAAGAAAGGAGTGTATCCGGTAGACCGGTTTGGGGTTGTTCTTATACTCCACAGAACTGATGGTAGCTCATCGAGCCAACATCCCGGTGACTTTTCCACTGCATCAATGAGTCTAGGCTTGATACCGGAAAGCACCAAAGCATTCATTCTTTCCACCTGGCCATTGCCTTGTGGGTGTGCCACTGAGCACAAATCCAACCGGATGTTGTTGTCCTCACAGAACCTTTTGAACTCACCTTGAGCAAAGTTGGTTCCATTATCAGTGATGATGCTGTGCGGGTATCCATACCGCAAAATGACATCTTTTAGGAATTTCACCGCTGTATGCCCATCACACTTTGCGATAGGTTTTACTTCTAGCCATTTGGTGAACTTATCCACCATGACCAAGATATGGGTCATGCTGCTTCTTGCAGTTTTGAATGGGCCAACCATGTCAAGGCACCAAATGGCGAATGGCCATGTTAACGGTATTGTCTTTAAACCGAATGCTGGGGTATGATTTTGCTTGGCGTACCTCTGGCAGCCGTTGCATTTTCTTACCAAATCCTCAGCGTTCTCCAAAGCAGTGGGCCAATAAAACCCATGCCGGAATACTTTTGCTACTAGCGCCCTTGATGAAGCATGGTGCCCACATTCTCCTTGGTGAATTTCCTCAAGCATTTCTTTCCCTTCCTCCGGTTCCACACATCTTTGAAGGACACCGGTAACGCTTCTCTTGTACACCTCACCATTGATGAATGTGTAAGCTTTGGACCTTCTTTGTATCCTCCTTGACTCATTTTCGTCAGCCGGCAAGGTGCCGTTGATCAGGAATTCCTTAATAGGTTTAACCCATGACGGTATCTCTCGAACCAGAAACACCGGTGCATCTATCTCCATGCTATCTACCAGCATCATTTCTTCCTGAGTGGGTGCAGCAGTCCCCGAGCTTGCCGGAGCAGTCCCCGAGCTTGCCGGAACAGTCCCCGGGTTTCCTTCATCAATATCCATGGGTACAACATGTGATTCCGGTACGAAAATTGATTCCGATTCTGGGCTTGGTTTGATTGACGGTGTTCTTAAGTGAGCTAGAGCTATTCCGGGAGGAATTTCTTGCCTAGATGAGCCCAGCTTGGACAAAGCATCCGCGGCTTCATTTTCTGCGCGTGGTACATGGTGGAACTCACATCCTTCGAAGAATCCAGCAATCTTTTGCACGTGAAACCGGTACGAGGCCATGTTGGCATCTTTTGCATCCCAATCCCCGGAACACTGCTGTACCACAAGATCTGAATCTCCATAGCAAATGATCCGGTGTGCACCGATTTCTTTTGCGACCTTAAGCCCATGGATCAAAGCTTCATATTCAGCGACATTATTGGATGCCCTGAAATGCACTTGCAAAACATACCGGAGGTGATCCCCTTTAGGCGAAGTAAGTACCACACCGGCACCTAGGCCCTCTTTGAGTTTGGATCCATCAAAGTGCATTTTCCAGTATTCTATCCTTTGATCTGGCGGTTTATATTGCATCTCCGCCCAATCAACTAGGAAGTCAGCCAACGCCTGTGACTTTATGGCATCTCTTCTTTCATATACCGGCACGTATGGTGATATCTGGATTGCCCATTTTGCAATCCGGCCGCTGGCGTCTTTGTTGCACATGATGTCGGAGATTGGTGCTTCACTTACCACCTTCATGGGGTGCTCCTCAAAGTAGTGCTTGAGTTTTGTGGCGGCCATGTACACGCCATAAGTCATTTTTTGGAAGTGAGGATAGTTTTGTTTTGAGAGGGAAAGCACCTCGCTCAGGTAGTATACCGGCCTCTGGACGGTTTTTCCTTCCTCTTCTCTTTCAACTACAACCACTACACTCACAACCCGGTTTGTTGCTGCTATGTATAACAGCATAGGCTCTCTCTCTAGAGGTGAAGCCAGTATAGGTGCTGTGGCTAGCATTGTTTTTAGCTCTTTAAACGCTGCGTCTGCCTGAGGGGTCCAGACGAACGTATCAGATTTTTTCATCAGAGCATAGAGTGGTAGAGCTTTTTCTCCCAACCTGCTTACAAATCGGCTTAGCGATGCCAAGCTGCCGGTAAACTTTTGCACATCTTTTAACTCTCGAGGGATAGCCATTCTTTCTATCGCCCGGATTTTTACCGGATTGACCTCTATGCCCCGGCTTGATACCAGGAAACCGAGCAGCTTGCCGGCAGGGACACCAAAGGTGCATTTTGCCGGATTGAGTTTCATCCGGAACCGTCTTAAGTTATCGAATGTTTGCCGGATGTCATCGATTAAGGTGTTCTTTACCTTAGTTTTTATCACAATGTCATCTACATAGACTTGCACATTTTTTCCAATTTGATCAAACAAGCATTTTTGCATACAGCGCTGGTACGTTGCACCAGCGTTGCGCAAACCAAAGGGCATAGTGACATAGCAATAAGCCCCGTGCGGGGTAATAAACACAGTTTTTATTTGATCTTCCTTTTTCAAGGGAATTTGGTGGAAACCGGAATAGGCATCCAGGAAGGACAACAACTCACACCCAGCAGTTGAATCAATCACTTGATCGATCTGTGGTAAGGGAAAAGGATCTCTTGGGCAAGCTTTGTTTAGGTTGGTGTAGTCAATGCACATGCGCCACACCTTTGGAGCTTTTGCCTCCAGATTCTCATCTTTTTTCTTTTCGACCATTACCGGATTGGCCAGCCACTCTGTGTGCGTGACCTCCACAATGAATCCGGCAACAAGCAGTTTGGTTACCTCTTCCCCTATGATCTTTCTTCTATCTTCAGCGAACCGGCGCAAGGGTTGCCGCACCGGCTTGGCATCTTTCCGGACGTTCAAGGAGTGCTCAGCCAGCTCCCTCGGAACACCTACCAAATCATCGGTTGACCAGGCAAAGATATTCCGATTCTCACGGAGGAAGCTGACGAGCGCGCTTTCCTATGCTTGATCAAGTCCGGCACCGATACGAACTGTGCGCTCTGGGTAAGCCGGATCCAGCACGATGTCCTTTGTTTCATTCGTTGGCTTGAATGCCGGTGAGCCCATGTTTTCACTCATTGCCGCTAAGCTCAATTGTGAGGATCGAGCCGCCGCAATGACTGTTTGCATTCTTTTCTTTTCCTCCGCGATCACCAGCGATTCCGCTAAGTTCGATCCGGCAGATGCAGTTTCCAGTGAGACCTTATAGTTTCCCACCACAGTCAATGGTCCACGAGGTGCCGGCATCTTCATCTTGAGGTAAGCCGTATGAGTTGTGGTCATGAAGGCTGCCAACGCCGGTCTCCCCAGCAATGCATGGTAGGGACTGTCTAGATCCACCACCTCAAACTCAATATTTTCAACCCGGCAATTGTCACGTCCTCCAAATGCCACGTCCACCCGAACTTTTCCTATCGGGGCACAGGACAAGCCAGGAACGATCCCGTGGAACGTTGTGCGCGTTGGCTGAAGCATGTTTTCTGTTATGCCCAACGTACGCATGGTGTGCTTGTACATGATGTTTATGCTGCTGCCGTTATCTATCAGCACCTTGCTGAACTTAACACGAGTTTGCGGTCCCTTCATGATTGGGTCCACAACAAGAGCATATCCACCCGGATTCGGCATGATCTTTGGGTGATCCTTGAATGACCAGGTAATTTCCTGGTTGGACCACAGCATGTACTTGGGGACTGCCGGCATCACAGCATTGACCTCCATGGAGCGGCGGTGTACACTTTGCCTGTCTGTTGGCTCAGTGACGAAGACAACACAGCACATATCCGGACCTTCGTAAACATTCCGGCCTAAAGGTGCCGGTGGAGGTGGTTGATCATCTTGTTCCACCCGGTTGACTTGCTGGTACTGCTGCCGGTTTGGCTGCACCGGTAAGGCGTTTGCCCCGGTAAGCGGTGGTGGTGGCGGTAGCTGTTGTTGCTGCTGCATGTCTTGTGGCGGTTGTGCATCTTTTACCGTTCCCTTTTGCATCAAGTACTTTGTCCAGGTACAATCCTTCGTCAGGTGGTTTGACGGGTGTGCCAGATTCGGTGTGTGCCACCGGCAAGGTTGGTCCATGGCAGCTTCCATGGTGTATTTTGCGGGTTCTTGCCAGTTTCTTTTCTGGACCCGTGGTTTCTTTTCCACCCATTGTTTCTTAGGACCCGCCCATGGCTGCGATCCGGTTCTTTGCCTCCGATCGCCGCCGGCCTCGTAGTCTTCTCGCACCAGCAGCAACTTGCTGCGGACCGTACCTTCGATCCGGAAAATCTTCCCTTCTTTTGTTATTCCGGTTATCCCGGTGTTGTTCGTGGCGCAGCTGTTCCGGCTCAGGTTGCACTGCCGGCTGCGTTGGGTCTCCCAACGCATAGCTATCCGCCACACGTATCATTTCTGCCAACGTTGTCGGCATGTTCCGCTGCAACTTTTGCCACAACGGTGAACCTCTTCTGCATCCACTGCTAAACCAAGCAATGGCCTGTGCCTCGATTACCCCTTCACAGGAGTTCCTTGTAGTGTTCCACCGGGCCAGGTAATCCCGGTCTGTTTCGTTCGGCGCCGTACGCACGAGCAAGTTGCTCGCGGCCTGTTTGGCCTCCGATAGGTGCTGCTGAAATTGCTCACAAAAGCCTCCTCAAAATCCAGCCAGCCATTTATGCTTCCTGCCGGCAAGTTGTTTAGCCAGATTCTTGCCGGTCCAACCAAAAACGATGGTATGATCCTCACGGCCCAACGCCTGTTTCCTCCTCCTGCTACGGTTCCTCCGCCGCCTGCGACGTATACCGCGGTCACGTAATCCGCGAGCCAATCTTCCGGCTTCATGGTGCCATCGTATGTTTTTGTGTCACGTGGCAACATAAAGTTGCGAACTGGTGGTTTTTCCTTCATGATCCTTGGGCCAAAGCACTTTGGGCCTAGAGGACCTTCCTCCTCGATCATTTCTGACAAGTACACTCTATCCAGACGGTGCCTCGCATCCCGTTCCGGTAAGTATCTCTCTCCCAGGCGTTCTCCCAATGGGTTCCGGTATGCTGCCGGTCTTGCAGAATCAGCTTCATCGTAACATTCCGGTACCGCGGCTCTTGCCTGCCGGTACCTTGGGGGATCTATTTCCTCCTCATCGTACGCTGCCCTTGCAGCTCGATAATTTTGCCCGGTCTCATATCTACCGGCATGATTGTTTCCGGCATAGCCGCCTCTGGCGTAGCCTCGCTCTGCCCCTTGGCTTTTTCTACCGGCATCATGTTGCCCGGCTTGTTGCTTTCCGGCAAGAACCGGATCGTACACAGTCATCTGCTGTGCATTCATCTCTTTTTCTCTTCTTCTATCCGGATGGGGAGACGATGCCTGCCCATGGGACTTGCTTCCGGCATTCTTTGTTGAACGCGCGGACTTTGAGGCCGCGGCCTTGTTCAGCCTAGCCAGCTGCTCAGCGTTCTGCTGCTCAATAGTTTCCAGCAGCTCTCTAACACGTTCTTCCTGTTTTGCTAAAGCATCCCCGGAAAGCGACTCGCACAGCTCTACTGCAGCTTTAGCAGCTTTTATAGTTTTATCCGGGCTGCTATACTTAGGCTTTTCCACGATGCTAACAGATGCAGAGGTACTCTTGCTGGCATGAATCTCTTTGCGCAAATCCTGATCTAGGTTGCGAGCTTTTAGCCGGTTTTCCGGCATCCTAGCAGCATGCGCGCTAACAGAAGCAAAGCCATGGGCAGCATTGTACTCACGTAGGGTAAGGTTCAGCTCGCGCTGCGCCCGGATGATGTCCTTGCCGCTCTCGAGCACCTTCTGGCGCTGCGCCTCCAGCTCTGCCTGGGCTGCTGCCGGATCGACGTTCTGTGCGATGGGGGTGGCGAGGACGTTCATCGCCGCTTGGAGCGGTGTTTCCGGTGGCGCGGACGACGCTCCCGCTGCGCCTGCGCCGCGCTCCA
Organism: Lolium rigidum; assembly: GCF_022539505.1. Lineage (NCBI taxonomy): Eukaryota > Viridiplantae > Streptophyta > Magnoliopsida > Poales > Poaceae > Lolium > Lolium rigidum. Next base: position 39,323,703 of record NC_061512.1, read on the forward strand.
GCGGCGGCTTGGCCGCACAGGTCGAAACCGCGCGACCAGCACCTTCACCCACAGCTTCTTTCCCTGCACCAGCCACACCGGTCATCATTACCTCGACGCTGCCGGCGGCGCGGCCAGCACAGAGCCATCTTGGCGGGTCCGGTGCCACCAGCACCGGCGAGAGGCGCTGGCGCACGGGGACGGTGCCGAGGTAGACGCGGTGGCTGACAAACTCGATGATGCGGCCGTTCTTGGGGAAGATGCCGCCGTTGGCGAAGCAGCCCGCGTTGTCGTTGATGAAGTCCATGGCGTAGATGCGCTGCACCAACGCGGACACCGTACGCTCGCCGGAGATCTCGAGGACGCCCGCCCGAATGTGAACTCCATCAAGCGCCACTTCATGCCCCACGGTGGGCGCCAACTGTCGTCGTGGTGAACGAGCAGATGCCATAGGATGGCTTAGATTGGGGCCGAATGGACGCTAGAGGATTCGGGGGAGGGTTTGCGATTAGATGGGAAGAACTTCCGGATGCTTTCCTCAAGAACACAACCGGAGGCCGGTATGCAAGAAGAGAGACAAGAGGAAGAACTCTTTACTAGATCGCTAGCTTCATTGATCTCAACATGGTTACAAGTTTGATCGCCTAATCTTTCCCTGTGGTCTCGCGCTCAGTAAGAGGCGGTACTCCCTCTCCTTATATAGGGGAGAGGTTGGCTTACGGAACAAGAAACCCTAATGGCATCTTTGATCTGGACAAACTACTTTACAAAGCTACTTTAATCACAGATGACGCCGGGGTCCTCTTTAATCAGGGCTGCTGATGTCCTCCGGCTTCTTTGAGCGTCATCCCTCTCTTTGGCGCCAGGGCTCTGATTAAAGTCACTTTGCTTAGCTCATCCTTGTCTTCTTGCTCTGAAGAGAATCTTTGACCAGTCCTGCCGACAGGCCCTCCTTTCCGGTACCTTCTTTACAGGGTTCCGGCATACCCCTTTGGGGATACCGGCTTAGCTTCACTTAGCCTAAACTCATACCAGGCTTCCGGTAAGAACATTAAACCGGTATCTTGATGGCTCAAACCATCCGGTTTGGCATGCCTTTGGCATACCGGGGTTATCCCCCAACATTAGTCCCCGAAAGCTGGTATAGTCTGGAGGATTCTATCCTACAGACCATGCCAGGTTTTCATCTCTTTAAGATACCGGTTTAATCTCTTCGGCCTGAGCTTGGATCCGGCATCTTTGCCCTTCTTTGTCTTTTCTTTTCTTTGCAAGGCATCTTCCGGCATCTCCCTTTTCCGGCATCATTCGCATTTACACCTTCCTCGGCGAAGTCGAGAATATTTTGGGCCCCGCGCCGTCGGTGACATGCGCACCGTTAACTGCCACGCCAGTGTCAGTTGTCACTTCGCTTCGACTCCCGCGCGGTCATTAAATGCCCCGCTGCGGATCCCACTACCCACTCGGGATCCCGTGTGCACTCGCGTGTGGCCTCCCCTTTTCTCGCGTGTATTCCCTCGCCACGTGGCGGCCCAAGGCGCGAACCGTCGCGGGCCGCGAGGCGAACCACCGCGGCCCAGCGGTTTCCTGCCCACCTTCTCTCTCCTTTATAAGCACAACCGCCCCTTCTTCTTCATCTTCTTCGCATTCCCCATTCTTCGCGCACAATGCTCCTTGCCTTTGCGCCTCCGCCGCTCTCCGTCCGCCGTCGCTCGCTCAAGCTCCGGCGCCCGGCGAACTTACGCCGTGCTTCCGCCGGACCTCGCTGTGCGGGAATCTCCAGCAGCACCTTCACCGTGCCCGCTGCATTCGCACTTCTTCGCGAGCTTCTCCGCCTCGCCGTCGACGATGCTCGCGGGCGACCGCAGGTCCGCTCCACCACCGGCAAACACTTCCCTCAGCGACTGCGCCGCTCAAGGTTGGTACCAATTTCGTTTCGCTCGCCATCTGCTTGCTTTTCAGATCTTGGGTCTACGGTGTTCTTATTTCCTCTTTTTCTTTGGTTTTCTTCTTACTCGTAGATCTTCACGCGGGGTTCAAGTGTGGGATTCCTGTTTTTTCGCCTACCCTTCCAATGTCTGACGAGGAATCTTCCTCCGCATCTTCTTCTTCCCTTTCTGTTAAGCGCCGTAGACAATCTTCCGGCGGATCTACGGCTTCAGATCCAATGGAGACCGATTCCGGCAACCAGCAGGAATCCGGTAGCCGTCAGGAGTCCGGTGGCCATCTAGAATCCGGTAGCTTTAGCCAAGCTTCCGGTAGCCAAGAAGCAAGTAGCTCTGGCCAAGCCTCTAGTAGCTCCAGCCAATCTTCCGGCGAGGAGCCTTCCCCAATCACCCACGGAGCCTGGATGGGCTCCAATGTTACTGAGTTTGAGATCGACTGGTTATACCGGTCCCGCCGGATTCCGGAAGGAGTTACCTGCCGGATTCCTGGTGACGAAATCGAACCGGACCCCGAGCCCGGTGAACATGTTGTCTTTCTTGCCCACTTCGAGCGCGGCTTCGGCCTTCCTGCCTCCCCTTTTTTCCGGGAGTTTTTAGATTTTTACAAACTCCAACCTCACCACCTTCCTGGCAACGCCATCTTCTACCTCTCTTGCTATGCCACCTTCATGGAGGCCTATATCGGCATTCGTCCCACTCGTGAGACGTTTGCCCGCTTCTTCAATTTACGGATTAATTCCGTCCAGGGCAAGGAAATCCCTAAGCCCAAGCCGCCCGTGGAGTGCGGATCTTGCATCGTTGGCTCCCGCCAAGGGAGCACTTTTCTTAAGTTTTCCGGCCTCGAGTCCTGCCGCGCCTGGCAAGGAACTTTTTTCTATGTGAAGAACAGCGGCCGCGCCAATCTTATCGATCTTCCTCCATACCAAGAGGGGCCCCCTAGCAGAACCAATTGGAGCTACAACCCGAAGACGGATCACGCCGAAACCAACTGGGTAGTACGCTTCTTGGCTTCTTTGAAGAAGGAGACCAACATCTGCTCTGATGATATCATCCGCACCTTTATCTCACGCCGGGTGCTTCCTCTGAAGCGCCGTGCGCATAGGATGAGCGAGATGTATGGCCCTGGCGATCCTACCAAGATCACAGGCCGTCCCCTTAGCAAGAAGGATGTTGTTCGCAAGGCTAAGCAGATTTGCCAAACTGCTATGCCATTTGCTTGGGAATGGGGCCTCCTTCCCCTCAGCACTACTAACCCTCCGACTCAAGAAGTAAGAGATTACGCAATTGGGGTTGGTTTTGCCGGTAACTTTCTCGCTTTTGTTAACCTTCCTTTTTATCTTGTTTCAGGCCAAGGACCGCTTCCCTCTCATCCAAGCGGAGCGGCGAGGAGCTTGCCGAAGCGCGCCCTTGACTCCTTCGACCCAGATCCCTACATCTTTTGGAAGGATCTGAAGATGGGCAAGACTCCGGCTGCGCGCCTTGGCCGGGACCCGCCGGAGCCAACCGGGACCTCCGATGACCTGACCGTGCTCGAGGAACCTTCTTTTCCGGTTTCTGTACCTTGCCGCTATTTGCTTTCCTGCAAATTGCTTCTTAGCCATATTCAATCCATAGATCCACGAGCGCGTGCCGCCCCTGCGCGCCGAGGCCGGCTCTGAGTTTGTGGACAAACTCATGGCCCAGGGCCAAAAGAACAAGCAGCCGGCATCTAATGCCGGTCCCAGCCGAGCCCCTCCCTCCAAGCGCTTCCGGACCGAGCCCGTGGGGGAGAAGGAAGTGGGCGTGCGCCGCTACGTACGCAAGGCGATGCCAACTGCTTCCGGGTAAGTTTTTCATTTTCCGGCTTGCCTCTTTTTTGCCAAGTTCTTTTTCCGGTTGCTTTTTCTCAATCATTTGTCCTTTCTTTTTCTCAGCCCTGCGCTCAAGCTTGGCCCAAGGCCATCGGGCTCTGAGGGATCCGCAAGGACCTCAACCCCTCCTCCTCGCTCAATCCCGGCACCATCTGGTGCCGGCAACACCTCTGCCTCCCTTTCGGGGGCACAACAAATTCGGGCGTGCGGCCCCTTCATCGTCGGATCACCGCACGGAGGAGGATCTTTCCTTTCTCCCCGAACACCGGGACACCGGCGCCGGCAACATCGGCGCCGGAGAAGAAGAAGCTGCCGGGCGGGCGGAGCCTCCTGCTCCTCCCGGTCCTTGAAAAGACGACAACTTCCGCGCCGGAAGGCTCCAAAACGGGTGACGCTCCTAGCGCTCCCCCTTCTCCACGCACCATCCTCATGCCCCCGCCAGACGCTCCTCGCGCCAAGCCCTCCAGGGCCGCTCCTACCGCGCCGCCGCCCAAGACTTCCGGGGCCGCTTCTACCGCGCCGCCGCCCAAGACTTCCAAGCTCATCAAGGGAAAGGCGACGGCCTCCAGCGCCCCTTCCGGCGGAATGCAGGGGAAATCACTTAGGATACTATATTCATAGTGTCAGCTAGTGGTTTTCTTGCAAAATAAACCCTGAAGGAAGGAAGATGATATATGAAACCATAGTAAATATAAGCAGACCATAGTTGATATCAGAAGACCACAGTTAAATATAGAATCAATACTGCGAGATAAAGTAGAAGATGTCTCGACCAGTGGATCAAAACCTATAATAGAAACCATTTGTTAGATAACAAATAGCCACAATTGGTATCAAGTAGTCCACCATTGGATTATTTGTACCAAGAAGTTGTGAACCAATAAAATTTTGTTAGCCAAATAATTATGACTTATAATCATTCAGTCGAAGGATTCATATTGGATGTCCACAATTGAGTGGATACACCACAAGGATTCTTCGCGAGACCTTAGAAGAAGTACAAACCATAAGGTAGAACCAAACCAATATTCTAACCATAAACCCAATTGTTGGAAGACAAGGAGTTGAAGACCATAAGAAAACTCTAAGGGGTAGAGTAAAGATTGAGTTGGATGTACAATAACTCCATACTTTGAGCAAAATAGAAGAAGAAGTTCTGAACTGAGAGGAAGTTCGATCTTATTTTCATAAGATTATTGAACACTACTTTCAGAAGGATGTCCGACCAGAAGCCGAGGTTCATACCTCGAGGAAATAAGAAGTGGACTATAACTTGAGAAAGTGAGTAGTATTTACTCAGAAGTACGAAAGCTCAAGTAAGTTAAGCATAAAGAAGATGGATGCAGGAAATACCATAGACAAAATACAGCTCAAAAAGGCCAAATACCGAAGAAGATTGAATATACCAATACCAAAGACTAATAGAATGATTCCTTTCATGGAACCTAAAGAACCTAAAATAGTTATAGGTATCAACTATAAACCATGATTGGATGGACTAAATTAGTCTAATCCAGTCTTAAGGAAATAAACCATCATGACCATTTCCATGGTCGGTACCTTACCAAGTACCATTATTGTAGTTTTGGTAAACAAAGACCTATTTTATCAAATAGGAGAATGTTACCCAATTAGTCTTCAATTAAGACTGTCAGGACAAGAAGAAGTCCCATCATTGATTCTTCAATGAGAAAGGAAACAAGACTATAGAGTTGGAAGAAATCAAAGAATCAAAGTAAGAACCATGGTTCAGAGACAAACCCTAATGGATTCCGGGAAGAATCTGGACAAGGGATATATTCAATTATATCTAGTGAGATCAATACGGAGTTCGAGAAAAGTCGTAGACTGCACAAGCTAGATCCACACTTCGGAAACGTGAGAGAGATCAAACTTCGAGGACGAAGTTTAGTTTAAGGGGTAGAGACTGTAATATCCCGGGTAATGGGGTTACAAAAATAGAGGAAACGAGATGTGTGCATTGCATTCATGCATAGAAAACTGCGGGAATTTTCGCGCTTTAAAGTAAAATAGTCACAGTAACTGAAGTTTCACTTGATCTTGGTGGAATGGAAGTAGCTCATCAAGTCAAACGCTATAAATCTCAATGTGACTTTGTTAAAACCTTGTTTTGGGTAGAGATGATTTGATCTAAGGGGTTAGATCAAATGGAACTAATATTCAACACAACAACAACATCACTCAATGATCAATTGCTTGATCTTATAAAAGATCATAATATGGTATTCCTTGCCATAACATATGAACATCTATTCAACTACAAATCAAGTAACAATAAATAAATAAACTATTCTTGACTTATCTCTTCGATGTCTTAAAGTAGTATATGTTCCTACCATGATCCACATGTATAGTTTCAACTCTAATATTAAACCCATGTGTAAAGGACATTCACAAAAGTTCTTTATCAAACCTTGACGGTTCCAATCTTGTCGACCCTACTTCACCCAATCCACATCTATCTTTATTAAACCTGAGAGAAAGTGATCGAGGTTCTCCTGCGTTGGTGCAATTGGTTTAGATTATCGACGTTAGTGCGATAAAATTTGACATGACCTTTCTTGAATCTCTTATGTTTTAGGGAGAACAATTTTGAATTCAAATTAAATGTGAATTCAAATCAGAATTGAAATTGAATTTTGAATTCCAAACCAATAAATAAAACACAACTGAAAATTTACAAATAGATAAAGAAATAAAATATATATTACATTAAGAATTATCTAATTGTTTGTAGAAATCTCATAAAGAGAAAGTCACAAATTACAAAATAAATAAAAGAAGATACAAAAAGAATAAAACAATTCCTAATCTAAGATCTCCATCTTCCCAATCTTCCAATCCTCTTTTCCTGCAATAAGAAAAGAACAAGGACCGAGAAAATACTTGTATTATAATTAAAATGTTTGCCATCATCTAAGATGAGGCATTTTGGTTTTGGAACTCAACTAATGGATATTAGGAACTTGTCCTAATATCCGGATGTAATTAGAGGGATTTAATTCATCTTAGGCAACAATTGATACATATTGATCAATTCTAATCATAGGAGGCAACACAGATCACATAGGAATTAAGAAGGCAACAAGAGGAGATATGCAACTAGATTTGATCCACTGGAATAGGCAACCAAAATCAACATTATTGTTTCCCTCTAATTTAGTCAAGTTCCTGTTTTAAGAAAACCCACAAATTACTTTAAATAGATCATCCTTGACATGGCATAGTCAATATGATCCTAAGACAATTATCTTTAAGCCACATAGTAATTAAGCAAAGCCTAATTAAATCATATAGACACTTAGTCTGTTAAGCTCATATGTAGTAGCCAACATGGATTAACCAC
>NC_061512.1:39330941-39369561 GCF_022539505.1 Lolium rigidum
CTCCGTAATGGTGTGGTCGCCGCTGTCATTGCCGGCGCTCGTTCTCAAAACTAGCCCGCCCGCCGGAGCGGGGGTGCGATCTCCGTCTCCCCTGTTAGCGACGTAAACTTGGAGGGGCGCCACTCTTCGGGTGTCTCCTCGGGCGATGCTGCCGATGCTGTCCTCTCCCGATGAATAGTAGGCGTTGCAGATGAATGGCGTGTCGCTTGACCCCAGTCCATGCCTGGTGGCGCAGTTATGCAGTAATACGAGGTCAGCTCCGATGGCACGGGGTCATCAGATCCAACTGACATGAAAGATGCCGAACGAGGAGTCGAAGGCGCGGACGGACTCGTCGGGCTTGTCGGGCCAGCCGAAAGGTCGGGTGTCGACGATGCGCTTGGACTCGTCGATCTGGAGATAGGAGATTCCAGCAACCGAAGGATTCCTTCCGAGTTGACGTTGTAGTGGACGCTCCCGAAAGCCATCTCCATGTTGCCTTGTAGGCCAGAGAAGGTCGAGCGAGATGATTCGCTATGCGGGGTGAATTCGTAGGAGCCAAAACGGATCGGACTTCCCGTATGAGGTGATGATGGTGTTGACGAAGCTGCCGATGACATGTTGGGTTCAGCCGATGTCCGATCTTGTGCCGACAGGTTTCCCACAGTACGGCGCCAATTGTCGAGGGTACTCTCGCCAATGCCCTCCGATAGGGGCTTAGGGTTGATGGAATCCTGTAGGCCGACACGAGACATCGGTTCACGTACAAGCGGGGAGAGCAATTTACCTGTGTTCGGGGCCCTCGATGAGGTAAAACCCTTATGTCCTGCCTCGTCTCGTTCTTTGATTATGAAGACAATGGGTTACAATGGGGTGCCGAATAGTTCGGCTAAGATCTAGTCGAGATTGCTATTGCTAGGGTTACCTAGCTCTAAGCTTTTCCTGGCTAAGATTGCTAAGATTGATCGTGTCCCTCGGCAGCCCCTCTCCTGGCCTTTATATAGGAGGCCGGGTCTCAAGGGGTCTAACCGAATACGACTAGATTTACAGTAGTTTAGATCCAATCTTTCCTTGTTTGTTCGCTTCCTTGTCTTGCACGTCAAGGAATCTCTTGTTGCGCCGACCTAGTGGCCCATCTCGCCTTCAGGTGTCTTCATGGGCCTCCAATTAGTTAATACCGGATAGGGCAACGCTGGTTACTCGAAGGGTAATGCCCACGTCAGGAGTAAAGGGGATGACCTAGGTGCTTATATAGAGGTACAAGGCGACTTGGGTCGAATAGGTATGCGGTGGACCGACTCGGGCTGTTCCGGTCGAGTCGAACCCGTGAAATCCGGTCCAGGGGCCGGTCCAACCGGACATGGGACCGGACGATCCGGTCCAAACCGGGTCAGGGACCGGGCGGCAACCGGGAATGTCACAAATGTCCATCCGGTTGGCATCGGTGCGACGCCCGGTTGTCGGCGGGGAGGATCCGGTCTGGGGCCCGGTCTGACCGGCCCTGGGACCGGCCTGGCCGGCCTGGGCCCGGTTGGCCGGCCTATGGGCCGGCTGGGCCTCCTCCTTCCGCCTCTTCTTCCTCTTCCTTCTTCTCTTCTTTCCTTCTTCTTCTTTTCTCTTCCTTGCACCATGGGAGTTCTTTCTCTCTTGGTCCTTGTCGATGTCGGCACCTATAGACACCATGATGATAGGCATGACGTAGCATACCATTAAAGTTGGTGTTGAGGTCGACCATAGAGAGGATAGGGTTCATCTTGACATGTATGGCGGGGGTTTATGTTGCTGGTCCACTTGGGGGACTCCTTGGCCATGGTGTAGCATCGACGATAGGAGGGGCTGCACTTGTCGGTCTTGAGGCGGAGGTGTCCAAAAGCCACCCCACATCAGGATTGGCGGCGGTGGCGTCTCAGTAACTTTTCTCGTATCGTGGCTCTCGGTACTAGGGTTTTCACGACGGAAAGATTAAATAGGCAAAGGGGCAGAGTCGAGGGATGCTCGAGGGGCCCACCCCATAAGGCGACGCGGCCAGGGGTGGGGCCGCGCCCCCCTGTGGTGTGGCCGCCTGATGTCTACTCACGCTTCTTTTCCTGTAGACAGTGTTGGGCCTCCAAGAGCAGAGGTTTGTAGAACAGCCGCAAGTTTTCCCTTAAGTGGATCACCCAAGGTTTATCGAACTCAGGGAGGAAGAGATCAAAGATATCCCTCTCAAGCAACCCTGCGATCACAATGCAAGAAGTCTCTTGTGTCCCCAACACACCTAATACACTTGTCGATGTATAGGTGCACTAGTTCGGCGAAGAGATAGTGAGATGCAAGTAATATGGATGTATATGAGTGGTAATAGCAATCTGAATAAAATATGGCAATGAGTAAACATGCAATGGAACAGAGAATAAACAAGTGACCTCCCCGCAATGGCACCGGAAAATAGCTTGCTGGCGTGCAGTTGATGTGGGAGATAGGAATCTTTGTGGTGTGACTTTTCTATTCGGAAACAAGGCCTAGGGATCATACTTTCACTAGTGGACACTCTCAACATTGATCACATAATAAAACCACTCTACACTCTCTTGTTGGATGATGAACACCATTAATTGTGTAGGGGTACAAGAGCACCTCAATGCCGGAGTTAACAAGCTCCACAACATTCGATGTTCATATTTAAATAACCTTAGAGTGCATGATAGACCAACGCAATTATACCGAGTACTAACATAGCTTGCACATTGTCACCGACAGACTATGAAAGGAGGAATAGATCACATCAATACTATCATAGTAATAGTTAACTTCATAATCTACAAGAGATCACAATCATAGCCTATGCCAAGTACTACATGATGCACACACTGTCACCATTACATCATGGAGGAGGAATAGAGTACTTCAATAACATCACTAGAGTAGCACATAGATGATATTCAACTAGATCACAAAGAGAGAGATGAACCACATAGCTACCGGTACAGCCCTTAGCCTCGGGGGTGAACTACTCCCTCCTCATGGGAGACAGCAGCGGTGATGAAGATGGCGGTGGTGTCGATGGAGATGCCTTCCGGGGGCACTTCCGCGTCCCGGCGGCGTGCCGGAACAGAGACTCCAGTCCCCCAGATCTTGGCTTCGCGATGGCGGCGGCTCTGGAAGGTTTCTCGTACCATGGCTTATTCGTCTAGGGTTTTCGCGACGGAGTCCTTAAGTAGGCGGAAGGGCAGCCTCGGAGGGGGTCTGGAGGCTCCCTCACAGTAGGGGGCGCGCCCCCCCTAGGCCGCGCCGCCATATTGTGTCACCGCCTCATGGCCCCACTTCGTAATCTCTTCTGCGCTCTGGAAGCTTCCGGGAAAAATAAGGTTCTGGGCGTTGATTTCATCCAATTCCGAGAATATTTCCTTACTAGGATTTCTGAAACCAAAAACAGCAGAAACAGGAACCGGCACTTCGGCATCTCGTCAATAGGTTAGTTCCGGAAAACACATAAAATCATCATAAAGTGTGAACAAAACATGTAGGTATTGTCATAAAACAAGCATGGAACATCAGAAATTATAGATACGTTGGAGACATATCAGCATCCCCAAGCTTAGTTCCTACTCGTGCTCGAGTAGGTAAACGATAACAAAGATAATTTCTGAAGTGACATGCTACCAACATAATCTTGATCCAATAATGATGTAAAGCATATGAACTGAGATCAAATCACTCAAAGCAAATGTCTATATTTATATAAGAGATGATAATGCAAAAGTTAAACAAGCTAGAGGTTTTCATGAACTATTGCTTTAAAGACATGTAACCTTACAAAGTTCATTAAAGATGTGTTAAGTATTCAACGTAGAAGTTCTATCCTTCATTCCAAGCATCAAGTAAATTTTCACAACATAAGAAGGATTCAGTCAAGTAAACATAAACATGAACGTCATGAATCAACTGTTTCGAAGTCTACTCAACCGGTGAGCGCAAGCATTTGGTATTAGCACCAGGATGTTATGGCATAAAGAACGTTAATGGGGGTTTGGAAGGCCAAATGGAAGAAAGTCTTACAAAGCTATAAGTGATCATTAGACAAGAGGAAGTCTTATGATCGAAGCTATGCAAGGAGTAGTGATTGCCATGCAACGGATGCACATAGAACTATATGTGTATGAAAGCTCTCCAATGGAACTAGTGGGGGTGCATCCAACTTGGTTGCTCACGAAGACCTAGAGCACTTTTGAGGAAGCTCATCATTGGAATATACAACCCAAGTTCTATAGTGTAAATTCCCCACATAGTTATACTAGTAAAACATGAAAACTCTCTCATATGAAGTGTAGGTGCTAAACATGAGCACAAATGATGACTATGAATAATGCAGGTGCTAAAACATGAGCACAAGTGTGGATAAAATATAGTAATGTTGCCCCCTTTTTCTTTATTCTCCTTTTTTTTCTTTTCCTTTTCTATTTTTTCTTTCTTTTCTTTTTCTCTTTTTGATGGCCTCCATGGCTCTTTTCACTTTTAGGGGAAACATCCTAATATGACAACACACTTTTTGGTACAAATAACTCATAATGAATGAAACATGATGTATAAAACTCGTATGCCTCTCACGCTGTAGCAGGATGTGCAATGATCTAGCGTAACATGGGTAAACCACACATCAGCTGTATAGAATCATGCAAAGCAATATATAAATGATAAATGACAACATGTAATGTAATGTAAGATGGAAGTTGCATGGCAATATGATGACCCACAAGTATAGGGGATCGCAACAGTCTTCGCGGGAAGTAAAACCCAATTTATTGATTCGACACAAGGGGAGACAAAGAATACTTGAAAGCCTTAACAGCGGAGTTGTCAATTCAGCTGCACTGAAACAGACTTGCTCACAAGAGTTTATTAGTAGTAACAGCTTTATAGCAAGTAGCAGTAGTGAAATAGCAACAGACAGAGTAACAAAGACAGCAGTAGTGATTATAGTAAACAACAGGATTAAAATATCGTAGGCACAGGGATGGATGACGGGCGTTGCATGGATGAGAGAAACTCATGTAACAATCAAAGCAGGGCATTTGCAGATAATAATAAAACGGTGTCCAAGTACTAAGCAATCCATAGGCATGTGTTCCGTATATAGTCGTACGTGCTCGCAATGAGAAACTTGCACAACATCTTTTGTCCTACCAGCCGGAGGTAGCCAAGCCTCTAGGGAATCTACTGGATATTAAGGTACTCCTTTTAATAAAGTACCGGAGCAAAGCATTAACACTCCGTGAACACATGTGATCCTCACATCACTGCCATCCCTCCGGTTGTCCCAATTTCTGTCACTTCGGGGCCTCGGGTTCCGGACAACGACATGTGTATACAACTTGCAGGTAAGATCATAAAACAATGCATATCATGATGAAACAATAACATGTTCAGATCTGAGATCATGGCACTCGGGCCCTAGTGACAAGCTTTAAGCATAACAAGTTGCAACAATATCATCAAAGTACCAATTACGGACACTAGGCACTATGCCCTAACAATCTTATGCTATTACATGACCAATCTCATCCAATCCCTACCATCCCCTTCAGCCTACAGCGGGGGAATTACTCACACATGGATAGGGGAAACATTGCTAGTCGATGGAGAGGCGTCAGTGGTGATGATGGCGATGATCTCCTCCAATTCCCCGTCCCGGCGGAGTGCCAGAACGGAGTTTCTGGTCCCGAGACGGAGTTTCGCGACGGTGGCGGCGTACTGGATGGTTTCTAGTGACTTCGACTTCTCTTCTCGCGTTTTTAGATCGAAACACTTAAGTAGTCTAGAGGAGGGCATCGGAGGCAAGCCGAGGAGGCCACACGCTAGGGCGGCGCGCCCCCCTCCTGGGCCGCGCCGGCCTAGTGTGTGGGGGCCTCGGGCCTCCACCAGGCTTGCCCTTCTGGCTCCGTAAATCTTCCGGAAAAATAAGACCTTCGACATAAATTCCGGGGATTTTCCTGAAAGTTGAATTTCTGCACAAAAACGAGACACCAGAGCAATTCTGCTAAAAACAACGTTAGTCCGTGTTAGTTGTATCCAAAATACACAAAATAGAGGCAAAACAATAGCAAAAGTGTTCGGGAAAGTAGATACGTTTTGGATGTATCAACTCCCCCCAAGCTTAGCTTATTGCTTGTCCTCAAGCAATTCAGTTAACAACTGAGTGCGATAAAAGAACTTTCACGAACACATTTGCTCATATGATGTAAATATTCTCATGACATGGAAAAGTGCTTAGGCAATTCATAATAAGAGACATGCAAATAAGATCATCCAATAGCTATGTCAATCATGGAAAGGTACCAACAAATTAATAATAAGCATCATGAATCATGTCTATCAGCAGGATTGCAATGTTCATAAGAGGATATGATAAAGTGGTATCTCGCTTGCCCGTATTTGATCAGCAAAACATAAATTCTCAGGCACCTCTGAAGTTCATAGAAAGACTAGAAATAGAGATTGTCAAAGATAAAAGTATCAAAGTTATACCACAGTCAATCGTATTTTGAGACAAGCATATTATACTAAGAATAACAGTTGTGCTCTCAAGAAAGTGCTCAAAGAAAGGATGGTGACACAACATGAAAGTAAAAGATTGACCCTTCGCAGAGGGAAGCAGGGATTAACATGCGCCAGAGCTTTTCATTTTTAGAAAAAAATAGGAGTAAAATTATTTTGAGAGGTGTTTGTTGTTGTCAACGAATGGTAATGGGTACACCAACTACCTCGCCAACCAGACTTTCAAGAGCGGCTCCCAGGAAGGACGTTATTTCTACCAGCAAGGTAGACCATCCCTCTTCTCTTTTGTTTACACATGTATTTTAGTTTTATTATGAGTGACACTCCCCCCAACCTTTGCTTACACATGCCATGGCTAACCGAATCCTCGGCTGCCTTCCATCAATCTCATACCATGGAGGAGTGTCTATTTGCAAAATTAAGTTTCTTACTGATGAATCAGAGAAAAACATGTGAAGAGAATTATTAATAAAGTTTGATTAATCGGGGCTGTGAACCCCGTTGCCAGCTCTTTTTGCAAAATTATTGGATAAGCGGATGTGCCACTAGTCCATTATGAAACTCCGTCAAGAGTAAATGACAATGTTGAAAGATAAACACCACATACTTCCTCATGAGCTATAAAACATTAACACAAATTGAGAAGCATTTTGAAGGTTTAAAGGTAGCGCATGAGAATTTACTTGGAATGGTTTGAAATGCCATGCATAGGTATTTATGGTGGACACATTGGAACAACTTGGTTTTCAGGGGTTTGGAAGCACGAGCAGCGTTCCCGCTCAGTACAGGTGAAGGCTAGCAATAGACTGGGGAGCGACAAATCAAGAGAGCAGTCACTGTCATAATCATGCTTGCGGCAAAATAAATTAACGGAGGCATAAAAGTGATACAAGAACTCTGAAGCAAAGTAAATCATCGAGGCTTAATTGACTTTTGTTCAGTCATATGCATGCATGAGCATGTGCCAAGTCGATTCAAATGAATTATTCAGAGGAGGATACCACAATGTCATACCCATTTATGAATAAAACAATGCAAGCAAACATCCATGACATGCTACTCATATTAATAAACTGTAGCTAAACATGAGAGATCATGAACTACTAGACTTTCTTAAATGACATATACCTCACATGAACCAACTAAGCATGCTCACATGGATGAGTATATGTACAAAAATGAAAACAAATAGAGTTCATACCAGCCTCTCACCACAGTCGAATTGTCGTAGATCGTCATTATTGCCTTTCACTTGTGTAGCTTGAATAATATGAAATGAAAACCACGCTCCAGCCACCGAAGACCATTGAACTCATAATGAACTTTACAAAACCAAAGAAGAACAGCAAATATTTTTGGTGTTTTTGAATTGGAAACAAGAACAAAGGGAAACAAGAAAACAAAGCAAAATCTTTTTGGATTTTCTTATAGCAAACCAACGATAGCAAATAAAGCAAAATAAAAGCAAGAAACCAAAATAAGCAAATGGTGAAAAGAAACAATAGAAATATGTTTGGTCTTTTTGTGTTTTAGGAAAGAAACAAAGCAAAAACAAGAAAATGAAAACTAGAAGAGTCACATAAACACAAAGCGGTAGGAATTCGTCAAACTTGACAGCAGTACAGTAATCGATTTTTAAGAAATTCTTACGCTGCCCAGCTCGAAAAGTGTTCAACTAATGAAAAACAACCTGGGGAACATGCAAAAAAATTGTCTTCGCAAAATAACGCCCTGGCTGTTTTTGAGAATTTTTTTGGTAACAGTCCAGAATCTGTTTTCAGGCAGCACTTCCCCAAATATCATCTCCCTCTTATTAGAAAACCACTTAAAGAAGCTAAACAAGTATATACAAGTATCCAGCAACCATAATATGCAAAGAATGAGTGATTCCGGTATAACTCCCCCCACGCATAGGCTTTTGGCCTAAGTGGAGTTCAACCCAGCGAGGGTCAGTGTTCCACGCCGGTGGATCATACATGGCGTAGTCATAGTGAGGTCCCGGTGCAGAAGAAAAGGGTGAAGGCTCCACATGCCCAAAATGTTGATGCGAAGAACTTGCTGCATCGGATGACGAGTCGAGGTGTTCCTCGGCCTCCTCCGTGCCATCTCTTGCATGATGGCCATCTCCCTCCAAGTATGCATTCAGTTCACCTTTTGTGACTGACCAATGCTCCCTGGAATCAAGGTTAAATAGAACAGGTGCAGGCAATCCTACTAATTTTTCAGTTTTCTTAGTTGTTCTCCAAGTTTTCTTGTAAAATGTTATCTTGTAAGACAGGTTACCCAAATTAGATGAATCAGAAACAAATTCATGTTTAATCATGGATACTATGTCAAGTTTCTCTATGGGAAGCTGAATATCAAGATGATGAGGTTCTACACAATGCATAGCTAATAAAGAGAGGTGATGAGACCTCCGCAAATTCCTCCCCTCTCATGGTTAGTAGCAAGTCTATAGGCTATCAAAGCACCCAAATTATAGGTCTTATTACCTTGCAATGCAGCAGCTAGAAAAGCTAAATCATGGATAGATAATTTACTTGCACTCTTTCTAGCAAGAATGCACTTAGTGATGAAATAAGCAAAGTAACGAATAGCCGGGAGTTGAATACTACTGATTTTACCACCATCCTGTGAGAAGCTTCTTCCATGACAAATCATCTTGTAGAGATTCAAGAGCTCTTGCGGCGATCCCCTTATCTTCTCGCATGATCCCCATTGCGGCACTCTAATTGCTACACAAAAATCATCGAATGGCAAGTTGACAGTTTTATTATAAATTTTGTACCGAACCATGGGGTTAGTGTAATGTCCCAGGTTTAGAGACGATCGAGGGGTAGATTTTAGAAAGGGATGTGCATTGCATCGTAAATTCTGGGGAAATTTTGCGCTTTTAAAACAAAACTGCATCGAAAGGGGACAAGTTTCTCTCTCGACACCTTACAGGGTTAGGGTTTCGAGAGTGCGACAAACTTTCTCTTATTCAACTAAACTAGGGTTTTGGAGAAGAGAGAAGGGATATTGCATCACAATCTTAAGTTGCATGATTGAATTCAAATTGAAGTTGCATGATTGAATTCAACCCTAAGTTGAATTTGTATTTCAAATTCAATCATTAAATAAATACCCTATATTTCAATTGTGAGGAAATTCATTAAGTAAATAATAAATAATACACATTATGAACAATACAAACAATAAGTAAAGCTCATTAGAGAAAACCTTGAGCTTTATTGATTATCACACAATATACATTGTCTTTACAATATTCACAATTGAAATAAAGGAATAATACAACACATTACAAGAATTGGAAAAATAGAAAAAGAAAAGAAAAAGAAAGTACAATATATTGATCTATCCTAAAACTACAAGCTAATCTTCATTTAGTCTTGAGCTTGATGATCTTCATCTCTATTTGATCATCAACTTGATACCTGCACACAAACACAAGAAAGCAAGTATTATGCCAAGTGGCAAAGCCACTTGGCAGGTTAGAAAAGAATGGTGAATGGAGAGGATATGATCAGCTCTGCCAAGCTGATCTGCTCATAGCCAGATGCCAAGCATCTAGCACACACACAGCCAGACTGCTCACAAAGCAGTGTGCATGCAGCACAACACACACACACAGGTCAGTGTGTCACCAAGTGTGGCCAGGCCTTGTTGTCGACCAGGAGAGCAAAGCCAGGGAGGTATAAAACCTTTTCCACAGTAAACCCTAGCTTCATTCATCGACCAGCAGCAGGGTAAGTCACCAGATAGCAAGAACACTTAGAGCAGGAAGAACAGCAAACCACCAGAAATCATCCAGGGACAGTTTCACCAAGAACTGTCATCTGTGAACAAACACAAGATGGAGTAGAGCAAGCACAAGCTAGCCAGGAGGAGCAGGGCAGCTTAAGTCATCAATCAGAAGCAAACCTCTACACCAACACCAAATTTCTTGGAGCTGGAGTGAGGTATACCAGATAAACATGAGCAAACCATGCTTTTGCTCATAATTAAGCATATGCATATGTCACAGAAGCAAAAGAGGGTAGAAACCCTATTTGTATCATCACTTGGCTACTAGCCATTTGGTGCAAGCAAAGAGGGGAGAGGCCAATAAGAAATCATCCAAGGGAACACTAGTTATGTCATATCAGTGGCACAACTAAGGAAATCCAGTAAAGGATGGATTCACAACTAGCCTAGCCCAAATTACCTAACACCTACAGCTAGTACTACCATCAGACAGATAGGCAACCTGTGCCTATTTTGTTTGTCAACAGCAAAGATCACTGAAAATCCAACAAGGGATTGTCCAGTGACGCATTAATCGAGCCATAGCCAGCCAACAAGGGTGGGAGCTTCCTGAACAGCAAGAATTGCTGTTGAGGCCACCTCAACCACTGAAACAGCCCCAAATCAAAAGCCTTGCACAGTTATCATCACCAGAAGGGTTCAAATAATGGACTAGGGTACACAACCAAGGGTTGGCATCCATCTAGTCTGTCACAATTTAATAGATGATCATAACTGCAAGCAGTTCACATCATTTATCCATTCAGCCAAGCAAGTCAACACAGATAAATGAAATACACAAGCAATAGATTCACCGTAGCCTTGCAGCATGATCCACCGGATCATTGCAAGCATCAACTGATGCTTAAGCAAGCACCAGCACACACCAGGCCAAGCCTGTGTGATGCACACACAACACAGAGAGCAATAGTGAGGCACAGTTATGAAACAACATCATTTACAAGCAACTGATGATCATGTGATCATCAGAAGCTTGTTAGAGCATGCCAGTGCATGCTAGAGCATCACTGAGCAGCAGAGAAGGAACCAGTCAATGAAATAGCCACATTTAGTTAATAATTGCTCCACGGATAATCAAAACAATGAATTATGATTGTATCCAGAAGCACTCCATCAAGAGATGGAGCTGTTAATGCAACAGATAGGCTCAATTAAGCATGTCCATGAATTAGAGCACAGATAATAGCACATCAGGAGCACTGGCACTTGCCAAAGGCAAGGATCATCACAACATGATCAAGCCAGAAGCAAGCCATTACATACACAAGAGAGACATGGATACAGAGCAACAGCATGAGTCAACATAATTAAGCAAAGTATCATAGTATGCTTATGAACAAAAGCTCACAAGCTAGAACAGCAGGTGTTAGAGAAGAACAACACAGCAGCAGCACAGCAGCACAAGCAGCACAAGCAGCACAAGTAGCACAGCAGCATACGCGTAGACACAGCTAGCAAGAAGTAGCAACTACAGCACATCGGCACGGCCAACACATCTACGAGGACAAGCAGGCCAGTGGCCAAGCTAGACGAAGAGGAGGAGGAGAAGAAGTAGAACGGGTAGGAGAAGCACATACCAGGGAGGAGATGGCCGACACGGTCATGGCGGCCACGGCGGCGCACGCCGAAGCACGGCGGCACCAGGCCTGGCCAAGCCAAGCCCTAGCGACCACCACAGCACCCCAGCGCTGCACCACGCGGGGAACTGCCTGGAACAAGGGCCACGGCCTCTCCAACGCACGCCGGCGGCGGACGCCGAAGGCCTGGCGCACTGGAGGGTCGATGGCGAGTGAACAGCGACGTCAGCGTCATATCGACGCGGACCATCAGGTCCGCCGTCGAGAGGCGGTCCAGATCCGCACCACCTCGTCGCCGGCGACGGCCTAAGGCGGTGGAAATAAAGCGGCGACGGCGGAGGCGATTTTAGTCGCGGGAGCCCGAAGAGGATTAGGGTTAGAGAGTGAGGGAGGAAGACGACGCGACTGGGTCGGTTGGACCGAGCCCAGTGGGCTGGTCCAACCTAATCAGCTCGGACGCCTGACAGGTGGGCCCAAGGGGTATTTTGGGCATTTCCAAAATACCCATTTAAGTGAGTATTTCTAAGAATTTTATAAAATAGAATATAGCTCTAAAAAAATAATTAAAAATATGAAAACCACTCAGTATAAAAAACTCTATCATAATAAAATATGAAATAGAATTTTTGAAGTTAAACAAGAATAAGTCCAAATTTGATGATTTAAATAATCATTTAAATCACACATTTTATTTTCAATAATGAAAATAAGTCCATAAATTATTTTGGATTTTAAAAACACCTTGACAACATTTCAAGGTTGTATTTTATCCTAAATAGAGTATCCCTAAGTCATTCTTAGTATCAACCTCTCACATGAATTGATAATTCATCGGAAGGGGGGAGCAAACCCTAAAACTGGAATCATGCATAAATGTTTCTTTAACCATTGCCCTTATCGGACAATGATGCTATTTTTCAGCAACAGAGGACAAGGGTCAGTCCACACCATCCAACTGCAACACTTTGCAGTATTCAGGCAAGTTCATCACTTGCTCATGTCATTCGACTATTTTTATCAAACTACTTGCAAAGTACTATGTTATCATTATTGCATAAAAAGGCAAAACCACTATTTTCATAACTATGAATATGACTAAGTGGTTGGCAATGGAACCATGGATTGTGTTGACATGGTGGAGGTTCCATTGCAATGGGTTTATATCCATCTAGGATTAAACAACAAATGTCGTTCAGTGATTCTTGTGCCGTAATAACCGTGTTAACCATAAGATCCGGAGTGGGACGGAGTAGTCAAAAGTGTTTCCACCTCTCATTCATCAACGGATGCGCTTACCGTAGCAGTTGTATCTTGCGAGAACAACCGGAGGGTGGGGATCCCATTCTAATTCCCCACGGTAATGCGGTCTATGAGGGGTTGCAACGACCGGCGAAGGACCATGGTTGCGACCTGGTAATAGTCGAGGTCGGAAGGTATCTCTGGATACGCTGATCGGCGAGGACCCAAGGTCGGAACTGCAACAAAGGGTGGGTGTTCGAGGTAGCGGAGGAACATGATTGGCTAGACCTTATACCGGGCCTCACACCATAGGAAGTGTGGACGGGAAAGCTGCCCGGTTGGCACCAAGGTTAAGATCTCTTATGGGTAAAGCAACACACCTCTGCAGAGTGTAAAGAACCGTGACTCGTCACTCCCCGTTCCGGGATATGGAACTGCGAACGCGGCCGGAATGGAGCTCCACGAAGTTCTAGTAAACCGGTGAAGGCTGACGGACATAGTTCTTTGAAATAAAAGCAACCTCTTGAAGAAATGTTTATCAAAACCTGCATTGGTATTAGACTTTCTGGTCTAATATCATAGCTAGTGCATTAAACACCTCTTTTCTATAATGAACTTGTTGAGTACGCTCGTACTCATCCCACTCTTAAATCCCCGCTTAGATTGTCCGAACCATCCGGAGGAGGACAACGACAACCTCGAAGGAGCCGACATCATCGGCTATGAAGAACCGACACCTCTCGGAGGTGTTGAAGGCGTAGACTACCTTATAGTCTACGGAACCGGGGAGGGTTCTGGAGGAGATTAAGTTTAGAATAACCGAGTAGTAGTAGTATCCGAGCAGTACGAACTCTTAGTACTTAGCTGCTCGAGGGAATAAATGTACCACCTAGTAAGACTTCTATATTGTAAGCTAAGATGGGTTCACCTCGAACCCAGGAGTATCCCTCTTAGGACCCAAGAGGAGCTCCGAGATGATATGTACATTATGCTTGTAATAATAAATGAATGAGTTATGGACCTGCTATGTTCCGTTGTACTACTCGAGGGATGTAATATTTGCGGAATGGTACTTCGTGAATGTTATATCAACGACTGGCATACTACAACATGCAGTGGTATGCAGGGTCACCACAGTTGGTATCAGAGCCAAAGGCTTTGACCTTAGGTTGGAACCTAGTAAATGGGACCGAACGTTAGGAGTCAAATAGGATTAGTAAAGAATTCTCTAAAAATATGGTGTATATTCACTTGAGAATAAAACAATCATATCTTTTAGTGCGATAATTCTTTATTATCTCTATTATGATGCATTATTACTAATCTTATATTCTTTCTATTTCTACAGCCAACTATGGCAAGTTCACGTCCGGGACGAAATGTGAAAGTGATGGATTCAACACTGAGTGAATACGAAGGAGGACTCACAGATATTCTGTAGGATAACGTTGCATAGAAAACAAAAAAATTCCTACCGCGAACACGCAATCCAAGCCAAGATGCAATCTAGAAAACGGTAGCAACGAGGGGATTATCGAGTCTCACCCTTGAAGAGATTCCAAAGCCTACAAGATGAGGCTCTTGTTGCTGCGGTAGACGTTCACTTGCCGCTTGCAAAAGCGCGTAGAAGATCTTGATCACGGCGCCACGAACGGGCAGCACCTCCGTACTCGGTCACACGTTCGGTTGTTGATGAAGACGATGTCCACCTCCCGTTCCAGCGGGCAGCGGAAGTAGTAGCTCCTCTTGAATCCGACAGCACGACGGCATGGTGTTGGTGGTGGTGGAGAAATCCGGCGGAGCTGATAGGCGTCTCTCGAGGGTGGCTTGCTCTTTAGATAAGCGCTCCCGAATTTTCTCCAATATGGAGCGGTAGGCATTGAGTGTGCCAACCGTGGTTCCCGCCGAGAGCGGTGTGTTGTTGAGTATGGCTGCCTTGGCTGCTGCCCATTCCTCCTCTGTAATGGTGTGGTCGCTGTTGTCATTGCTGGCGCTGTTCTCAAAACTAGCCCGCCTGCTGGAGCGGGGGGTGCGATCTCCGTCTCCCCTGTTAGCGACGTAAACTTGGAGGGGCGCCACTCTTCGGGTGTCTCCTCGGGCGATGCTGCCGATGCTCGTCCTCTCCCGATGAATAGTAGGCGTTGCGTATGAATGGCGTGTCACTTGACCCCAGTCCATGCCTGGTGGCGCAGTTATGCAGTAATACGAGGTCAGCTCCGATGGCACGGGGTCATCAGATCCAACTGACATGAAAGATGCCGAACAAGGAGTCGAAGGCGCGGACGGACTCGTCGGGCTTGTCGGGCCAGCCGAAAGGTCGGGTGTCGACGATGCGCTTGGACTCGTCGATCTGGAGATAGGAGATTCCAGCAACCGAAGGATTCCTTCCGAGTTGACGTTGTAGTGGACACTCCCGAAAGCCATCTCCATGTTGCCTTGTAGGCCAGAGAAGGTCGAGCGAGATGATTCGCTATGCGGGGTGAATTCGTAGGAGCCAAAACGGATCGGACTTCCCAGATGAGGTGATGATGGTGTTGACGAAGCTGCCGATGACATGTTGGGTTCAGCCGATGTCCGATCTTGTGCCGACAGGTTTCCCACAGACGGCGCCAATTGTCGAGGGTACTCCTCGCCAATGCCCTCCGATAGGGGCTTAGGGTTGATGGAATCCTGTAGGCTGACACGAGACATCGGTTCACAGACAAGCGGGGAGAGCAATTTACCCAGGTTCGGGGCCCTCGATGAGGAAAAACCCTTATGTCCTGCCTGTCTGTTCTTTGATTATGAAGACAATGGGTTACAATGGGGTGCCAAATAGTTCGGCTAAGATCTAGTCGAGATTGCTATTGCTAGGGTTACCTAGCTCTAAGCTTTTCCTGGCTAAGATTGCTAAGATTGATCGTGTCCCTCGGCAGCCCCTCTCCCGGCCTTTATATAGGAGGCCGGGTCTCAAGGGGTCTAACCGAATACGACTAGATTTACAATAATTTAGATCCAATCTTTCCTTGTTTGTTCGCTTCCTTGTCTTGCACGTCAAGGAATCTCTTGGTGCGCCGACCTAGTGGCCCATCTCGCCTTCAGGTGTCTTCATGGGCCTCCAATTAGTCAATACCGGATAGGGCAACGCTGGTTACTCGAAGGGTAATGCCCACGTCAGGAGTAAAGGGGATGACCTAGGTGCTTATATAGAGGTACAAGGCGACTTGGGTCGAATAGGTATGCGGTGGACTGACTCGGGCAGTTCCGGTCGAGTCGAACCCGTGAAATCCGGTCCAGGGGCCGGTCCAACCGGACCTGGGACCGGACGATCCGGTCCAAACCGGGTCAGGGACCGGGCGGCAACCGGGAATGTCGCAAATGTCCATCCGGTTGGCGTCAGTGCGACGCCCGATTGTCGGCGGGGAGGATCCGGTCTGGGGCCCGGTTGGCCGGCCTATGGGCCGGCTGGGCCTCCTCCTTCCGCCTCTTCTTCCTCTTCCTTCTTCTCTTCTTTCCTTCTTCTTCTTTTCTCTTCCTTGCACCATGGGAGTTCCTTCTCTCTTGGTCCTTGTCGATGTCGGCACCTATAGACACCATGATGATAGGCATGACATAGCATACCATTAAAGTTGGTGTTGAGGTCAACCATAGAGAGGATAGGGTTCATCTTGACATGTATGGCGGGGGTTTATGTTGCTGGTCCACTTGGGGGACTCCTTGGCCATGGTGTAGCATCGACGATAGGAGGGGCTGCACTTGTCGGTCTTGGAGGCGGAGGTGTCCAAAAGCCACCCCACATCAGGATTGGCGGCGGTGGCGTCTCGCAACTTTTCTCGTATCGTGGCTCTCGGTACTAGGGTTTTCACGACGGAAAGATTAAATAGGCAAAGGGCGAGTCGAGGGATGCTCGAGGGGCCCACCCCATAAGGCGACGCGGCCAGGGGTGGGGCCGCGCCCCCCTGTGGTGTGGCCGCCTGATGTCTACTCACGCTTCTTTTCCTGTAGACAGTGTTGGGCCTCCAAGAGCAGAGGTTTGTAGAACAGCCGCAAGTTTTCCCTTAAGTGGATCACCCAAGGTTTATCGAACTCAGGGAGGAAGAGATCAAAGATATCCCTCTCAAGCAACCCTGTGATCACAATGCAAGAAGTCTCTTGTGTCCCCAACACACCTAATACACTTGTCAGATTGATGTCTACGTTCCCCCTCCTTTCCTGTAGACAGTGTTGGGCCTCCAAGAGCAGAGGTTTGTAGAACAGCAGCAAGTTTTCCCTTAAGTGGATCACCCAAGGTTTATCGAACTCAGGGAGGAAGAGGTCAGAGATATCCCTCTTATGCAACCCTGCAACCACAAACCAAGAAGTCTCTTGTGTCCCCAACACACCTAATAGGTGCACTAGTTCGGCGAAGAGATAGTGAAATACAGGTGGTATGAATATATATGAGCAAGTAGCAACGGTGCTGTGAAAATAGCTTGCTGGCGTGTAGTTGATGGTGGTAGTATTGCAGCAGTAGTAACACAGTAAAACAGTAAACAAGCAGCGATAGCAGTATTTAGGAACAAGGCCTAGGGATTACACTTTCACTAGTGGACACTCTCAACATTGATCACATAACAGAATAGATAAATGCATACTCTACACTTTTGTTGGATGATGAACACATTGCGTAGGATTACACGAACCCTCAATGCCGGAGTTAACAAGCTCCACAATAATGCTCATATTTTAGTAACCTTTAGTGTAAGATAGATCAATAGACTAAACCAAGTACTAACATAGCATGCACACTGTCACCTTCATGCATATGTAGGAGGAATAGATCTCATCAATATTATCATAGCAATAGTTAACTTCGCAATCTACAAGAGATCATGATCATAGCATAAACCAAGTACTAACACGGTGCACACACTGTCACCTTTACACACATGCAGGAGGAATAGAACTACTTTAATAACTTTGCTAGAGTAGCACATAGATAAATTGTGATACAAACTCATATGAATCTCAATCATGTAAAGCAGCTCATGAGATCATTGTATTGAGGTACATGGAGAGAGATGAACCACATAGCTACCGGTACAGCCCCGAGCCTCGATGGAGAACTACTCCCTCCTCATGGGAGCAGCAGCGGTGATGAAGATGGCGGTGGAGATGGCAGCGGTGTCGATGGAGGAGCCTTCCGGGGCACTTCCCCGCTCCGGCGGCGTGCCGGAACGGAGACTCCTGTCCCCCGGATCTTGGCCTCGCGATGGCGACGGCTCCGGAAGGTTTCGTGGGTTTCGTCGAACGCCTCGGTGGTTTTCGATCCAGGGGCTTTATATAGGCGAAGAGGCGGCGCAGGAGGGTCGAAGGGCTGGCCACACCATAGGGGGCGCGGGCCCCCTAGGCCGCGCCACGATGTGGTTTGGTGGGCCTGTGCCCCCCTCTGGTCCCTCTCGTGTGTTCTGGATGCTTCCGGGGATTCTAAGATCTTTGGCGTTGATTTCGTCCGATTCCGAGAATATTTCGTTACTAGGATTTCTGAAACCAAAAACAGCAGAAAATAGGAACTGGCACTTCGGCATCTTGTTAATAGGTTAGTTCCATAAAATGCACGAATATGACATAAAGTGTGCATAAAACATGTAGATAACATCAATAATGTGGCATGGAACACAAGAAATTATCGATACGTCGGAGACGTATCAGCATCCCCAAGCTTAGTTCTGCTCGTCCCGAGCAGGTAAAACGATAACAAGGATAATTTCTGGAGTGACATGCCATCATAATCTTGATCATACTATTTGTAAAGCATATGTAGTGAATGCAGCGATCAAAAAAATGTTATGACATGAGTAAACAATTGAATCATAAAGCAAAGACTTTTCATGAATAGCACTTCAAGACAAGCATCAATAAGTCTTGCATAAGAGTTAACTCATAAAGCAATAATTCAAAGTAAAGGTATTGAAGCAACACAAAGGAAGATTAAGTTTCAGCGGTTGCTTTCAACTTGTAACATGTATATCTCATGGATATTGTCAACATAGAGTAATATAATAAGTGCAATATGCAAGTATGTAGGAATCAATGCACAGTTCACACAAGTGTTTGCTTCTTGAGGTGGAGAGAAATAGGTGAACTGACTCAACAATAAAAGTAAAAGAATGGTCCTTCAAAGAGGAAAGCATCGATTGCTATATTTGTACTAGAGCTTTTATTTTGAAAACATAAAGAGAGCATAAAAATAAAGTTTTGAGAGGTGTATGTTGTTGTCAACGAATGGTAGCGGGTACTCTAACCCCTTGCCGGACAAACCTTCAAAGAGCGGCTCCCATTTTATTTTATTTTGGGTGGCACTCCTTCCAACCTTTCTTTCACAAACCATGGCTAACCGAATCCTCGGGTGCCTGCCAACAATCTCATACCATGAAGGAGTGCCTTTTTATTTTAGTTTTATTATGATGACACTCCTCCCAACCTTTGCTTACACAAGCCATGGCTAACCGAATCCCTCGGGTGCCGTCCAACAATCACATACCATGGAGGAGTGTCTATTTTTGTTAATTAATTTGGGACTGGGAATCCCATTGCCAGCTCTTTTTGCAAAATTATTGGATAAGCGGATGAAGCCACTAGTCCATTGGTGAAAGTTGCCCAACAAGATTGAAAGATAAACACCACATACTTCCTCATGAGCTATAAAACATTGACACAAATCAGAGGTGATAACTTTTGAATTGTTTAAAGATAGCACTCAAGCAATTTACTTTGGAATGGCGGAGAAATACCATGTAGTAGGTAGGTATGGTGGACACAAATGGCATAGTGGTTGGCTCAAGGATTTTGGATGCATGAGAAGTATTCCCTCTTGATACAAGGTTTAGGCTAGCAAGGCTTATTTGAAACAAACACAAGGATGAACCGGTGCAGCAAAACTTACATAAAAGACATATTGTAAACATTATAAGACTCTACACCATCTTCCTTGTTGTTCAAACTCAATACTAGAAATTATCTAGACCTTAGAGAGACCAAATATGCAAACCAAATTTTAGCATGCTCTATGTATTTCTTCATTAATGGGTGCAAAGTATATGATGCAAGAGCTTAAACATGAGCACAACAATTGCCAAGTATCACATTACCCAAGACATTTATAGCAATTACTACATGTATCATTTTCCAACTCCAACCATATAACAATTTAACGAAGAGGAAACTTCGCCATGAATATTATGAGCTAAGAACACATGTGTTCATACGAACCAGCGGAGCGTGTCTCTCTCCCACACAAGCATTTATTCAAACAAAAGCAAAAAAAACAAAAGCACACAGACGCTCCAAGTAAAGCACATAAGATGTGACCGA
The DNA here is from genome assembly GCF_022539505.1 of Lolium rigidum. NCBI lineage: Eukaryota > Viridiplantae > Streptophyta > Magnoliopsida > Poales > Poaceae > Lolium > Lolium rigidum. Next base: position 39,351,410 of record NC_061512.1, read on the forward strand.
ATAAAAATATAGTTTCAAGAGAAGGAACCTGATAATTTGTCGATGAAGAAGGGGATGCCTTGGGCATCCCCAAGCTTAGACGCTTGAGTCTTCTTGATATATGCAGGGGTGAACCACCGGGGCATCCCCAAGCTTAGAGCTTTCACTCTTCTTGATCATAGCATATCATCCTCCTCTCTTGACCCTTGAAAACTTCCTTCACACCAAACTTCTCATAAACTTCATTAGAGGGGTTAGTACATAATCAAAAACTCACATGTTCAGAGGTGACACAATCATTCTTAACACTTCTGGACATTGCTCAAAGCTACTGGAGTTTAATGGAACAAAGAAATCCATCCCACATAGCAAAAGAGGCAATGCGAAATAAAAGGCAGAATCTATCAAAACAGAACAGTCCGTAAAGACGAATTTCTAATAAATACTTCCGTTGCTCAGATCAGAAAACTCAAAACTAATGAAAGTTGCGTACATATCTGAGGAACACGCACGTAAATTGGCATATTTTTCTGATTTTTGTACAGAGAGAAAATCCCAGATTCGTGACAGATAGAAATCTGTTTCTGCGCAGAAATCCAAATCTAGTATCAACCTTCGATTAGAGGCTTCACTTGGCACAACAAAACACAAAACTAAGATAAGGAGAGGTTGCTACAGTAGTAAACAACTTCCAAGACACAAAATAAAAACAAATTACTGTAGCAAAATAACACATGGGTTATCTCCCAAGAAGTTCTTTCTTTATAGCCATTAAGATGGGCTCAGCAGTTTTAATAATCCATTCGCGGGAAATAGTATTTGAAGCAAAATAGAGCATCAAGAGGCAAATACAAAACACATTTAAGTCTAACATGCTTCCTATGCATAGGAATCTTGTAAATAAACAAGTTCATAAAGAGCAAAGTAACAAGCATAGGAAGATAAAACAAGTATAGCTTCAAAAATTTCAGCACATAGAGAGGTGTTTTAGTAACATGAAAATTTCTACAACCATATTTTCCTCTCTCATAATAACTTTCAGTAGCAACATGAGCAAACTCAACAATATAACCATCACATAAAGCATTCTTATCATGAGTCTCATGCATAAAATTATTACTCTCCACATAGGCATAATCAATTTTATTAGTAATAGTGGGAGCAAATTCAACAAAGTAGCTATCATTATTATTCTCATCATCATAAATAGGAGGCATATTGTAATCATAATCAAATTCATCCTCCATAACAGGTGGTAACAAAAGACTTCTATCATTATAATCATCATAAATAGGAGGCAAAGTATCATCAAAGAAAATTTTCTCCTCAATGCTTGGGGGACTAAAAAGATCATGAAAACCAGCTTCCCCAAGCTTAGAATTTTCCATATCATTAGCAACAATGGTGTTCAAAGCGTTCATACTAATATCATTGCTACTAGCATGCAAATAAGATTCCATGGGTTTTTTAATTTTCGCATTAAACCATTCATGTCTTGACTCAGGAAATAGAATAAAAAGCTCACAGATGTTTTCCATTATGCCTAACTAGTGTAAACAAGAAACAAAAAGTTGCAATTGCAGGATCTAAAGGAAATAGCTTTGAGTACTTACAGCGCCGGGAAATAGCTTGGTAGCCGAGATCCGGAGTGTGAGTACCTTTTACCTTTCCTCCCCGGCAACGGCGCCAGAAAAGTGCTTGATGTCTACGTTCCCCCTCCTTTCCTGTAGACAGTGTTGGGCCTCCAAGAGCAGAGGTTTGTAGAACAGCAGCAAGTTTTCCCTTAAGTGGATCACCCAAGGTTTATCGAACTCAGGGAGGAAGAGGTCAGAGATCTCCCTCTTATGCAACCCTGTAACCACAAAGCAAGAAGTCTCTTGTGTCCCCAACACACCTAATAGGTGCACTAGTTCGGCGAAGAGATAGTGAAATACAGGTGGTATGAATATATATGAGCAGTAGCAACGGTGCCGTAAAATAGCTTGCCGGTGTGTAGTTGATGGTAGTAGTATTGCAGCAGTAGTAACACAAGTAAAACAAGAAACAAGCAGACGATAGCGATATTTAGGAACAAGGCCTAGGGATTACACTTTCACTAGTGGACACTCTCAACATTGATCACATAACAGAATAGATAAATGCATACTCTACACTTTTGTTGGATGATGAACACATTGCGTAGGATTACACGAACCCTCAATGCCGGAGTTAACAAGCTCCACAATAATGCTCATATTTTAGTAACCTTTAGTGTAAGATAGATCAATAGACTAAACCAAGTACTAACATAGCATGCACACTGTCACCTTCATGCATATGTAGGAGGAATAGATCTCATCAATATTATCATAGCAATAGTTAACTTCGCAATCTACAAGAGATCATGATCATAGCATAAACCAAGTACTAACACGGTGCACACACTGTCACCTTTACACACGTGCAGGAGGAATAGAACTACTTTAATAACTTTGCTAGAGTAGCACATAGATAAATTGTGATACAAACTCATATGAATCTCAATCATGTAAAGCAGCTCATGAGATCATTGTATTGAGGTACATGGGAGAGATGAACCACATAGCTACCGGTACAGCCCCGAGCCTCGATGGAGAACTACTCCCTCCTCATGGGAGCAGCAGCGGTGATGAAGATGGCGGTGGAGATGGCAGCGGTGTCGATGGAGGAGCCTTCCGGGGCACTTCCCCGCTCCGGCAGCGTGCCGGAACAGAGACTCCTGTCCCCCAGATCTTGGCTTCGCGATGGCGGCGGCTCTGGAAGGTTTCTGTGGGTTTCGTCGAACGCCTCAGGGTTTTCGATCCAGGGGCTTTATATAGGCGAAGAGGCGGCGCAGGAGGGTCGAAGGGCTGGCCACACCATAGGGGGCGCGGGCCCCCTAGGCCGCGCCACCATGTGGTTTGGTGGGCCTGTGCCCCCCTCCGGTCCCTCTCGTGTGTTCCGGATGCTTCCGGGGATTCTAAGATCTTTGGCGTTGATTTCGTCCGATTCCGAGAATATTTCGTTACTAGGATTTCGAAACCAAAAACAGCGAAAACGAGAACCGGCACTTCGGCATCTTGTTAATAGGTTAGTTCCAGAAAATGCACGAATATGACATAAAGTGTGCATAAAACATGTAGATAACATCAATAATGTGGCATGGAACACAAGAAATTATCGATACGTCGGAGACGTATCACAAATGTCTAGGTGCACTAGTTCGGCGAAGAGATAGTGAGATGCAAGTAATATGGATGTATATGAGTGGTAATAGCAATCTGAATAAAATATGGCAGCGAGTAAACATGCAATGGAACAGTAAATAAACAGTGACCTCCCCTGCAATGGCACCAGAAAATAGCTTGCTGGCGTGCAGTTGATGTGGGAGATAGGAATCTTTGTGGTGTGACTTTTCTATTCGGAAACAAGGCCTAGGGATCATACTTTCACTAGTGGACACTCTCAACATTGATCACATAATAAAACCACTCTACACTCTCTTGTTGGATGATGAACACCATTAATTGTGTAGGGGTACAAGAGCACCTCAATGCCGGAGTTAACAAGCTCCACAACATTCGATGTTCATATTTAAATAACCTTAGAGTGCATAATAGACCAACGCAATTATACCGAGTACTAACATAGCTTGCACACTGTCACCGACAGACTATGAAAGGAGGAATAGATCACATCAATACTATCATAGTAATAGTTAACTTCATAATCTACAAGAGATCACAATCATAGCCTATGCCAAGTACTACATGATGCACACACTTGTCACCATTACATCATGGAGGAGGAATAGAGTACTTCAATAACATCACTAGAGTAGCACATAGATGATATTCAACTAGATCACAAAGAGAGAGATGAACCACATAGCTACCGGTACAGCCCTTAGCCTCGGGGGTGAACTACTCCCTCCTCATGGGAGACAGCAGCGGTGATGAAGATGTCGGTGGTGTCGATGGAGATGCCTTTCGGGGGCACTTCCCCGTCCCGGCGGCGTGCCGGAACAGAGACTCCTGTCCCCCAGATCTTGGCTTCGCGATGGCGGCGGCTCTGGAAGGTTTCTCGTACCGTGGCTTATTCGTCTAGGGTTTTCGCGACGGAGTCCTTAAGTAGGCGGAAGGGCAGCCTCGGAGGGGGTCCGGAGGCTCCCTCACGCAGGGGGCGCGCCCCCTAGGCCGCGCTCGCCATATTGTGTCACCGCCTCGTGGCCCCACTTCGTAATCTCTTCTGTGCTCTGGAAGCTTCCGGGAAAAATAAGGTTCTGGGCGTTGATTTCATCCAATTCCGAGAATATTTCCTTACTAGAATTTCTGAAACCAAAAACAGCAGAAAACAGGAACTGGCACTTCGGCATCTCGTCAATAGGTTAGTTCCGGAAAACACATAAAATCATCATAAAGTGTGAACAAAACATGTAGGTATTGTCATAAAACAAGCATGGAACATCAGAAATTATAGATACGTTGGAGACATATCAGCATCCCCAAGCTTAGTTCCTACTCGTGCTCGAGTAGGTAAACGATAACAAAGATAATTTCTGAAGTGACATGCTACCAACATAATCTTGATCCAATAATGATGTAAAGCATATGAACTGAGATCAAATCACTCAAAGCAAATGTCTATATTTATATAAGAGATGATAATGCAAAAGTTAAACAAGCTAGAGGTTTTCATGAACTATTGCTTTAAAGACATGAAACCTTACAAAGTTCATTAAAGATGTGTTAAGTATTCAACGTAGAAGTTCTATCCTTCATTCCAAGCATCAAGTAAATTTTCACAACATAAGAAGGATTCAGTCAAGTAAACATAAACATGAACGTCATGAATCAACCGTTTCGAAGTCTACTCAACCGGTGAGCGCAAGCATTTGGTATTAGCACCAGGATGTTATGGCATAAAGAACGTTAATGGGGGTTTGGAAGGCCAAATGGAAGAAAGTCTTACAAAGCTATAAGTGATCATTAGACAAGAGGAAGTCTTATGATCGAAGCTATGCAAGGAGTAGTGATTGCCATGCAACGGATGCACATAGAACTATATGTGTATGAAAGCTCTCCAATGGAACTAGTGGGGGTGCATCCAACTTGGTTGCTCACGAAGACCTAGAGCACTTTTGAGGAAGCTCATCATTGGAATATACAACCCAAGTTCTATAGTGTAAATTCCCCACATAGTTATACTAGTAAAACATGAAAACTCTCTCATATGAAGTGTAGGTGCTAAACATGAGCACAAATGATGACTATGAATAATGCAGGTGCTAAAACATGAGCACAAGTGTGGATAAAATATAGTAATGTTGCCCCCTTTTTCTTTATTCTCCTTTTTTTCTTTTCCTTTTCTATTTTTTCTTTCTTTTCTTTTTCTCTTTTTGATGGCCTCCATGGCTCTTTTCACTTTTAGGATCATTTTAAATCACATAAAATGACATCCTATATATGAATCTTATTCTCCGGACCATTCCGGAACTCCTCGTGATGTCCGGGATCTCATCCGGGACTCCGAACAAATATTCAAACTCCATTCCATATTCAAGTTCTACCATTTCAACATCCAACTTTAAGTGTGTCACCCTACGGTACGCGAACTATGCGGACATGGTTGAGTACTCACTCCGACCAATAACCAATAGCGGGATCTGGAGATCCATAATGGCTCCCACATATCCAACGACTTTAGTGATCGAATGAACCATTCACATACGATACCAATTCCCTTTGTCACACGATATTTTACTTGTCCGAGGTTTGATCATCGGTATCACTCTATACCTTGTTCAACCTCGTCTCCTGACAAGTACTCTTTTCTCGTACGGTGGTATGTGGTCTCTTATGAACTTATTCATATGCTTGCAAGACATTAGACGACATTCCACCGAGAGGGCCCAGAGTATATCTATCCGTCATCGGGATGGACAAATCCCATTGTTGATCCATATGCCTCAACTCATACTTTCCGGATACTTAATCCCACCTTTATAACCACCCATTTACGCAGTGGCGTTTGGTGTAATCAAAGTACTTTTCCGGTATAAGTGATTTACATGATCTCATGGTCATAAGGACTAGGTAACTATGTATCGAAAGCTTATAGCAAATAACTTAATGACGTGATCTTATGCTACGCTTAATTGGGTGTGTCCATTACATCATTCATACAATGACATAACCTTGTTATTAATAACATCCAATGTTCATGATTATGAAACTAATCATCCATTAATCAACAAGCTAGTTAAGAGGCATACTAGGGACTCTTTGTTGTCTACATATCACACATGTACTAATGTTTCGGTTAATACAATTATAGCATGATATATAAACATTTATCATAAACATAAAGATATATAATAATAACCACTTTATTATTGCCTCTAGGGCATATCTCCTTCAGTCTCCCACTTGCACTAGAGTCAATAATCTAGATTACATTGTAATATACCTAACACCCATGGCATTCTGGTGTTGGTCATGCTTTGCTCTAGGGAGAGCTTTAGTCAACGGATCTGCTACATTCAGATCAGTATGTACTTTGCAAATCTTTACTTCTCCATCTTCGATGTACTCGCGAATCGAGTGGTAACGCAGCTTGATATGCTTCAGCCTCTTGTGTGACCTTGGTTCTTGTGCATTGGCGATGGCACCCATGTTATCACAGTAGATGATTAATGGGTCCAATGCACTAAGAACCACACCGAGCTCTACAATGAACCTCTTCATCCATACCGCTTCGATGAAGCCTCCGAAGCCGCTATGTACTCGATTCTGTTGAAGACTTCGCCACCGTGCACTTGCTTCGAGCTTGCCCAGCCATCTGCAGCACCATTCAATATAAACACGTACCCGGATCGTGACTTAGAGTCATCGGGATCGGTGTTCCAACTTGCATCGGTGTAACCACTTACAACGAGCTCTTGGTCACCTCCATAACAAAGAAACATATCCTTAGTTCTTTTCAAGTACTTCAGGATATTCTTGACCACTGTCCGGTGTTCCATTCCTCGGATTACTTTGATATCCGCTAGTCAAACTAACGACATGTGCTATATCCGGTCTAGTACATAGCATGGCATACATGATAGATCCTATCTGCCGAGGCATAGGGGATATTACTCATCCTTTCTCTTTCTTACGTCGTAGCCGGTCCTTGAGTCTTACTCAAGACCTTGCCTGGTAACATAGGTAAGAACCCTTTCTTACTTTCGTCCATTCTAAACTTCTTTAGAATCTTGTCCGAGATATGTACTCGTGATATCCCTATTAGGCGTCTTGATCTATCTCTATAAATCTTGATGCCTAATATATACGATGCTTCACCAAGGTCTTTCATTGAAAAACTATTATTCAAATAACCTTTTACACTTGCTTAATAGTTCTATATCATTCCCGATCAATAATATGTCATCTACATATAATATCGGGAATGCTACGGAGCTCCCACTCACTTTCTTGTAAATACGAGGCCTCTCCATGACACTGTATAAACCCGAAGTCTTTGATCACCTTATCAAAGCGTCGGTTCCAACTTCTTGATGCTTGCTTCAGTCCATAGATTGAACGCTGAAGTTTGCATACTTTGTCAACATTTTTAGGATCGACAAAACCTTTGGGTTGTACCATATACAACTCTTCCTCAATGTCTCCATTAAGGAACGCCGTTTTGACATCCATCTGCCAAATCTCATAATCGAAAAATGCAGCTATTGCTAACAAAATCCTCACAGATTTTAGCTTCGCTACAGGTGAGAAAGTCTCATCGTAGTCAACTCCTTGAATTTGTCGGAAACCCTTTGCGACAAGTCGAGCTTTATAGACAGGTAATATTACCGTCAAGCATCCTGTTTTTCTCTTGAAGATCCATTTATTCTCGACAGACATTTCGGCTATCGGGTAAGTCTACCAAAGTCCGTACTTTGTTATCATACATGGATCCCATTTCGGATTTCATGGCTTCTTGCCATTTGTTGGAATCTGGGCTCATCATCGCTTCTTCATACGTCGCGGGGTCCTCATCATTGTTATCCACAATCATGACATTTAGACAAGGATCATACCAATCGGGAGTGGCACGTTCCCTTGTCGATCTGCGAGGTTCGTAGTTTCCTCGTTCGAAGTTTCATGATCATTATCATTAGCTTCCTCTGTTGCCGGTGTAGGCGGTACAGGTACAACTTCCGATGCTGCGCTACTCGATCAACGAGTATAGATTCATCAATCTCATCGAGTTCTACTTTTCTTCCAGTCACTTCTTTAGTGAGAAATTCTTTCTCAAGAAAGGTTCCGTTCTTAGCAACAAAGATTTTGCCTTGAGATTTGTGATAGAAACTGTACCCTATAGTTTCCTTAGGGTATCCTATGAAGACGCATTTCTCCGCTTTGGGTTCTAGCTTGTTCGGTTGTAACTTCTTTACATAGGCTTCGCAACCCCAAACTTTAAGGAACGACAGCTTAGGTTTCTTATTAAACCATAATTCATACGGTGTCGTTTCTACGGATTTTGATGGTGCTCTATTTAAAGTGAATGCGGCTGTCTCTAATGCATAACTTCAAAATGATAACGGCAAATCAGTAAGAGACATCATAGAACGAACCATATCTAAGAGAGTTTGATTACAACGTTCGGACACACCGTTTCGTTGTGGTGTTCCCGGCGGTGTCAATTGTGAAAGTATTCCGCATTTCTTTAAATGCATGCCAAACTCATAACTCAGATATTCTCCTCCACGATCAGATCGTAGAAATTTAATCTTCTTGTTATGTTGATTTTCTACTTCACTTTGGAATTCCTTAAACTTCTCGAAAGTTTCGGATTTATGTTTCATGAAATAGATATACCCATATCTACTCAGATCATCTGTGAAGGTTAGAACATAACAATAACCACCGCGCGATGCTACGCTCATTGGTCTGCACACATCGGTATGTATGATTTCCAATAAGTCAGTAGCTCGCTCCATCATACCAGAAAATGGAGTCTTAGTCATTTTTCCCATTAGACACGCTTCGCATCTATCAAGTGACTCAAAGTCAAGTGATTCAAGTAATCCATCGGTATGGAGTTTCTTCATGCGCTTCACTCCAATATGACCAAGACGACAGTGCCACATATAAGTAGAATTATCATTCAATTTAATTCGCTTAGCATCAATGTTATGTATATGCGTATCACTACTATCGAGATCTAACAGAAATAAGCCATTCTTTTCTGGTGCTCGACCATAAAAGATATTATTCATAAAAATAGAACAACCATTATTCTCAGACTTGAATGAATAACCGTCTTGCATTAAACAAGATCCGGATATAATGTTCATGCTCAACGCGGGTACAAAATAACAATTATTTAGGCTTAAAACTAATCCCGAAGGTAGATGTAGAGGAAGTGTGCCGACAGCGATCACATCGACTTTGGATCCGTTTCCAACGCGCATCGTCACTTCATCTTTCAGTAGTCTTCGTTTATTCTTTAGTTCCTGTTTCAAGTTACAAATATGAGCAACCGAACCAGTATCAAATACCCGGGTACTAGAACGAGAACCAGTGAGATAAACATCTATAACATGTATATCAGATATACCTTCTTTCTTCTTCTTGACAAGGCCGCTCTTCAGATCAGCCAGATACTTGGAGCAATTACGCTTCCAGTGTCCCTTCTTCTTGCAGTAATAGCACTCAGCATTAGGCTTAGGGCCGTTCTTAGGTTTCATAGGAGGCGTGGTAGCTTTCTTGCCACCCTTCTTGAATTTTCCCTTAGACTTGCCCTGTTTCTTGAAACTGGTGGTCTTGTTGACCATCAGAACTTGGTGCTCTTTCTTGATCTCAATCTCAGCAGCTTTTAGCATGCCAAAGAGTTCAGGTAACTCCTTGTTCATGTTCTGCATATTGTAGTTCATCACAAAGTTCTTGTAACTTGGTGGCGGTGATTGAAGGACACGATTAATCCCCAGTCTGTTAGGAATCACTATTCCCAAGTCACTGAGTTTCTTCGCATGCCCGGTCATGGCGAGCATGTGCTCACTAACGGAGCTACCTTCTTCCATCATACAGCTGAAGAAATGTTTCGATGCTTCATAGCATTCCACGGCTGCATGAGTCTCAAAAATAGCTTTCAGCTCTTTCATCAACTCATGAGGATCGTGGTGCTCAAAACGTTTTTGAAGATCGGATTCCAGACTGCACAGGATGGCACACTGAACTTGAGAGTACCGAGTTTTCCGAGTCTCGTAAACAGCTTTTACTTCATCGGTTTCAGTTTCTGCAGGAGGGTCACCTAGCGGTGCATCAAGCACATATTGCAGATTTCCGCCCGAGAGGAAGATCCTCACATGACGGAACCAGATCGGTGAAGTTGCTACCGTTGCTCTTAAGTTTTTCTTTCTCTAGGAATTGGTTAAAATTGATTGGGGACGCCATCTCTACAACATATATTTGCAAAAGTTTAGACTAAGTTTATGACAAATTGAGTTCAAATTTTAATTCAACATAATTAAAAATCTAGGTGAACTCCCACTCAAAACAATATCCCTCGCATTGTCTTAGTGATCACACGAACCAAATCCACCGCACCTAAGTCCGATCATCACGAGACAAGGTGTGATTTCAATGGCGAACATTCAAAGTGTTCATCATATCAACCATATGATTCATGCTCTACCTTTCGGTATCACGTGTTCCGAGACCATGTCTGTACATGCTAGGCTCGTCAAGGCCACCTTAGTATCCGCATGTGCAAAACTGTCTTGCACCCGTTTTATGCACTTGTTGATTCTATCACACCCGATCATCACGAGATGCTTCGAAATGACAAGTCATGGCAACGGTGCTACTAAGGATGAACACTTTATTATCTTGAGATTTTAGTGAGGGATCATCTTATAATGCTACCGTCGCGATCTAAGCAAAATAAGATGCATAAAAGGATTAACATCACATGCAGTTCATATGTGATATGATATGGCCCTTTTGTCTTTGCGCCTTTGATCTTCATCTCCAAAGCACGGACATGATCTCTATCATCTTCGGGCATGATTGATACGTCTCCGACGTATCGATAATTTCTTATGTTCCATGCCACATTATTGATGTTATCTACATGTTTTATGCACACTTTATGTCATATTCGTGCATTTTCTGGAACTAACCTATTAACAAGATGCCGAAGTGCCGATTGCTTGTTTTACTGCTGTTTTTGGTTTCAGAAATCCTAGTAAGGAAATATTCTCGGAATTGGACGAAATCAAAGCCCAGGGGCCTATTTTTCCACGAAGCTTCCAGAAGTCCGAAGGAGAGACGAAGAGGGGCGACGAGGGGGCCACACCCTAGGGCGGCGCGGCCCCCCTTGGCCGCGCGGCCCTGTGGTGTGGGGCCCCCGTGCCCCCTCTTGACCTGCCCTTCCGCCTACAAATAGCCTCCGTAACGAAACCCCCAGTACCGAGAGCCACGATACGGAAAACCTTCCAGAGACGCCGCCGCCGCTGATCCCATCTCGGGGGATCCAGGAGATCGCCTCCGGCACCCTGCCGGAGAGGGGAATCATCTCCCGGAGGACTCTACGCCGCCATGGTCGCCTCCGGTGTGATGTGTGAGTAGTCTACCCCTGGACTATGGGTCCATAGCAGTAGCTAGATGGTTGTCTTCTCCCCATTGTGCTATCATTGTCGGATCTTGTGAGCTGCCTAACATGATCAAGATCATCTATCTGTAATTCTATATGTTGCTTTTGTTGGGATCTGATGAATAGAGAATACTTGTTATGTTGATTATCAAAGTTATGCTTATGTGTTCTTTATGATCTTGCATGCTCTCCGTTACTAGTAGATGCTCTGGCCAAGTAGATGCTTGTAACTCCAAGAGGGAGTACTTATGCTCGATAGTGGGTTCATGCTCGCATTGACACCGGGACGATGACGAGAAAGTTCTAAGGTTGTGTTGTGCTCGTTGCCACTAGGGATAAAACATTGATGCTATGTCTAAGGATGTAGTTGTTGATTACATTACGCACCATACTTAATGCAATTGTCTGTTGCTCTGCAACTTAATACTGGAGGGGGTTCGGATGATAACCTGAAGGTGGACTTTTTAGGCATAGATGCAGTTGGATGGTGGTCTATGTACTTTGTTGTAATGCCCAATTAAATCTCACTATACTCATCATGATATGTATGTGCATGGTCATGCTCTCTTTATTTGTCAATTGCCCAACTGTAATTTGTTCACCCAACATGCTGTTCGTCTTATGGGAGAGACACCTCTAGTGAACTGTGGACCCCGGTCCAATTCTCTTTACTGAAATACAATCTATTGCAATACTTGTTCTACTGTTTTCTGCAAACAATCATCTTCCACACAATACGGTTAATCCTTTGTTACAGCAAGCCGGTGAAATTGACAACCTCACTGTTTCGTTGGGGCAAAGTACTTTGGTTGTGTTGTGCAGGTTCCACGTTGGCGCCGGAATCCCTGGTGTTGCGCCGCACTACATCTCGCCGCCATCAACCTTCAACGTGCTTCTTGACTCCTACTGGTCCGATTAAACCTTGGTTTCTTGCGAGGGAAACTTGCCGCTGTGCGCATCACACCTTCCTCTTGGGGTTCCCAACGGACGTGCCAACCACACGCATCAAGCAAATTTACGGCGCCGTTGCCGGGGAGATCAAGACACGCTGCAAGGGAGTCTCCACTTCTCAATCTCTTTACTTTGTTTTTGTCTTGCTTAGTTTTATTTATTACTTTGTTTGCTGCACTAAATCAAAATACAAAAAAATTAGTTGCTAGTTTTACTTTATTTGCTATCTTTTTTGCTATATCAAAAACACAAAAAAATTAGTTACTTGCATTTACTTTATTTATTTCATCATGTTTCCTTTTAATTTTACCACAAAAGACATACCGGTAGGACGTGGGTCTATAGTTGGGAGAAATAATATAGAAGAATTTTTCAATCATGTTAGTACTATTGAAAATTTTGAAGATAGACACTTGGTAGACCTTGCGCCTACTTATGAAATTGCTGCTGCGCATTTAGTTCACCTGTTGGAAACTAAATTTGTTAATCTTAATCCTATAATCCAACACATGTTTTTCACACTTGGCGATATGGAAGAAGGGGAAATGAAAGATTTTGTATTAGAAACCCTTCTTAGAGAATTTGGTGGTCTAGCAAGAGAAGCTAGAAAAGTGTTTGCTAAATTTAATATGCTTGGTTCTCCTACTAATTTTGTTAGTTTCCTTGAAAAGATGGATATGGATAGAATAAGATACACTAATAACATTGATGATGGAGGGGAGATCAAAGCACCAATACCATGTAAGCTCCCAGCTATGAATGATGCACTAGAAAATAATTATGCTTGGCTTGTTCCTGAAAATTTGTTTGATGAGAGTAGCACGCCTAAGACTAATGAAAAGGGAGATGCTAAAACTTATGTATCTAATATACTATGCCTGGTTGAGAAAAGCCCACACCCCGCTGTAGAAGTACCACCCTTCGATAACACTTGATACACACTTTCTCGCGCCTAGGCTGAAAGGCGTTAAAGAAAAGCGCTTATGGGAGACAACCCATGTTTTTACCTACAGTACTTTGTTTTTATTTTGTGTCTTGGAAGTTGTTTACTACTGTAGCAACCTCTCCTTATCTTAGTTTTGTGTTTTGTTGTGCCAAGTTAAGCCGTTGATAGAAAAGTAAGTACTAGATTTGGATTACTGCACAGTTCCAGATTTCTTTGCTGTCACGAATCTGGGTCCACCTCCCTGTAGGTAGCTCAGAAAATTAAGCCAATTTACGTGCATGATCCTCAGATATGTACGCAACTTTCATTCAATTTGAGCATTTTCATCTGAGCAAGTCTGGTGCCATTTTAAAATTCGTCAATACGAACTGTTCTGTTTTGACAGATTCTGCCTTTTATTTCGCATTGCCTCTTTTGCTATGTTGGATGAATTTCTTTGATCCACTAATGTCCAGTAGCATTATGCAATGTCCAGAAGTGTTAAGAATGATTGTGTCACCTCTGAATATGTCAATTTATATTGTGCACTAACCCTCTAATGAGTTGTTTCGAGTTTGGTGTGGAGGAAGTTTTCAAGGATCAAGAGAGGAGTATGATGCAACATGATCAAGGAGAGTGAAAGCTCTAAGCTTGGGGATGCCCCGGTGGTTCACCCCTGCATATATCAAGAAGACTCAAGTGTCTAAGCTTGGGGATGCCCAAGGCATCCCCTTCTTCATCGACAACATTATCGAGGTTCCTCCCCTGAAACTATATTTTTATTCCATCACATCTTATGTGCTTTTTCTTGGAGCGTCGGTTTGTTTTTGTTTTTGTTTTGTTTGAATAAAATGGATCCTAGCATTCACTTTATGGGAGAGAGACACGCTCCGCTGTAGCATATGGACAAGTATGTCCTTGGTTTCTACTCATAGTATTCATGGCGAAGTTTCTCCTTCGTTAAATTGTTATATGGTTGGAATTGGAAAATGATACATGTAGTAATTGCTATAATGTTTTGGGTAATGTGATACTTGGCAATTGTTGTGCTCATGTTTAAGCTCTTGCATCATATGCTTTGCACCCATTAATGAAGAAATACATAGAGCATGCTAAAATTTGGTTTGCATATTTGGTTTCTCTAAGGTCTAGATAATTTCTAGTATTGAGTTTGAACAACAAGGAAGACGGTGTAGAGTCTTATAATGTTTTCAATATGTCTTTTATGTGAGTTTTGCTGCACCGGTTCATCCTTGTGTTTGTTTCAAATAAGCCTTGCTAGCCTAAACCTTGTATCGAGAGGGAATACTTCTCATGCATCCAAAATACTTGAGCCAGCCACTATGCCATTTGTGTCCACCATACCTACCTACTACATGGTATTTTCCGCCATTCCAAAGTAAATTGCTTGAGTGCTACCTTTAAAATTCCATCATTCACCTTTGCAATATATAGCTCATGGGACAAATAGCTTAAAAACTATTGTGGTATTGAATATGTAATTATGCACTTTATCTCTTATTAAGTTGCTTGTTGTGCGATAACCATGTTCACTTGGGGACGCCATCAACTATTCATTGTTGAATTTCATGTGAGTTGCTATGCATGTCCGTCTTGTCACGAAGTAAGGGCGATCTACACTGAGTTGAATGGTTTGAGCATGCATATTGTTAGAGAAGAACATTGGGCCGCTAACTAAAGCCATGATCCATGGTGGAAGTTTCAGTTTTGGACAAACATCCTCAAATCTCTAATGAGAAAAGAATTAATTGTTGTTGAATGCTTAAAGCATTAAAAGAGGAGTCCATTATCTGTTGTCTATGTTGCCCCGGTATGGATGTCTAAGTTGAGAATAATCAAAAGCAAGAAATCCAAATGCGAGCTTTCTCCTTAGACCTTTGTACAGGCGGCATAGAGGTACCCCTTTGTGAAACTTGGTTAAAGCATATGTATTGCGGTGATAATCCGGGTAGTCCAAGCTAATTAGGACAAGGTGCGGGCACTATTGGTACACTATGCATGAGGCTTGCAACTTATAAGATATAATTTACATGATGCATATGCTTTATTACTACCGTTGACAAAATTGTTTCATGTTTTCAAAATCAAAGCTCTAGCACAAATATAGCAATCGATGCCTTTCCTCTTTGAAGGACCATTCTTTTACTTTCAATGTTGAGTCAGTTCACCTATTTCTCTCCACCTCAAGAAGCAAACACTTGTGTGAACTGTGCATTGATTCTTACATACTTGCTTATTGCACTTATTATATTACTCTATGTTGACAATATCCATGAGATATACATGTTACAAGTTGAAAGCAACCGCTGAAACTTAATCTTCTTTTGTGTTGCTTCAATGCCTTTACTTTGAATTATTGCTTTATGAGTTAACTCTTATGCAAGACTTATTGATGCTTGTCTTGAAGTGCTATTCATGAAAAGTCTTTGCTTTATGATTCACTTGTTTACTCATGTCATATATATTGTTTTGATCGCTGCATTCACTACATATGCTTTACAAATAGTATGATCAAGATTATGATGGCATGTCACTCCGAAATTATACGTAGTTATCGTTTTACACCGCTCGGGACGAGCAAAACTAAGCTTGGGGATGCTGATATGTCTCCGACGTATCGATAATTTCTTATGTTCCATGCCACATTATTGATGTTATCTACATGTTTTATGCACACTTTATGTCATATTCGTGCATTTTCTGGAACTAACCTATTAACAAGATGCCGAAGTGCCGATTCTTTGTTCTCGCTGTTTTTGGTTTCAGAAATCCTAGTAAGGAAATATTCTCGGAATTGGACGAAATCAAAGCCCGGGGCCTATTTTTCCACGAAGCTTCCGGAAGTCCGAAGGAGAGACGAAGAGGGGCGACGAGGGGGCACACCCTAGGGCGGCGCGGCCCCCCTTGGCGCGCGGCCCTGTGGTGTGGGGCCCCGTGCCGCCTCTTGACCTGCCCTTCCGCCTACAAATAGCCTCCGTGACGAAACCCCCGGTACCGAGAGCCACAATACGGAAAACCTTCCGGAGACGCCGCCGCCGCCGATCCCATCTCGGGGGATCCAGGAGATCGCCTCCGGCACCCTCGCCGGAGAGGGGAATCATCTCCCGGAGGACTCTACGCCGCCATGGTCGCCTCCGGTGTGATGTGTGAGTAGTCTACCCCTGGACTATGGGTCCATAGCGGTAGCTAGATGGTTGTCTTCTCCCCATTGTGCTATCATTGTCGGATCTTGTGAGCTGCCTAACATGATCAAGATCATCTATCCGTAATTCTATATGTTGCGTTTGTTGGGATCCGATGAATAGAGAATACTTGTTATGTTGATTATCAAAGTTATGCTTATGTGTTGTTTATGATCTTGCATGCTCTCCGTTACTAGTAGATGCTCTGGCCAAGTAGATGCTTGTAACTCCAAGAGGGAGTACTTATGCTCGATAGTGGGTTCATGACTGCATTGACACTCAGGACGAGTGACGAAAAGTTCTAAGGTTGTGTTGTGCTTTGTTGCCACTAGGGATAAAACATTGATGCTATGTCTAAGGATGTAGTTGTTGATTACATTACGCACCATACTTAATGCAATTGTCCGTTGCTCTGCAACTTAATACTGGAGGGGTTCGGATGATAACTCTGAAGGTGGACTTTTTAGGCATAGATGCGGTTGGATGGCGGTCTATGTACTTTGTCGTAATGCCCAATTAAATCTCACTATACTCATCATGATATGTATGTGCATGGTCATGCTCTCTTTATTTGTCAATTGCCCAACTGTAATTTGTTCACCCAACATGTTGTTCGTCTTATGGGAGAGACACCTCTAGTGAACTGTGGACCCCGGTCCAATTCTCTTTACTTAAATACAATCTACTGCAATACTTGTTCTACTTGTTTTACGCAAACAATCATCTTCCACACAATACGGTTAATCCTTTGTTACAGCAAGCCGGTGAGATTGACAACCTCACTGTTTCGTTGGGGCAAAGTACTTTGGTTGTGTTGTGCAGGTTCCACGTTGGCGCCGGAATCCCTGGTGTTGCGCCGCACTACATCTCGCAGCCATCAACCTTCAACGTGCTTCTTGACTCCTACTGGTCCGATTAAACCTTGGTTTCTTACTGAGGGAAACTTGCCGCTGTGCGCATCACACCTTCCTCTTGGGGTTCCCAACGGACGTGCCAACCACACGCATCAATGATCTCCATCATCGTCAGCATAGCGTCAAGGTCAATGGCGCCGTCTTCATGATTGTCCTCCATGTAGCAACTATTACAACTACTTTGAAATACTACTCAACATGAAATTTAAAGACAACCATAAGGCTCCTGCCGGTTGCCACAATACAATAATGGTCATCTCATACATATTCATCATCTCATTTTGGCCATATCACATCACCAAACCCTACAAAAACAAGTTAGACATCTCTAATTTGGTTTGCATATTTTACGTGGTTTAGGGTTTTCGAGAGAGATCTAATCTACCTACGAACATGAACCACAATGTTGATACTAATGTTTTCAATAGAAGAGTAAATTGAATCTTCACTATAGTAGGAGAGACAGAAACCCGCAAAGCCTCTTATGCAATACAAGTTGCATGTCGAACGAGGAACAAGCCTAGCAATACGTGTGCACCGGAC
>NC_061512.1:39734103-39751016 GCF_022539505.1 Lolium rigidum
CCCCAATAGCTTTTGTAGCTTTGTTGGAATTTGAGAGAGAAGGACTTGAGCATCTTTGTGGTGTTCTTGCCATTGCATTTGGTGCATCGGTTTGAGTTCTCCACGGTGATTCGTGGTGGTGAAAGCAAGAAGGTTGTTACTCTTGGGTTCTTGGAACCCTAGACGGATTCTTGGCCTTTGTGGCGGTTTGTTGGGAGCCTCCAATTAAGTTGTGGATGTGTGCCCCAATCTTTGTGTAAGGCCCGGTTTCCGCCTCGAAGGAAATCCCTTAGTGGAACCGTGACCTAGGCCTTTGTGGCGAGGGTCACCGGAGATTTAGGTGAGGCGCCTTCGTGGCGTTCGATGTGTGGTGTGAGTACCGCATCTTGGGGTGAGGCCTTTGTGGCGTTGGTGTGCATCGAGCAACCACACCTCAAGGTGAGCCTCTTGTGGCGTTCGGGAGCACTAAGCAACCGCACCTCTCCACCGGAGATTAGCACTCGCAAGAGTGTGAACTCCGGGATAAATCATCGTCTCCCGCGTGCCTCGGTTATCTCTATACCCGAGCTCTTTACTTATGCACTTTACCTTGTGATAGCCATCGTGCTTGAAGTTATATATATCTTGCTATCATATACTTGCTTGTATTGCTTAGCTTAAGTTGTTGGTGCACATAGGTGAACCTTTGCTTAGAATAAGTTGTTGGTGCACATAGGTGAACCATAGTATATAGGCTTTGGGCTTGACAAAGTAAACGCTAGTTTTATTCCGCATTTGTTAAGCCCATCTCGTAAAAGTTTTAAATCGCCTATTCACCCCCCCTCTAGGCGACATCCGTGTCCTTTCAACTACCCTATGCTCATACTATATTATTAATTGCTACATCCAGTTATTGAATGCTTTTTTTCCTCCTAAATCGTTAATCAGATTATCGATTTGTTTTCACGGATATGTTCATCTTGATAAGGGCTTCAAAAGTAGATTCCATATTCCTATGTTTTGATGAGTTCTATTTCATCTCACCCGCTCTACTCTCAATCTAGAGTAGCTAAGTGTGGAAGTAAAATTAAACCTTGTCTGTAGGCTTTTCTGCTACGAAATGAGCCACTACATATAGGTTCATTGCTCTAACTTAGGATACGATTAATCCAGCTTGTCTATGTGAGCTCTAAGTATTCGAGCGACATATACTTGATTATTCAACGTTAGATTGGCCTTATATTCTTCTAGATAATTTGAATTTGTAAACGAAAAAGCAAAAAAATGGGGGGGGGGTTCCATTCCATTATAAAATCACAAAAACAAGAGGAATACCGAATATCTTGTTTGAGGATTTTGATTGAAATACCCTTTATGTGTGTTCCGCGTGAAATACTATAGCGATTACTTTTGTAACTTCTTCGAATAAGATTTGGTTGGGTCGTGCTCACGTGGTGGCGGCGTCTTCTCGAATAATGTCTCCGCACCTTCAGCTCCATCTTGATGGCGACATCAGAAGCTTGCGGGAGTGGTGTAGTTCTCGAGGATTTCTTCTGGCTAGAGGATCTCCAGATCTCCATGGAGTTTCATCGGCGGTTATTCCTTCTTCTTCGTCTCTGGGATGGGTGTGGTCTTCTAGACCCGTTCGGCAATTTCCCGTCCGCAACCAACAACGTTAGGCCGAATCGCGGAGGAGTGGCAGCGGCGCACCATCGATACGGCATGGAGGTTGAAGACGAAGGGTATCTCAAGGATTTCAATATAATTTTCGATTTTGTTAGGATGCTCTGTATTGTTCAATATTTTTCTTAATAACAGGGTCCTATACGCAAAAAAAAACTTCTTGGTATACCCATGAATGGGCTAGTTCCTACTTGGAAGGTTGATCTTTTTATTAACCACGGCTTTACCTATGTCAATAGTTTGGCATACTATGTGCCGCTACTATGGGTCTTCTATCTCGTATTTGTGTATGAGCCGTTAATTATAGTGGTGGCGTCTATCAGGCATCTTAGGGCATGTACAATGAGGTGATGTCAGCCTTCTCTTACGTTTGCCACATCGGATTTTTGCTTAATTGACTGAGAGAGAATGAAGAAAGATAATGTTGTCTTCCCTTAGCTAAGGGATGATCTCTTATGCCGTAGAATGATGCTTAGGGTGGGAACCAAGTTATTTTTAGACGGCACGAGTACTTTTTTTTTTAGGGGAAAAGCATCAAGCTTTATTAGGAAACTTTGGGCATATCGCCCACCACAATGTTGGCAACATGTGCACATCACCGTCCCAAATAAATGCCTCATTGGCATTACATGATTTACCCAAAATAGCAATTGCATGAGCTACTTTATTTGCGACGCGTCTACATGCCCGTACTTCACTGTAGGAGAACCATGAATGAAGCTGGATCTTCAAATCATCAAGCTTTGCTGCTGATTGAGAGAAATCGGGACCATGTCTATTCAGTTTAGCAGTTGAGTGAAACTAAGAATGACCTACGGGATTTTTTATCAAAACTTGTGAACATCTGATAGTTTATTAGCGAACATCTGATAGTTTATTAGTGAAACTAAGGCAACGGTGAAAACGAATCATCAAATAAATATTTGCATATTCGATTAATTATTTTTGAGTTTAAGATTGAAGAATATTTTTTCGAGAGTAGATAGAAGAATATTGAGTGATGTATGAGATAGACCACATGTCATATGTGGTTTTCTTTTAGCTGACATGGCATATGTGGTTTTCTTTTAGCTGACATGGCATATGTGGTTAGCAACATCAGTGATGTATTTTTTTTTTTTTTTTTGCGAAAGAAAGACGCTGATATTAATCCGGCAAAGTTACAAAGAGGTCCACACAAGTCGACCATGGCACCGTCGGTGGCGTGCCGTCGCTCCTACACCCCTTGATGCCTTGGATCGGGAGTAGTCCCCGAGCGACCGGGAAGTCGCAGATTGCCGACCCCGGAGGGCCTACGCCAGCGGCCGCCGTCGATGTTGATCCGAACCTCACCTGCTTCTTCCTGAAACCGTCGATGTCGTCGATGTTGATCCGAACCTCACCAGCTTCCCAGGAAGTCGAACGAAGCCGCTCCAAAGAACCGCCAGCTTGACGAAGGTAGCAGATCGACGCCGGAGCCCCGCAACATGAGTGATGTATAGGGGGGAATAAATATTCAACAGCTGCTCCTACTAGTTTGAGAAGAACACTTGGTATTATACGCAAATATGAGTAAACCCAACAGCAAATTACGTCCTAAACCAAAATTGCTACTCGCAGAGCCACCTGACAAAAGAACAACCACATATTTACATCGTATGCATCATAGAGAAAATAATTTAAATTTAACTTTCATCAAGATCATTATCAGCCATCAAAATTTGCTATTAAAGAGAACGTCTCCCAAGCCAAAACCACATAAATGTTCTTCTGCCAAAAACGAACCTCAGCGATTCAGTGATTTCCTGTATCAATCATTTCAGGCAGGAGCCAAGACGAATGCTACAGAACTAACACCTGCTACCGAAATTACAGAGTGAATCATGCTACATCCAACTATCCAAGGCCTCTTCATCCACGCTTGCACGCAGAAACTTGTGTCATTCGCAATAGCTGCCTGGACTGGTAAGCTGGTGCATCATAGAGCTGTGTCATGTGTGAAGCTTGTGGTTCAACCTTCCTAGATCCTTTAGCTGCAAGTGTGACACTCAGGTGTTGGCACAATCTTTCTCGTCTTGACAGTGTATGAACAAGCCGCAGGGTTCTCAATACACCCACTATGTACCTACAAAACCTCAGAATCATCTTGTAGACTGAGCCGATGAATCGCGACTCCATTTTTTGCAGCCACAACACGTCCCCATCTTCCAAGACGAGGTTCCTGATAAAATCGAGATCAGCTCATACTGTTAGAAATACGTAAACCAAATGGATAATGTATGCTGCTTGTTAAGTGCTGCTAGACCAAATTTCTTGAGAGCTAACATAAGAACAGCCAGCATTAATGATTATCTGTTTGGCATTTCTTCAATTTACATATAATGAAGACATAAACATCACATCATCTGCATCTTATGATGATGTAACCAAAATATCTTGAGATAGATGGGGAAAACTCTTACTCGGCCAACACCAGCGACAATGAAACGTCCCGATTTTGCAATTGCAAGAGAATTAACAAAGCCATCCTGCCCAAAAATCACAGATCAGAGTGGCAGAAGGGTCATACGGAGAAGATTTAGGTACAATCATTACAGGAGTAGGTCAAAATCAAGAGAGTACAAATACCAGTGGCAAGTCAAACAATGGCTGCATCCCTTTTGAATCAGGTTGAATAGTCCATAAGCGAACAACACCATTTGCTGCTCCAGATGCAGCCAAATCTGAACCTTTTCTTGACGCAACAGCACTAACCCATGAATGAGCAGATGAAAAGCTCTCAGACTTGCAGGTTCCATTTTCTGCATAGTTGCACAAGGAATAAACATGATGTAATCTCAGCTGTAGACAGAGGGAGCATATAGAAAGGCACAAAGAGATAGATATGTGCTCTCTACATTGACTACAAGTAACTAACTAACAACGCATCCTGGAAAGGGCAAAGGTGATTAATGTGTGGTCATATACATTTCTGCAAAGATTCCAATTACTACAAGGGGCTGAACAAATAATGATAAAGTCCTGCCATATCTTGCATCAAAAGAAACTGCTCTTTATTTAGCGCAGAAAAGAGAGCCGCGGAATTGAGGAAGTGTCTCTTACCTTTCGGCAACTTTTCATCAGCACTGTCAACTGAACTAGGAGTTAATGCTGGATGGGCATTTTTAATTATGTGAGTAGGCTTCTTTCTCATGACACTCCAAAGCTCAAGGCTTCCGTCATCTGATCCAGACAAATATTCCTTATCATCAATAAAGCAGCAGCACTCCAAAGACACAGCAGGTGCACGAAAAACTAACTGCGATTCCTCCGGTATCTGCCAAGAAATGGGAAGGTAAGTCCTGGCACGACAAGTTATTCACCTATTTTACTTAACAGAGAGAAGCATATCTGTTAAAGAATTAAAGCATCTCCCTGATTGCATGAAACAGAGATGAATAGGTCATTTTATGTTCATATGCTGTTCAAACCTTTACAGAAAATCTTATCAGGTACCTATTTATTAACACAGCTTGATATGTATCACTCTGCTCCCTAATGTAAGCCGTTTAGCAAACTAAAATAGTTTGCTAAAACAGCTTTACATTATGGAAAGCGCGCTGGGGGTGGGGGGGGGGGGGGTACAAGGTACAAGGAAGGCTGATGAATTGCACAAGATTTGTATGCAGATCTGATAATAACACACGATGAAGCTAAAAAAAAATACCTTCCAAAGATGCATTGTTCTGTCCCGCGCTACAGTCAGAAGTCTGTCTTTGTTGAGTGCATCAGTTGTCAATATTTCACCTTGATGGCCATATAGGCAGTGCATGTATGTTCTATCTTCAGCATTCCACTGCATTATTGAACGGTCGTAAGAACCTGAGAATAGCTCTGGAGAGTCCAACCCAAAAGCAAGACATGAGACTGGCCCTCTATGGCCACTGAATGCCTGCAGAATAACAGAATACAACACTAAATTACATTGCACAATCAGGGCAAACAAATAACATCATCAATAGTACTCCCTCCGTCCCACGAAGAATGTCTCAGATTTGTCAAAAATCAGATGTATCTAGACACTAAATAGCATCTGGATACATCTAAATTGTGACAACTCTCAGACATTCTTCGTGGGCCAGAGGGAGTACCAAAAAGCATTGAAAAATATTCCCTCTGGCCCAAATTAATTGACATAACTTTGTCTAGCGTTACATGCGTACCCAGATAAAGTTGAGTCAATTAATTTGGGACAGAGGGAGTATGCACTTGAAGTTTGAACAATGAGGACTACAAAGCCTCGTGTCCCAAGAAAGTTGGGGTACGCAGTACGCTAGAGATGAAACCCAACAAAAATCTGTTGCAGAATATTGCAAGGAAAAAGTAAGCTATGCACATTGACATTGAACAGCCAGACATCTATAACCTGATTGAAAAAGGGTGCTCTCTTGATAACCAACACACAGCCTACACTGGAACACGAAAGCAAAGTCCCGGTGAATAGGCCAAAGAAAATACCCCACACAGACCCGCGCAGATGTCTAAGGACAACAGCAATTCTACATCTACCAATACTGACAGCAAAATCTTGGATCTCATAGGTTTGGCATCAGAGGATAATAACCGTTGCTTGAAACAGCATCAGCACCAAATAGAACAAGCATCAACAGATAGCAATGCAACAAGTACGGGTATGTTAATATTTCCTTGTTAGTTTGCACTTGGACTTCACCTTCCAGAAAGAAACGACAAACATGGAACCAGAATAATGTTTATAGGTGATTATCATGTCGAAATAACACTGCACAAGTAAATATGTTAAGAGGAACCATCTCCGGTTGAACTATAAGTTGTTTGCCTCGATCAATAGTTTGGTCACTAACAAACATAGCTCTAATATACAACACACATATATGCAAATAATGTAAGTTGGTCATTCCTACACACAATTTTACAAAACAAGACAATTTTGCACTTGGATTTAAGAAGGTTATCACTTGTTAGTTTGCACTTGGATTTCACCTACCAGTAAAATGACAAGGACAGAAAAAGAATAATGTTTGACAAGCAATTGTTTCTTAATTACACTGCAGAGGTAGTAGTAAGTATTTCAAGAGGACCCATCTGGGGTGTACTATAAGTGGTTTGCCTCTATTGATGTTTTGGTTCCTAACAAGTATGACTCTGAGATACAACATATGCCTATGCAAACAATGTAAGCCATCCATTCCTTCACACAGTTTCATAAAGCAAGACGCTTTTCAAATTTAGCAAGAATTTCTCTGAATACTATGTTTAGCTCAGCAATTGACTATGAGTGGCGAACCTGTATGTGCTCCCGTGAACGAACATCCCACAGATGGATATGTCGATCCATGCCACCGGTAGCCAAGTATCTCCCATCCGAACTAACAGCCAGCGCAAGAATGTGCTGGCTTCTCTTCTTGGACAGGGGGGCTTTAGCATGGTGCGAAACCAACACCTTTTCAGTCGGCCACAAGTACTTCTCGCATTTCCCAGTCTCAACATCCCAATGCATGATGACTCCGTCTTTGGAGGCCGAGAACCCCCTGTCGCTGTCCTTTGACAGAGCGACCGCTGTCACCGGCTGCCGGTGCTTGGCTATAAATGTGAACCCATCCTGCTCGCCCGGCGGCAGCACTCTGCAAAATGTAATTAGTGCCTCGTCACATACGAAAGATCAAATCCGACTGAATCATTTCTAGTTGCGCAGGGTAATTGAAGGGAGGCACCTGTAGCATATCAGAACGGCCCAGCGAAAAATATAGGAGGGTAAAAAATCGGAGAGAAGAATTGCTCACCTCGCAGCGAGGCTCAAGCGCTGCCTGCCGCTCTCCACAAGATGCTTCTTTTTGAGAATCCCAGCGACCCCCCTGCTTCCCCTGCCCGGCGCATCATCCGAGTCTTCGTCGGAATCGTCGTTGTCAGAATCCTTCTTGCCCCTCTTCAGCGCGTCCTCGATCCTCGCCAGGTACTCGTTGGTCATCCGCAGCTTCTTCTCCCCGGCCGTCTCCTCATCCTCCTTCCCCTCCTCCTCCTCCTCCTCGGCGACGGCGGCGCCGCCCAGCGCGAGGGCGTCGTCGTCGCTGTCCCCGCTCTCGATGTCCTCGTCGGCGCGGGCGCGGCGGCGCTTGGGCTCCGCCTCGAAGAACGGGTCGTCCCCGGCGGAGGCGGCGGAGGGGCGCTTCCCCTTGCCCTTGCCCCGCGGCGGCGGCGGCCTCTTGGTGCTGCGGTTGCCGCGCGGCGCCATTGGTGAGTGGGGGCGGTGGGGGAGGGAGGGAGGGAGGCGAGCTGAGCTGAGCTATTAGGGTTTTAGGATCCTTCTGCGGCGGGGTTTTGCGCCGGAATCCGTCCGCCCCAGTTAGCACCGCTTCGTGGGCTTTTAGTGGGCTGCTGCTGAGCGTCTACTGGACCTGAATGTACTTTGAGCTTCTGTCAGTCTGAAGGCCCATTTGTGTGGCCTTTCTGCTTACCGACTTCTCTTTTCCTTTTTTTGTTGTCATGGACTTCTCTTTTCCCTTTCAAGACAAATTTATATTCTCAAAAAAAAAAGGTCAAGACAAGTTTCTTATTTGGAAAATGCTTCTATTCCGTCGGAGGTTACCTCATTTGCGGCGCGTGTCCCGGGGGGTGATGTCTACTCGCGCTTCTATTCCTGTAGACAGTGTTGGGCCTCCAAAATCAGAGGTTTGTAGAACAGCAGCAAGTTTCCCTTAAGTGAATCACCCAAGGTTTATCGAACTCAGGGAGGTAGAGGTCAAAGATATCCCTTTCAATCAACCCTGCAATTAAGATACAAGAAGTCTCTTGTGTCCCCAACACACCTAATACACTTGTCAAATGTATATGTGCACTAGTTCGGCGAAGAGATAGTGAAATACAAGTAATATGGATGATTATAAGTAGTAATAGCAATCTGAACTAAAAATGGCAGCAAGCGAACATGTAGCAGAACTTGTTGGAAACGGTGTTTCAATGCTTAGAAACAAGACCTAGGGATCATACTTTCACTAGTGGACACTCTCAACAATGATCACATAATTGAATAAATAAATGATACTCTCAAACACTCTCTTGTTGGATAACAAACATCATTCATTGTGTAGGGCTGCAAAAGCACACCTCAAGCCGGAGTAAACAAGCTCCACAACTTCATAAAGGAATCACACATGATGCGCACACTGTCACCATCACACCGTGGAGAGTGAATCCGGAGTTCATATTAAAGTAACCTCTAGAGTGCATAATAAACAAGAGGAACATCTACATATTCAACTAGATTACAAAGCTCATGGTCACATAAAGATCACACCATAAGAGAGAGAGATGAACCACATAGCTACCGGTAGAGCCCTCAGCCTCGGGGGAGAACTACTCCCTCCTCATCATGGGAGACAGCAACGGCGATGAAGATGGCGGTGGTGTCGATGGAGATGACTCCGGGGGCAATTCCTCGTCCCGGCGGCGTGCCGGAACGAGAGATCTCGTCCCCCCGAAACTTGTCTTCGCGATGGCGGCGGCTACGGAACTCTTCGTGGAATATGACTTGATCGTTTTAGGGTTTTCGCATCTGGGAGAATATATAGGCGGAAGGGTGGCCTCGGAGGAGTCCCGAGGGGCCCACCCCACATGGCGGCGTGGCCAGGGGTGGGGCCGCGCCCCCCTATGGTGTGGGAGCCCCTTGGCCCCCCTCTGGCCCTTCTCTGGCTCTCCCAAATATAAGTGAACAATAGGAGTATTCAAATGAAAAAGCGGAGCGTGTTTCTCTCCCAAACAAGATAGGATCCAATTTATTCAGAGAACTAAGATAACAAAACGAAAGTAAAAGCACACAGACGCTCCAAGTAAAGCACATAAGATGTGACAGAATTAAAATATAGTTTCACTAGAGGTGACCTGATAAGTTGTTGATGAAGAAGGGGATGCCTTGGGCATCCCCAAGCTTAGACGCTTGAGTCTTCTCGAAATATGCAGGGATGAACCACGGGGGCATCCCCAAGCTTAGACTTTTCACTCTTCTTGATCATATTATATCATCCTCCTCTCTTGATCCTTGAAAACTTCCTTCACACCAAACTCAAAGCAATCTTATTAGAGGGTTAGTGCATAATCAAAAATTCACATGTTCAAGCAAGGACACAATCATTCCCAACACTTCTGGACATTACCCAAGGTTACCGAAATTTAATGGAGCAAAGAAACCCGCTCAAACACAGTAAAAGAGGCAATGCGAAATAAAAGGTAGAATCTGTCAAAACAGAACAGTTCGTAAAGACGAATTTTTTCGAGGCACTTAACATGCTCAGATGGAAAAGCTCCAGTTGAATGAAAGTTGCGTACATATCTGAGGATTACTCATGAATTTTTTCAAGATTTTTAGATTTTTTCTACAGAGAGAACAACTCAAATTCGTGACAGCTAAAAATCTGTTCCTCCGCAGAAATCCAAATCTAGTATCAACTTTCTATCAAAGACTTTACTTGGCACAAAAACGAAATAAACATGATAAGGAGAGGTTGCTACAGTAGTAACAACTTCCAAGACACAACAAAACAGTAGCAAAATAAAAACATGGGTTATCTCCCAAGAAGTGTTTTCTTTATAGCCATTAAGATGGGCTCAGTAATTTTAATGATGCTCTCGCAAGAAATAAGAGTTGAAGCAAAAGAGAGCATCAAAAGCAAATAAGAAACACTTTTAAGTCTAACCCACTTCCTATGAAAAGGAATCTTGTAAATAAACAAGTCATGTAAGCATAATGCAATAAGCATAGGAAGACAAGACAAGCGCAACTTCAAGATTTTCAAGCAAAAGAGAGGTGTTTTAGTAACATGAAAATCCCTACAACCATATTGTCCTCTCTCATAAAGATTTTCAGTAGCATCATGAACAAACTCAACAATATAACTATCACATGAAACATTATTATCATGAGCTACATGCATAAAATTATTACTCTCCACATAAGCATAGTCATTACTATTAATTGTAGTGGGAGCAAATTCAATAAAATAGCTATCATTATTATTCTCATCACCATAATCGTCATATATAGGAGGCATATTGTAATCATAATTAATTTTTTCCTCAATAGTAGGTGGACTGAAAATATGATAGTCATCATTGTAATCATCATATATAGGAGGTAAAGTATCATCAAAGTAAATTTTCTCCTCCATACTTGGGGACTAAAAATATCATGCTCATCAAAACCAGCTTTCCCAAGCTTAAAATTTTCCATAGCATTAGCAACAATGGTGTTCAAAGCATTCATACTAATAACATTGCCATTAGCATGCATATAAAGTTCCATAGGGTTTTTAATTTTTTCTTCAAACACCTCATGTACTAACTCAACATAGATATTATAAAGATTTCTATGAAGGAGGTATGCCCTAGAGGCAATAATAAAGTGGTTATTATTTATATCTTTATGTTTATGATAAATGTTTATATATCATGCTATAATTGTATTAACCGAAACATTAGTACATGTGTGATATGTAGACAAACAAAGAGTCCCTAGTATGCCTCTTAACTAGCTTTTGTTGATTAATGGATGATTAGTTTCATAATCATGAACATTGGATGTTATTAATAACAAGGTTATATCATTGTATGAATGATGTAATGGACACACCCAATTAAGCGTAGCATAAGATCTCGTCATTAAGTTATTTGCTATAAGCTTTCGATACATAGTTACCTAGTCCTTATGACCATGAGATCATGTAAATCACTTATACCGGAAAGGTACTTTGATTACATCAAACGCCACCGCGTAAATGGGTGGTTATAAAGGTGGGATTAAGTATCCGGAAAGTATGAGTTGAGGCATATGGATCAACGAGTGAGATTTGTCCATCCCGATGACTGGATAGATATACTCCGGGCCCTCTCGGTGGAATGTCGTCTAATGTCTTGCAAGCATATGAATAAGTTCATAAGAGACCACATACCACGGTACGAGTAAAGATTACTTGTCGAGAGACGAGGTTGAACAAGGTATAGAGTGATACCGAAGATCAAACCTCGGACAAGTAAAATATCGCGTGACAAAGGGAATTGGTATCGTATGTGAATGGTTCATTCGATCACTAAAGTCATCGTTGAATATGTGGGAGCCATTATGGATCTCCGTATCCCGCTATTGGTTATTGGTCGGAGTGAGTACTCAACCATGTCCGCATAGTTCACGAACCGTAGGGTGACACACTTAAAGTTGGATGTTGAAATGGTAGAACTTGAATATGGAATGGAGTTCGAATATTTGTTCTGAGTCCCGGATGAGATCCCGGACATCACGAGGAGTTCCGAATGGTCCGGAGAATAAGATTCATATATAGGAAGTCATATTCCAAGTTTGGAAATGATCCGGTGCATTTATGGCAGGTTCTAGAAGGTTCTAGAAAAGTCCGGAAGAAATCACCATGGAAAGTAGAGTCCCGGAGGGACTCCACCTTGTATGACCAGCCAACCCTAAAGGGGAGGAGTCCAAGGTGGACTCCCCTAGGGTGGCCGGCCAACCCACCTCAAGGAAAGGTGGGAGTCCCACCTTGGGTAGGACTCCCTCCTTGAGTAGGTTTCCCACATATGGGAGGTTTTAGTGTTGGGGTCTTATTCGAAGACTTGGACTAGAACTCTTGGTGCTTCCACCTATATAATGAGAGGCATAGGAGAGGGGGCTGACCACTTGAAGCCTCAGCCTTGGCCGCACCCCTTAGAGGGCCGGCGTCCAACCCCCCTCTCTCCCCAAACCCTAGCGGTCTCTCTCCTCCACCACATCCCGCACGCTTAAGCGAAGCTCCGCCGGATTTCTCCACCACCACCGACACCACGCCGTCGTGCTGTCGAATTCAAGAGGAGCTACTACTTCCGCTGCCCGCCGGAACGGGAGGTGGACGTCGTCTTCATCAACAACCGAACGTGTGACCGAGTACGGAGGTGCTGCCCGTTCGTGGCGCCGAAGCGATCGTGATCAAGATCTTCTACGCGCTTTTGCAAGCGGCAAGTGAACGTCTACCGCAGCAACAAGAGCCTCATCTTGTAGGCTTTGGAATCTCTTCAAGGGTGAGACTCGATACCCCCTCGTTGCTACCATCTTCTAGATTGCATCTTGGCTTGGATTGCGTGTTCGCGGTAGGAAAATTTTTGTTTTCTATGCAACGTTATCCTACAAAGTGGTATCGTGAGCCGTGTCTATGCATAGATGGTTGCACGAGTAGAACACAATGTTTTGTGTGGGCGTTGATGCTCTTGTTATCTTTAGTTTGAGTACTTTGCATCTTTGTGGCATAGTGGGATGAAGCGGCTCGGGCTAACTTTACATGACCGCGTTCATGAGACTTGCTCCTCGTTCGACATGCAACTTGTATTGCATAAGAGGCTTTGCGGGTGTCTGTCTCTCCTACTATAGTGAAGATTCAATTTACTCTTCTATTGACAATACTAGTATCACCGTTGTGGTTCATGTTCGTAGGTAGATTAGATCTTACTCGAAAACCCTAAACCACGTAAAATATGCAAACCAAATTAGAGACGTCTAACTTGTTTTTGCAGGGTTTGGTGATGTGATATGGCCATGATGTGATGATGAATATGTATGAGATGATCATTATTGTATTGTGGCAACCGGCAGGAGCCTTATGGTTGTCTTTAATTTCATGTTGAGTAGTTTTTCAAAGTAGTTGTAATAGTTGCTACATGAGGTGAACAACCATGAAGACGGCGCCATGAACCCTGACGCTACACCGATGATGGAGATCATGCCCGTTGATGATGGAGATCATGTCCGTGCTTTAGAGATGAAGATCGAAGGCGCAAAGACAAAAGGGCCATATCATATCACATATGAACTGCATGTGATGTTAATCCTTTTATGCATCTTATTTTGCTTAGATCACGACGGTAGCATTATAAGATGATCCCTCACATTAATATCAAGATAATAAAGTGTTCTCCCCTAGTATGCACCGTTGTACAGGCTCGTCGTTTCGAAGCATCTCGTGATGATCGGATGTGATAGACTCAACGTTCACATACAACGGGTGTAAGCCATGTTGCACACGCGGAATACTTGGGTTTGCTTGACGAGCCTAGCATGTACAGACATGGCCTCAGGACAACGGAAACCGAAAGGTTGAACACGAGTCATATGGATGATATGATCAACATTTTGATGTTCACTATTGAAGCTACATCATCTCACGTGATGATTGGTTTTGGTGTAGTGGATTTGGATCGTGTACCACTTAACAACTTTGAGGGATGTTGTATTAAGTGGGAGTTCATTAGTAATTAGATTAAAACATGAACTAATTATCATAAACATAGTCTGAGTAGTATTTTGAATTAATTTTGTAGTATTGGCATCCGTTTTCTACCATGCGCTAGTCTTGTAATTGAAATAGAAATACTGTTAAAATCTGACAAGAAACTTTACGGATTGGTACCGTATTGTTAAAGAATCAAGAATTGATTAAGTCCTATTGCAAACTTTTAGTAAACCTCACATTGTTGATTCAAAGAGCTATGGTTTCAATTAGTACCTAAAGTTATCTTGTCTCCGTGAAACTTGAAGTTCAAATCTGTTTGAAAAGTAAGGAGCTGAAAATTTAGTTTTCGAAATAATCAAGGTATGAGATATATGTGATATCTAAGACCTTATTGCAAGATGATAGAATATAATTTGGTGAGACTACATGAACTCATAAGTTTTATGGGAATGTACGAAGGTTGAAGACGCAAGGCGTCACAATCCTCCAACTATTGGGGCACTAACGATATTCGCATATCCATGAAGTGACCATCCTTAATATGCACCGTTGCTAAGACTCGTCGTTTCAAGCATCACGTGATGATCGGGTGTGATAGATTCTACGTGTGCATACAACGGGTGCAAGCTAGATTTGCACATGCAAATACCAAGGTTAAAACTTTACGAGCCTAGCATGTACATACATGGTCTCGGAAAGTCGTCATGATATGATGGATAAAATTATGAGTGAAATTGTTCATCATATTACAAGGTTACTAATAGTGAAATCCGAACACTTGTCATATGATGATCAACTTCAAAATAAGAACCTCAAGGTTATTGGTATCGACCAACAAACCTAGAAGTTATTAATGTTGAAGTGTTTTTCCGAATAATGAGGAAAGCTAAAAAGAAACCGCAAAAGATATTTTGAGCAGTAAAGAAAGAAAAGACTAGAAAGTCTAGCTCGTGTGTATATAAATGATATACATGTTATGATTGTATTCCTAGTTAGGTCACACTATGAAATTCTTGGGTATTAGTACTATATTGGTTGGTATGAAGTGTCATACAAAAACAACGCAATACAAGAATTCAATGGCCTAAGTGATCGACAAGGAATATGATAGGAATGCACGCCTGGAACAAAAATAAAGTGTTATTATGTTCATCGTTGGCATTCTATCTAGCCCTTAGAATTTATAATAAAGAACTTAATAATTGTTATTTTGCTCTGGTCAAATGAAAACAATGAGTTGTTTAAATTGTGACATTACTCCATGTACGATGGATAAGTTATTATAAATCTTAATGGTGAAACACACATACATAACACTGACGCTAAAATGCCATAAGGCAAATGATTTGAATTCCACTTATTTGTGGAACCGCCATTTAGGTCATGTTGGAAAGGAACGCATGAAGAAACTCCATGCAAATGGATTTTTGGAGTCATTTGATTTTTGAATCGTTTGGCGCTTGCAAATCTTTTCTAAAAGAGAATGACTAAAATACCGTTCATAGGCCAAGTTTTGAACGGGCAACTAACTTAGTGGAAACATACATGATGATGTATATGGATCACTCGGGCATAGTTGTGTGCGGGAGATTCTTATACTTCATGAAAACTTCAAACAATGAATTGAGTATATATATGTGGATATATTCGATAAGGAAGAAGTTTGAAACATTTGAATGGATTCAAATAAATTTCAGCATGAAGTAGAAATCATCGTAATAGAAAAGTCAAATATCTATGATTGGATCATAGTGGAAATATTTGAATTACTAGTTTTAGCGAACATCTAAGAGAGTTATGAAATTGTTCTACAACTCACATTTCTTGGAGTATCATAGTGATGATGAAGTATCCGAGAGATGTATCCAAACCTAGTTGGGTCAATGATGAGATAAAATATTAATGCCATTATATTTTTGTGAATTATGCTTTAGAGACTACCGCTTTACACTGAATAGAGCATCATCATGATCCGTTGAAATGACATCATACGAGTTATGACATGGGTATAAACCCTAATAGTCTTTTCTTAAATTTTGGTATGCATAGCATAAGTAAATAAGTTTACAACCAAAATCGGATGAATGTCTTTGTTGGTTATCCCGAGAATTGATTGGGAATTCTTCCCACAATGGAGACAAAGACAAAAGTGTTTGTCAATGTTTCTTATTTCCAAGAAATTGTTTCTAGCGAAGTTTTTGATGGGAGGACAATAGAACTTGATAAGGTTTATGAACCCGAGCATAATGATCGAGTAGCGCAAGATCGGAATTGGTTCCTGAAGCGGCCACGATTGATCATGGCTCCTATGACTACAAAGTGTTTTAGCCATGGAGATCGAAGTACATATTGAACCTTGTAGGTATGGTTTACTTTGTGATCAAATAAATGATTTGTGGACAAAGGATTGATTTTGAACAATGATAAACCAACTACAAGCAAAGAAGTTATGATGGGCCCCGACTCCGTTAAAATGGCCATGCACCATGAAATCCATAATAGATGAATACTTTTGAAATTAAATGGATCTATAGACTTGGATGAAATATCTTTGAAGAAGCTTCGACTTGTTGAAAAATTGTTTACGACAAAGTTCAAAGAGTTGACTACGATAAGAATTAGATCTTCCGTAGCAATGCTTATAGTCTATGTGGATTATTCTAGTAATCACTACATATTTCTTTATGAGATATGCTAGTAGGATGGCAAAATACATTACTTATCAGAAGTATGTATTAAAGGTGTATACAAGATACAACCAAGAGTTTTGCTGGTCCGTGGAATACTAGATAGGTATACGAACTTCAATTGGATGAAGTAAGTATTATGGAGTTGGAATCTTCACCGATGAAATAGTCAAAGAGTTTTTGATTTCATCGAGACGATGAAGAGGCTTGTATTTGCAAGAAATTATGTGGGAGCGCTTAAGACACATTTATAATACTTTATGTAGGTGACATATAGTTAGTTATAAATGATGTAATTATATACTTGATTAAAAGGTTTCATTGAGAAATT
>NC_061512.1:39751116-39769769 GCF_022539505.1 Lolium rigidum
GAGTTCGATAAACCTTGGATGATCCACTTAAGGGAAACTTGCTGCTGTTCTACAAACCTCTGCTCTTGGAGGCCCAACACTGTCTACAAGAATAGAAGCACCCGTAGACATCAGGAATCAACTTGAAATTTTGAATATGGAAATTTTTGGTTTGCAAACTAAGCTTTCAAATGCTGAAAACCGAATCTCATACATGTCTGAGTCACAAGCTTCTTTAATTAATAAAATGGCTGCTAAACCTGAGGATAATGATAACAAAATTCTTACTACAACAAACGCTATCCAAGTTCGAATTAATGACAATATTAGAATGATGGCTGAATTTCATGCTAGGTGAGAAAGAGAAGAAAAACTTGCTAAAGAGAATAATGTAGCTAAATTTTGGAATATTACCACCACTAGTAATGTTGATGTTTCACATGTTGCTAAACCTCCTACTATCAATGGCAAAATAATTGGTGTTGGCAATGATTCTACTTCTAATACAAAGCATGCAAAATTGCCTGAAACTGCTGAAACTGTTTGTGATAAAAGTGCTGAAATTTTTCAGAGTATTGGGGACAATGATCCGATTGCTTTAGATCTAATGGTTTTGATTTTGATAATTGTCATATCTCTGAAGTAATTAAGTTCTTGCAAAAACTTGCTATAAGTCCTAATGCTAGTGCTATAAACTTGGCCTTTACAAAACATATTACAAATGCTCTCATTAAAGCTAGAGAAGAGGATTTAAAACTTGAAGCTTCTATTCCTAGGAAGTTAGAAGATGGTTGGGAGCCCATCATTAAAATGAAGGTCAATGATTTTGATTGTAATGCCTTATGTGATCTTGGTGCAAGTATTTATGTTATGCCTAAGAAACTCTATGATATGCTTGACTTGCCACCTTTGAAATATTGTTATTTGGATGTTAATCTTGCTGATAATTCTATAAAGAAACCTTTGGGGAGGATTGACAATGTTCACATTACGGTTAATAATAACCTTGTCCCCGTTGATTTTGTTGTCTTGGATATTGAATGCAATGCATCTTGTCCTATTATTTTGGGAAGACCCTTTCTTCGAACCGTTGGTGGTATTATTGATATGAAAGAAGGAAATATTAAATACCAATTCCCTCTTAAGAAAGGTATGGAACACTTCCCTAGAAAGAGAATGAAGTTGACTTTTGATTCTATTATTAGAACAAATTATGATGTTGATGCTTCTTCTCTTGATGTTACTTGATTTACACTTTTTGCGCCTAGCTGAAAGGCGTTAAAGAAAAGCGCTTATGGGAGACAACCCATTATTTTATTTCTGCAATTTTTGTTTTATATTTGAGTCAAGGTGCTTGTTACTACTGTAGCAATACCTTTGTATCTTTACTTTATTGCATTGTTGTGCCAAGTAAAGTCTTTGATAGAAAGTTGATACTAGATTTGGATTTCTGCGCATAAACAGATTTTTAGCTGTCACGAATTTAAGTTGATCTCTCTGTAGGAGAATCTAAAAATTCTGCAAAAATTCATGCGTAATCCTCAGATATTTACGCAACTTTCATTCAATTTTAGCTTCTTCATCTGAGCATGTTAAGTGCCTCGAAAAAATTCGTCTTTACGGACTGTTCTGTTTTGACAGATTCTGCATTTTATTTCACATTGCCTCATTTACTGTGTTTGAGTGGATTTCTTTGCTCCATTAAATTTCAGTAGCCTTGGGTAATGTCCAGAACTGTTGGGAATGATTGTATCCTCTCTGAACATGTGAATTTTTTATTATGCACTAACCCTCTAATGAGATTGTTTTGAGTTTGGTGTGAAAGAAGTTTTCAAGGATCAAGAGAGGAGGATGATATAATATGATCAAGAAGAGTGAAAAGTCTAAGCTTGGGGATGCCCCCGTGGTTCATCCCTGCATATTTCAAGAAGACTCAAGCATCTAAGCTTGGGGATACCCAAGGCATCCCCTTCTTCATCAACAACTTATTAGGCCACCTCTAGTGAAACTATATTTTTATTCCGTCACATCTTATGTGCTTTACTTGGAGCGTCTGTGTGCTTTTATTTTTGTTTGTTTTTTAATAAATTAGGATCCTAGCATTCCTTGTGTGGGAGAAAGACACGCTCCGCTTTTTCATATTGAACACTGGTGTTCTTAGTTTTACTTTTAATGTTCATGGCGAAAGTTGAAAGCCGCTTCATTTATTGCTATTTGGTTGGAAAAAGAAAATGCTTCATGTGGTAATTGGTATATTGTCTTGAATATTTGATACTTGGCAATTGTTTTGAGCTCTCAAGTATATCATGTTTAAGCTCTTGCATCATGTAGTTTAAACATATTAGTGGAGAACTACCATAGAGCTTGTTGAAATTTGGTTTGCATGATTGGTCTCTCTAAAGTCTAGATATTTTCTGGTAAAAGTGTTTGAACAACAAGGAAGACAGTGTAGAGTCTTATAATGCTTGCAATATGTTCTTATGTAAGTTTTGTTGTACCGGTTCATACTTGTGTTTGCTTCAAACAACCTTGCTAGCCAAAGCCTGTTACTGAGAGGAAATGCTTCTCGTGCATCCAAAACCTTGAGCCAAAACTTATGCCATTTGTGTCCACCATAACTACCTACTATGTGGTATTTTTTTGCCATTCCAAAGTAAATTGCTTGCGTGCTACCTTTAAAAAAATCATTCTTTGTCTTTGCAATACATAGCTCATGGGAAAGTAACCTAAAAAACTATTGTTGTAATGAATATGTCGCTTATGTATCTTATTTCTTATAAGTCGCTTGTTGAGCGGTAACCATGTTTCTAGGGACGCCATCAACCTGTCACATCTTTGTTGAATATCATTTGAGTTGCTATGCATGTTCGTCTTGTCTGAAGTAAGGGAGATTTGCCATGAGTTAAATGGTTTGAGTATGCATATTGTTAGAGAAGAACATTGGGCCGCCAACCAAAGCCATGTATCATGGTGGAAGTTTCAGCTTGGACATTAATCCTCAAATCTCTTATGAGAATATTATCTGTTGTTGAATGCTTAAAGCATAAAAGAGGAGTCAATTGTCTGTTTTCTATGTTGTCCCGGTATGGATGTCCTCAAGTTGAGATCTATCAAAATCGAGAAATTAAATGCAATTTATCTCCTTGGACCTTTCTACAGGTGGCATAGAGGTACCCCTTTGTGACACAAGGTTGAAACATATGTAATGCAATGATAATCCATGGAAGTCCAAGCTAATTAGGACAAGGTGCGGGCATTATTAGTATTCGATGCATGAGGCTTGCAACTTATAGGAGGTTTTATGCATAACACATATGAATTATTACTACCGTTGACAAAACTGTTTCCATGTTTTCAAAACAAAAAGCTCTAGCACATGAGTAATCCCTGCTACTTTTATGGGAGAGACACCACGTGGTGACCCTGCATACCACTGCATGTTGTAGTATGCCAGTCGTTGATATAACATTCGCGAAGTACCATTCCGCAAATATCACATCCCTCAGAGTAGTACAACAGAACATAGCAAGGTCCATAACTCATTCACATATTATTACAATACACATACACAAGTCGTCTCGGAGCTCCTCTTGGGTCCTAAGAGGATGCCTCCTGGGTTCGAGGTGAACCCATCTTAACTTACAATACCATTGTCTCATTAAACAAAACATTTATTTAAGCGAGCCGCCACATGGTAAGAGTTTGCGCTGCTCGGCTACTACTATTCCTCGGATATCTCTAGGCTTGTTCTTCTCCCGAAGCCCTCCCTGGATCCGTAGACAATGATGTAGTCTACGCCTTCAACTCCTCCTGAGAGGTCAGGTGCTTCATAGCCGATCACCTCGGCTCCTTCATTGTTGTCGTAGTCCTCCTCCAGACGGTTCAGACAATCTAAGCATGGGATTTAAGAGTGGTATGAGTACGAGCGTACTCAACAAGTTCATTATAGAGAAGAGGTGTTTAATGCACTAGCTACGATATTAGACCGGAAAGTCTAATACCAATGCAAGTTTTGATAAACATTTCTTCAAGAGATTGCTTTTATTTCAAAGAGCTATGTCCGTCAGCCTTCACCGGTTTACTAGAACTTCATGGAGCTCCTTTCCGGCCGCGTTCGCAGTTCCTCAATCCCGAACGAGGAGTGACAGGTCACGCTTCTTTACACTCGCAGAGGTGTGTTGCTTTACCCATAAGAGATCTTAACCTTGGTGCCAACCGGGCAGCTTTCCCGTCCACACTTCCTTCGGTGTGAGGCCCGGTATAAGGTCTAGCCAATCATGTTCCTCCGCTACCTCGAACACCCACCCTTTTGTAAGATTGTCCTCCTCTATATCCATGATGAGACCGTTCCGGCATTCATATGCCTTCCCCTATCATCATGGATAGACCGTTCCGGACACCTTACAATCCCTCATAGACCGCAATACCGTGGGGACTTAAGGCTTCCCCGCCTACCGCTTGTTCTTCGAACGACAAGTGTCTACGGATCGTGCCGTGGGGACTTAAGGCTTCCCCAGCCTACCGCTTGCCGCCGACGGATACAAGTGTCTACGGTAGAGCGCATCCGTTGATGAACGAGAGGTGGAAACACTTTTGACTACTCCGTCCCACTCCGGATCTTATGGTTAACACGGATATTACTGCACAAGAATCATCGGCGACATTTGTTGTTTAATCCTAGATGGATATAAACCCGTGCAATGGAACCTCCACCATATCAACACAATCCATGGTTCCATTGCCCACCACTTAGTCATATTCATAGTTATGAAAGTAGTGGTTTTGATTTTTGTGCAATAGTGATAACCATAATACTTTGCAAGTAATTTGATAGAAATACTCAAATGACATGAGCAAGTGATGAACTTGCTCGAACACTGCAAAGTTCGCGGTTGGAAGGTATGGACTGACCCTTGTCCTCTTGTTCTGAAAAATAGCATCATTGTCCGATAAGGGCAATGGTTAAAGAAGCAATAATGCATGATTCCAGTTTTAGGGTTTGTTTCCCCCCCTTTCCGATGTCGTTGCTATTTTATGAGAGGTTAGACACTAAGAACATCTTAGGGATACTTGATTTAGGGTAAATCCAACCTTGAAATGTTGTCAAGGTGTTTTGAAGTCCAAAGGTATTAATGGACTTATTTTTATTATTGAAAAATATATGTGTGATTTAAATGATTATTTAAATCCTCAAATTAAGACTTATCCTTATTTGTCTTCAATAATTCTCTTTGATATTTTATTTAGGTAGAGAATTTTATGCTGATCTATTTCTATATTTTTAATTATTTTTTTAGAGCTTTTATCACTTTTCTATTGAGTTTTCAAATTTCTGGTTTTTAATGGAATTTGGAAAAGACCATTTTGCCCCCGGCCCACCTGTCGGTGGAGCCCGGTGGTTTGGCTAGACCAGCTCGGGTCCAACCGACCCGAGCGGTCGGTCGCCACTCCTCACCTCGCGCTCGTGTCCGAACCCTAACCCTAGAGCTGCGGCGACTCGCGCGTCGCCGCCGCCTTCGCCGAATTTCTCGGCCAGCTCCGGCCATCGCCGCCGACGAGATTGGTCGCAATCGAACGGCCGCACGACGGCGCACCGTTCGGTCCGCGCCGATCCGTGTTTCACCGCCGTCTCCGTTCGTCCCCAACGCCTCTGCGGCACGGCCGTGGTGATTGGTGGTGCTTCGACGCTCGCTGTCGATCCAGGCGCCGTGGCGGTCTGCGGGCGCCCTTGCTCGGCGACGCCAGGCCAGGGCGCGGCTTGGCGGCTGCCGTGGTGGCCTGTGCCGCCGTGCCGCCATGGCACGCCGGTGCTCGCTCCGTGTACACGTCTCCTCGGATCTCCTCCTCTCTCTCATCCTTGCTGCTCTTCTTCTTCCTCCTCGGCTTTGGCCGCGGCGGCTCCTCCTCCTGGAGATGCTTGCGGTTCTGGTGCTTTGCGGTGCGTAGCTAGCTGTGCTGATTGTGCTGCTGTGTTGCTCATGCTGATGTGCTGCTTGTGCTGCTATGCAAAATTGCTAAGTTATGTTCTGTTAAAGCTTGCATTTCTTGCTAGAATTCTTCCCTGTGCCTCTGTTCTTGTTCCTATGCTTGCCTGACACTCATGTGTATTCATATATGCTTCAATGGCTTAATTGCAGTATGCAATTCTTGCAATATTTGCAAGTGCCTGAGCTTCTGTGGCTAGTTTTTTGTGCTCAAATTCATGAGCATGCTCATCTGAGCATTGCTGTTGGCTTAATGGTATGATTCAATAATGAGTACTAAGTGCTTTACTTGTTTTATCATGATCCGGGGTTCATCAAGTCTTTGATGTGCTTCGGATACAATCATATGATTATTACTTCATTATCTGTTTATTCGGCTTAAGGCTTGGGCATAATTCTTCGATAGTTGTCTCATTTACGGTGCTATGCTTGCCTATAGCCATTCAGTATCAAGTGTTAGCAAGCTTTGGTGAGCATGTGATCAATCGAGTGACTTGTTGATTAATTGTTAATCTTCACATGCAGGCCTCTTTGGTGCTCATCCCGATGTCACGTGTGATATATACACTTGTGCTAGTGAGGTGTATTGCTTACTCAAGCAATAGCCGCACTTGCAGGTGATCCTGCGGATCATGTGCAAGGTTCTCGTTCATGATTTACTTGTTAATATCAATTATACGTGTTTGCTCGTATTGATTGAGTGGATAATTGATGTGAATCTGGATGTACTAGGATGATCAAATAAATTGTTGAAATGAAGCTAGAGGATGCCAACATCGCTTAGGCAATTCTAGATCCTTTTTGAACCCATCTGGGTAATGATAGATGTGTTGAGCTTAACTGTGGGGTTTTGTGATGTGGTTGAGGTAGCCCTAACAGTAATTAGTTCAAAAAGGATCTAGGGTACCCAACTGATGTTGGCATCCCTCTAGCTTCATTTCAACAATTTATTTGATCATCACTGTATCACAGTTCACATCAATTATCCACTCAATCAATACAGGCAACACAGATAATTGATATTAATAAGTAAATCATGAACGAGAACCTTGCACATGATCCAGAGGATCACTGCAAGTAACAGTTATTGCTTGAGTAAGCAATACACCTCACTAGCACAAGTGTATATATCACACAGACATCAGGATGAGCACCAAAGAGGCCCAGACAGAAGATTAACAATTAATCAACAAGTCACTGTTGATCACATGCTCACCAAAGCTTGCTAACACTTGATACAGATGGCTATAGGCAAGCATAGCACCAGAAATGAGACAACTACTGAAGAATTATGCCCAAGCCTTAACTGAATAAACAGATAATGAAGTAATAATCATATGATTGTATCCAGAAGCACATCAAAGACTTGATGAACCCCTGGATCATGATAAAACAAGTAAAGCACTTAGTACTCATTATTGAATCATACCATTAAGCCAACAGCAATGCTCAGATGAGCATGCTCATGAATTTGAGCACAAAAAACTAGCCACAGAAGCTCAGGCACTTGCAAATATTGCAAGAATTGCATACCTGCAATTAAGCCATTGAAGCATATATGAATACACATGAGTGTCGTGCAAGCATAGGAACAAGAACAGAGGCACAGTGGAAGAATTCTAGCAAGAAATGCAAGCTTTAACAGAACATAACTTAGCAATTTTGCATAGCAGCACAAGCAGCACATCAAGCATGAGCAACACAACAGACACAATCAGCACAGCTAGCTACGCACCGCAAAGCACCAGAACCGCAAGCATCTCCAGGAGGAGGAGCCGCCGCGGCCAAAGCCAGAGGAGGAAGAAGAAGAGCAGGCAAGGATGAGAGAGAGGAGGAGATCTGAGGAGACGTGTACCTGGAGCAGAGCACCGGCGTGCCATGGCGGCACAGGCCACCACGGCAGCGCCAAGCCGCGCCTGGCCTGGCGTCGCCGAGCAAGGGCGCTCCAGCACCGCCACGGCGCCTGGATCGACAGCAGGCGTCGAAGCACCACCAATCACCACGGCCGTGCCGCAGAGGCGTTGGGGACGAACGGAGACGGCGGTGAAACACGGATCGGCGCGGACCGAACGGTGCGCCGTCGTGCGGCCGTTCGATGCGACCAATCTCGTCGGCGGCGATGGCCGGAGCCGGCCGCAGAAATTCGGCGAAGGGCGGCGACGCGCGAGTCGCCGAGCTCTAGGGTTAGGGTTCTGACACGAGCGCGAGGTGAGGAGTGAGCGACCGACCGCTCGGGTCGGTTGGACCCGAGCTGGTCTAGCCAAACCACCGGGCTCCACCGACAGTGGGCCCAGTGGGCAAATGGTCTTTTCCAAATTCCATTAAAAACCGTAAATTTGAAAACTCAATAGAAAAGTGATAAAAGCTCTAAAAAAATAATTAAAAATATGGAAATAGATCAGCATAAAATTCTCTACCTAAATAAAATATCAAAGAGAATTATTGAAGACAAATAAGGATAAGTCTTAATTTGAGGATTTAAATAATCATTTAAATCACACATATATTTTTCAATAATAAAAATAAGTCCATTAATACCTTTGGACTTCAAAACACCTTGACAACATTTCAAGGTTGGATTTACCCTAAATCAAGTATCCCTAAGATGTTCTTAGTGTCTAACCTCTCATAAAATAGCAACGACATCTAAAGTAGGGGAAACAAACCCTAAAACTGGAATCATGCATTATTGCTTCTTTAACCATTGCCCTTATCTGGACAATGATGCTATTTTTCGAACAAGAGGACAAGGGTCACTCCATACCTTCCAACTGCGAGAACTTTGCGGTGTTCGGTGCAAGTTCATCACTTGCTCATGTCATTTGAGTATTTCTATCAAATTACTTGCAAAGTATTATGGTTATCACTATTGCACAAAAATCAAAACCACTACTTTCATAACTATGAATATGACTAAGTGGTGGGCAATGGAACCATGGATTGTGTTGATATGGTGGAGGTTCCATTGCACGAGTTTATATCCATCTAGGATTAAACAACAAATGTCGCCAGATGATTCTTGTGCTAGTAATATCCGTGTTAACCATAAGATCCGGAGTGGGACGGAGTAGTCAAAAGTGTTTCCACCTCTCGTTCATCAACGGATGCGCTTTACCGTAGACACTTGTATCCGTCGGCGGCAAGCGGTAAGGTCAGGGAAGCCTTAAGTCCCCACTGGCACGTCCGTAGACACTTGTCGTTCGAAGAACAAGCGTAGGCCGGGGAAGCCTTAAGTCCCCACGGTATTGCGGTCTATGAGGGATTGTAAGGTGTCCGGAACGGTCTATCCATGATGATAGGGGAAGGCATATGAATGCCCGGAACGGTCTCATCATGGATATAGGGAGGACAATCTTACAAAAGGGTGGGTGTTCGAGGTAGCGGAGGAACATGATTGGCTAGACCTTATACCGGGCCTCACACCGAAGGAAGTGTGGACGGGAAAGCTGCCCGGTTGGCACCAAGGTTAAGATCTCTTATGGGTAAAGCAACACACCTCGCGAGTGTAAAGAATCGTGACTCGTCACTCCTCGTTCCGGGATTGAGGAATCGCGAACGCGGCC
Organism: Lolium rigidum; assembly: GCF_022539505.1. Taxonomy (NCBI): domain Eukaryota; kingdom Viridiplantae; phylum Streptophyta; class Magnoliopsida; order Poales; family Poaceae; genus Lolium; species Lolium rigidum. The sequence continues at coordinate 39,760,643 of NC_061512.1, forward strand.
GAAAGGAGCTCCATGAAGTTCTAGTAAACCGTGAAGGGCCGACGGACATAGCTCTTTGAAATAAAAGCAATCTCTTGAAGAAATGTTTATCAAAACTTGCATTGGTATTAGACTTTCTGGTCTAATATCGTAGCTAGTGCATTAAACACCTCTTCTCTATAATGAACTTGTTGAGTACGCTCATACTCATACCACTCTTAAATCCCATGCTTAGATTGTCTGAACCGTCTGGAGGAGGACTACGACAACAATGAAGGAGCCGAGGTGATCGGCTATGAAGCACCTGACCTCTCAGGAGGAGTTGAAGGCGTAGACTACATCATTGTCTACGGATCCGGGGAGGCTTCCGGAGAAGAACAAGCCTAGAGATATCCGAGGAATAGTAGTAGCCGAGCAGCGCAAACTCTTACCATGTGGCGGCTCGCTTAAATAAATGTTTTGTTTAATGAGACAATGGTATTGTAAGTTAAGATGGGTTCACCTCGAACCCAGGAGGCATCCTCTTAGGACCCAAGAGGAGCTCCGAGACGACTTGTGTATGTGTATTGTAATAATATGTGAATGAGTTATGGACCTTGCTATGTTCTCGTTGTACTACTACGAGGGATGTGATATTTGCGGAATGGTACTTCGCGAATGTTATATCAACGATCGGCATACTACAACATGCAGGTGGTATGCGGTGGTCACCACAAGTATTATCGTTAGGGTAGCTCCCACCTATGTTGGCTTTCTCGTGATGGATAGATGCTCACCGGCTAGTCACTTGGTGAATTTCCGGTAGCCTTGATGTTGATAAACAAGATAGGCACAAGTTGCCTATTAATCCGATGGTTTAACTAGGCTAATAGGTGCTTTGTGAATGCGGGTGGCTACATAGGAGTAAATCCATGCTTGGATTTCTCTTGTTGTGACACTCGTGTTGTCACAACCAAGTGTTCCCCGGTTTGATTTCCTTCTAGCCTTGGTTGTACTTGTCGGCACCAATTGGTTTAGTAACCAAATGATGATACATCCAGGGTTTCATACCCTTATTTGATTCACGTGATGCAATTGTATGCTTATTTATGAGCAAAACAGGGTTTTGCTCAGGTTGATCTTGTTTATACCTCACTCCAGCTCCTAGATGGTTTGTTGGTGTAGAGGATTGCTTCTATGTGATTCTTGTGGTTGATTTACTTGCCCTGCTCCTCCTGGTGAGCTTGATGCCTCTTGGTTATGTGCTGTGGTGGTGGAAATGTTTTGAACAGCAGTGGCTGTTCAAGCCGTTCTTGTGTTCTTGGCTGTTCTTGGTTTCTTACCCTTTGGAGATCCTGCCGATGAGCTGCTAGGTTTCTCGGCTGTGAGAAGGTTTTATATGAACCTTGGTTGGCTCCTCCGGTCGACTGACTTGGCCTCGGCCATCTTGGTGACTCTCCCCAGTCTCGTGTGTGTTGTGATACATGCAGCTATCCCTGTGAGCTGCCTGTGTGCTTCACAGGTTGGGACTTGTCCTTTGGCTTGACACCCCGGCAGTGTTTGAGTTATCCTCTCAAATTGATCATATTTGCTAACCTGCCAAGTGGCTTTGCCACTTGGCTTAATGATCTGGTTGTTATGTATGTGTGCAGGTATCAAGTGCTGATCAGGATGATCTCAAGATCATCAAGATCAAAGAATTCATGAAGATCATAATGTAGTTTAGGTCATTTAGATATCTTGTAAATTTTCCTTTTTCTGTTTCTATTTATTCAATTTTTTTGTAATGTGTTGTAATTCCATAATTCAAATCAGAATATTGTAAATGACATTGTATCTTGTGTGATTATTAATAAAGCTCAAAGTTTCCCTAATGAGCTTTACTAAATAAATGTAATGTTTATATTCTTTGATTATTCATATTTGTTTAATGAATTACCTCAATTTTTAATTATGAGATATTCATATTATGTTTGAATTTGAAATTCAAAGTTCTGGTGTTTGAATTCAATCAGGCAACTTAAGTTATGATGCAAATTCTCCCCTCTCTTCTCAAAACCCTAAACTAGTGAAGTGAGTTGCAAGTTTGTCGCACTCTCGAAACCCTAACCCTGTAAGGTGTCGAGAGAGAAACTTGTCCCCCTTCGATGCAGTTTTTGTTTAAAAGCGCGAAATTTCCCCAGAATTTACTATGAAATGCACATCCCTTTCTAAAATCTACCCCTCGATCGTCTCTAAACCTGGGACATTACACACCACTAGTGATCTGTGGACCCCCGTCCTATTCTTTACATCTGAAATACAATCTACTGCAATTGTTCTTTACTGTTCTTCGCAAATAATCATCATCTTCCACACAATACGTTTAATCCTTTGTTTATAGCAAGCCGGTGAGATTGACAACCTCACTGTTACGTTGGAGCAAAGTTCTGTGATTGTGTTGTGCAGGTTCCACGTTGGCGCTGGAATCCCTGGTGTTGCGCCGCACTACACTCCGCCACCAACAACCTTCAACGTGCTTCTTGACTCCTACTGGTTCGATAAACCTTGGTTTCTTACTGAGGGAAACTTGCTGTTGTACGCATCACACCTTCCACTTGGGGTTCCCAACGGGCGTGTGCTTTACGCGTCATCAGCGACCCATCAACTCCTCCATACGTGCAAGTAAAAAAGTTTTTTCAAAATAGTTAGTATCCACCTCTTTGATGGCCTCCTCCTCCTCCTCTACAACTCCACCATCCTCCTTTCGAAGCTTAGCGATACGATTCATATTTTCTCCTTTCAGAAGCAAACGAGTGGAAATATTTTGTATTTCTATCTCCCTCTTTCATCCAATGTGCATCAGCTCTTTGCTTTCAATACGTATCCCTTTTCTCCTCTAATCTACTTAGCTTGAACCAAAGTACATGCTCCTTTTGCACTTGCTCATGACATATTTCCTTCTTCCACCACTCCTCAAGCTCCTTTTTTGCTCTCTTCTCCAAATCTCCTAACACATTCCTACTTCAATCCACTAGATCTCCTAACACCCCACTCACGTCACCCCTTTATTATTACCATGTACCTCTCTTGTCCAACTATGATCCACAATCTCCCTACACGTCTCCTCCTCCAACCATCTCGCATCAAATTAAGCGAGGCGTTGAACCCTGAGCCAATCCATTTCGTACTCTCACACTACCATGTGTATCAACAACTACCGGCCTATGATCTGAGTGACGATGATCACCGTTTACCACTTTATATGCTGGAAATCTCATACACCAAGACTAAGATGCCACCGCACGACAAGTTGTTCTCTTATATGTCTGTTAGTTGTATGGCTATTATTTCTTCACGTGAAAGTGTCACCCACGGAACCAAGATCATCTAGCTCACAATCTTGCAAAGCTTGCTTAAATTTATCCATCTGTGCCTTTGGTTTCTCCCACGAGTGTAGAATGCTAGAATGTGGTTTAGGACTACAAAATGTCTTCTTTCTAGAATAGGCTTGCAAATTAAAAGGGCAGTGCTGATAATCCTCCGGAGGTTTGGGACTTCCGACCCTCGGGATCCACAGTTGTACGATGAGCGCCTTAAACCATTCGATCCTAAAGTTAAATGCTCCAGGCCAAAACAAGAAAAACCAAAATCAAAATTAGTCCCCTCCCCATCGATTCACTGGGATATCCGTTTCACTCGCGCATGAGGGGCCCTAAGAAGCGCTTGCTCCTGTTACAAATGCGACAATCAAATAACGAAGAACGAAAAAGAAATCGCACTGGAGACAAGAGGTATATATAGACGATGACATCGATCCGGCTTGGGCAGAAGCGGAGCAGAGTCTGACATTAGACTCCCTTTAATATGAATTTGGATCAAAACATAACAAACTCCACCTTGAAATAAATTCCATCTTGTAGCACGATCTTCAATAATCATCTGGACAACAAAGAAAACACTTGATGGCACCAAACAACCACTTGCTAAACAGTTATACCAACCAACCTCGACAAAGCTCAAACTTGGCAACAGGAACTGACTTTGTCATCATATCAACAAGATTATCATGCGTACTTATCTTGCATACCTTCAATTTACCTTGAGCAACAATGTCGCGAACATAATGGTACTTGACATCAATGTGCTTTGTCCTCTAATGGAACATTTGATCTTTAGTAAGGTATATGGCACTTTGACCGTGTCAAAACAAGTTAATGCAAGAATCATCTCCACGAAGCTTAGCATACAAAATTTTCAACCAAACAGACTCTTTGCAAGCTTCATCAATAGCCATATATTCTACTTCTGTTGTAGATTGAACAACAACAGGTTGTAACGTTGCCTTCCAACTCATAGTACATCCACCAACACTGAACACATGACCCGCGAGGGACCTTTCCTTATCCAAGTCGGCAGCGAGTCCCCCACTCTTACCAAACTACAAGCAAGCTTTGGATGTGCCACTAAGCTATCTGAAAATCCACGGAACAACTTTCCAATGTTTTTTTGTCAAGATTAGCCACGTATCGACTGACCAAACTTATATCATATGATAAATCAGGACGAGAACAAACCATGACATACATTAATGAACTGACAACACTAGAATATGGAACTCGTGACATATAATCAATATCTCCATCAGTACTAGGACATTGCAATGCTAATAATTTGAAGTGAGGAGCAATAGGTATACTAACAGACTTCGCATCATGCATATTAAAATGTTGAATGATTTTCTTAATTAATTTTGCTGACGGGCCAAGCCTCCGGCGACGGGCTTCGCTCCGTGATGGCGTGTATTTCACACGTTCGTTGGGAACCCCAAGAGGAAGGTATGATGCGCACAGCAGCAAGTTTTCCCTCAGAAAGAAACCAAGGTTTATCGAACCAGGAGGAGCCAAGAAGCACGTTGAAGGTTGATGGCGGCGGGATGTAGTGCGGCGCAACACCGGGGATTCCGGCGCCAACGTGGAACCTGCACAACACAACCAAAGTACTTTGCCCCAACGAAACAGGTGAGGTTGTCAATCTCACCGGCTTGCCGTAACAAAGGATTAACCGTATTGTGTGGAAGATGATTGTTTGCAGAGAAAATAGTAAAAACAAGTATTGCAACAGATTTGTATTTCAGTATTAAAAAATGGACCGGGGTCCACAGTTCACTAGAGGTGTCTCTCCCATAAGATAAAAGCATGTTGGGTGAACAAATTACACTCGGGCAATTGACAAATAGAGAGGGCATAACAATGCACATACATGTCATGATAAGTACAGTGAGATTTAATTGGGCATTACGACAAAGTACATAGACCGCCATCCAATCGCATCTATGCCTAAAAAGTCCACCTTCAGAGTTATCGTCCGAACCCCTTCCAGTATTAAGTTGCAAAGCAACGTACAATTGCATTAAGTATGGTGCGTAATGTAATCAACAACTACATCCTCGGACATAGCGCCAATGTTTTATCCCTAGTGGCAACAAGCACAACACAACCTTAGAACTTTCCGTCACATCGTCCTGTGTCAATGCGTGCATGAACCCACTATCGAGCATAAATACTCCCTCTTGGAGTTAAGAGCAAAAACTTGGCCGCAGCCTCTACTAATAACGGAGAGCATGCAAGATCATAAACAACACATATGCAATAACTTGATAATTAACATAACATGGTATTCTCTATCCATCGGATCCCGACAAACACAACATATAGAATTACGGATAGATGATCTTGATCATGTTAGGCAGCTCACAAGATCCAACAATGAAGCACAATGAGGAGAAGACAACCATCTAGCTACTGCATATGGACCCATAGTCTAGGGGTGAACTACTCACTCATCACTCCGGAGGCGACCATGGCGGTGTAGAGTCCTCCGGGAGATGAATCCCCCTCTCGGCAGGGTGCCGGAGGAGATCTCAAGAATCCCCCGAGATGGGATTGGCGGCGGCGTCTCTGGAAGGTTTTCCGTATCGTGGTTTTTCGCATCAGGGGTTTCGCGACGGAGGCTTTAAGTAGGCGGAAGGGCAACGTGGGGGGCCACACGGGGGCCCACACCACGTGTCGGCGCGGCCAAGGGCCGGGCCGCGCCGCCCTATGGTGGCAGCCCCTCGTGGCCCCACTTCGTATCCCTTTCGGTCTTCCGGAAGGTTCGTGGCAAAATAGGACCCCGGGACTTGATTTCGTCCAATTCCGAGAATATTTCGTTACTAGGATTTCCGAAACCAAAAACAGCAGAAAACAGACAATCGGCACTTCGGCATCTTGTTAATAGGTTAGTTCCGGAAAATGCACGAATATGACATAAGTGTGCATAAAACATGTAGGTATCATCAATAATATGGCATGGATCATAAGAAATTATCGATACGTCGGAGACGTATCGGCATCCCCAAGCTTAGTTCTCGCTCGTCCCGAGCAGAGTAAAACGATAACAAAGATAATTTCTGAAGTGACATGCCATCATAACCTTGATCATACTATTTGTAAACTTATGTAATGAATGCGACGATCAAAACAATGGTAATGACATGAGTAAACAAGTGAATCATAAAGCAAAGACTTTTCATGAATAGTACTTCAAGACAAGCATCAATAAGTCTTGCATAAGAGTTAACTCATAAAGCAATAAATCAAAGTAAAGGTATTGAAGCAACACAAAGGAAGATTAGTTTCAGCGGTTGCTTTCAACTTATAACATGTATATCTCATGGATAATTGTCAACATAGAGTAATATAACAAGTGCAATATGCAAGTATGTAGGAATCAATGCATAGTTCACACAAGCGTTTGCTTCTTGAGGTGGAGAGAGATAGGTGAACCGACTCAACATAAAAGTAAAAAGAATGGTCCTTCAAAGTGGAAAGCATCGATTGCTATATTTGTGCTAGAGCTTTTATTTTGAAAACATGAAACAATTTTGTCAACGGTAGTAATAAAGCATATGAGTTATGTAAATTATATCTTACAAGTTGCAAGTCTCATGCATAGTATACTAATAGTGCCCGCACCTTGTCCTAATTAGCTTGGACTACCGGATCTTTGCAATGCACATGTTTTAACCAAGTGTCACAATGGGGTACCTCCATGCCGCCTGTACAAAGGTCTAAGGAGAAAGCTCCCATTTTGGATTTCTCGCTTTTGATTATTCTCAACTTAGACATCCATACCGGGACAACATGGAAAACAGATAATGGACTCCTCTTTAATGCATAAGCATGTGGCAACAATTATTATTCTCATATGAGATTGAGGATATATGTCCAAAATCGAAACTTCCACCATGATTCATGGCTTTAGTTAGCGGCCCAATGTTCTTCTCTAACAATATGCATGCTCCAACCATAAAGGTGGTAGATCTCTCTTACTTCGAGACAAGACGGACATGCATAGCAACTCACATGATATTCAACAAAGAATAGTTGATGGCGTCCCCAGAAGCATGGTTATCGCACAACAAGCAACTTAATAAGAGATAAAGTGCATAAGTACATATTCAATACCACAATAGTTTTTAAGCTATTTGTCCCATGAGCTATATATTGTAAAGGCGAATGATGGAATTTTAAAGGTAGCACTCAAGCAATTTACTTTGGAATGGCGGATAAATACCATGTAGTAGGTAGATATGGTGGACACAAATGGCATAGTGGTTGGCTCAAGTATTTTGGATGCATGAGAAGTATTCCCTCTCGATACAAGGTTTAGGCTAGCAAGGTTATTTGAAACAAACACAAGGATGAACGGTGCAGCAAAACTCACATAGAAGACATATTGTAAACATCATAAGACTCTACACCGTCTTCCTTGTTGTTCAAAACTCAATACTAGATGTTATCTAGACTCTAGAGAAACCAAATATGCAAACCAAATTAGCAAGCTCTAAGTATTTCTTCATTAATGGGTGCAAAGTATATGATGCAAGAGCTTAAACATGAGCACAACAATTGCCAAGTATCAAATTATCCAAGACATTTTAGAATTACTACATGTAGCATTTTCCAATTCCAACCATATAACAATTTAACGAAGAAGAAACTTCGCCATGAATACTATGAGTAGAGCCTAAGGACATACTTGTCCATATGCTACAGCGGAGCGTGTCTCTCTCCCATAAAGTCAATGCTAGGATCCATTTTATTCAAACAAAACAAAAACAAAAACAAACCGACGCTCCAAGCAAAGTGCATAAGATGTGACGGAATAAAAATATAGTTTCAGGGGAGAAACCTGATAATGTTGTCGATGAAGAAGGGGATGCCTTGGGCATCCCCAAGCTTAGACGCTTGAGTTTTCTTATAATATGCAGGGGTGAACCACCGGGGCATCCCCAAGCTTAGAGCTTTCACTCTCCTTGATCATGTTGCATCATACTCCTCTCTTGATCCTTGAAAACTTCCTCCACACCAAACTCGAAACAACTCATTAGAGGGTTAGTGCACAATAAAAATTCACATGTTCAGAGGTGACACAATCATTCTTAACACTTCTGGACATTGCATAAAGCTACTGGACATTAATGGATCAAAGAAATTCATCCAACATAGCGAAAGAGGCAATGCGAAATAAAAGGCAGAATCTGTCAAAACAGAACAGTCCGTAAAGATGGATTTTATTAGGCCACCAGACTTGCTCAAATGAAAATGCTCAAATTGAATGAAAGTTGCGTACATATCTGAGGATCATGCACGTAAATTTGCTTAATTTTCTGAGCTACCTACAGGGAGGTAGACCCAGATTCGTGACAGCAAAGAAATCTGGAACTGTGCAGTAATCCAAATCTAGTACTTACTTTACTATCAAAGACTTTACTTGGCACAACAAAACATAAAACTAAGATAAGGAGAGGTTGCTACAGTAGTAAATAACTTCCAAGACACAAAATAAAAACCAAGTACTGTAGCAAAATAACACATGGGTTATCTCCCAAGAAATTCTTTCTTTATAGCCATTAAGATGGGCTCAGCAGTTTTAATGATGCACTCGCAAGAAATAGTATTTGAAGCAAAAGAGAGCATCAAGAGGCAAATTCAAAACACATTTAAGTCTAAAATGCTTCCTATGCATAGGAATCTTGTAAATAAACAAGTTCATGAAGAGCAAAGTAACAAGCATAGGAAGATTAAACAAGTGTAGCTTCAAAAATTTCGAGCACATACAGAGGTGTTTTAGTAACATGAAAATT
>NC_061512.1:39769869-39803810 GCF_022539505.1 Lolium rigidum
TCAAATCATCTCTACCCAAAACAAGGTTTTTAACAAAGTCACATTGAGGTTTATAGCGCTTGACTTGATGAGCTACTTCAATTCCACCAAGGTCAAGTGAAACTTCGATTCATCGTGATCTGTTTTACTTTAAAGCGCGAAAATTCCCCAGGTTTTCTATGCATGAATGCAATGCACACATCTGTTTCCTCTATATTTGTAACCCCAATACCTGGGATATTACAGAGACAAAGGTTGTTTTCGGAACGTCTTCCTTCTTGATCTTTATCTGATGATAACCGGATCTTAGATCAATCTTGGAAAAGACTCCCGCACCTCTAGCTAACTTGATCAAATAGATCTTGTATTCTACGAAGTGGGTACTTGTTCTTGATAGTAACATTATTCAGATTTCTGTAGTCTCTGCACATCCTTCGGCCTCCATCTCTTTTATCCACGAATATCACAGGTGATCCCCATGGTGATATACTCTCCTAAATAAATCCTTTCTGTTCCAGGTCATCCAACTGTTCCTTGAGTTCTTTCAACTCCTTAGGCCCCATCTTGTATGGTGCCTTAGCAATCGGAGCTGTTCTCGGAATTAGGTCGATAGTAAACTCTATCTCCCTATCCGGTGGCATTCCAGGTAATTCCTTAGGGAAAACATCCTCGGAATTCATTCACTACAGTGTATATCCTCCAGCTTTACTTCCTTCATGCTATTCAACTGTAGCTCTACTTCAATCTGTGTATGTTTATCTCCTTGGTAGATCATTCTACTTCCATCGGGGCTTTTCAAAGACACTGTCTTGTTCACACAGTCTATCAATGCTCCATTTGCCTCTAACCAGTTCACACCAAGAATGACATCAATGTCCTTCATCGGTAAAATGAACAGGTCTGCGTCAAACGCGCACTTATTGATCATAATGACTTGTCCTTGTTTGGTGTGGGTTACTACTATCGGTCCCCCCGCAGAAAGTATGGTTATAGGTGTATCTAACTTAGTGCAACTAATACCCTGTTTGATGATGAATTGCTGAGAAATGAATGATGTAGTTGCACCAGTATCAAAAAGTACTTTGCCAGGATGAGTAAATATCTGAAGCGTACCTATCACTGCCTGATCGGAGTTCACCACCTCCTCCAAGCTGGTGCAATTCAACTTGCCGAAGGGTTTCTTGTTCTTCCAGTTCCCTCCGGTGTTCCCTCCTCGGCTTCCTCCTCCTCCTGACTGTCCTCCTCCATTCTTCTTCTTAGGGCAATCCCTAAGCATGTGCCCTTCCTCGCGACAACCAAAGCATATTATCCTTGGCCTCTTGCAATCCTTGGAAAAGTGTCCCTTGCCTCCACAGCTGCGGCAAACAATCTGTTGTTGTTGTTGTTGTTGTTGTTTGAAACTCAAGCCAGTGTTAGGCTTGTTGCTGACATATCTCTTAGGCTCAAATTTAGCTTTCTTTCTCTTTTCCTCCTGCAGTTGTTTGAAGTTATCTTCAAGAGTGATGGCTGCATCCACCAACTCCTGGAATTTAGTAGCCCTCATCATTCTGAGCTGTACTTTGAACTGGGGACTTAATCCCCGCAAGAACCTCTTCTTCTTCTTGTCCTCGGTGTTGACCTCCTCAACTGCATACCGGGACAGTTTTGAAAACTCCCTGACATAAGTCAGGATGGCCTTATCTTTCTGCTCGAGACTTTCAAATTCTCGACGCTTCAGTTCCACTATACTTTCAGGGACATTGGATTCCCTGAACTTCCTCTTCAACTCTTCCCAGGTAAACACTTTCTCAGCCGGATAAACGGCTACTATGTTATCCCACCATGATGCGGCGGGTCCACACAACAAGTGTGTTGCGTACCTGACCTTCTCCAGGTCGTTGCATCCAACAGTGTTGAGCTTACGCTCAGTGTCCATCAACCAATCCTCCGCGTCCATGGGTTCGGGCGCGTATGCAAAGGATATTGGCTTAGTATTATGGAAGTCCGACAAAGTGACTCCCTGATTCTCAGGCCTTTCCGCCTTGTTCTGTTGCAGCAGTTCCTGGAAGAACTTATTTTGCTGCTCCATAGTCACTCGTTGCCTTTCCTCCAACATTTGCATGTATTGGAGGAAGTTCTGCTGCGTCATGGGTGGTGGTGGTGGAAACTGGTTTCTGGCTGCTTCATCCGCCTCTTCCTTCTGCCTTGGCTCGCGCTCGAGGCGCTGTGCTTCACTCTCCTCACCCGTCGCTCCCGACATATCCCCCTAGTTCTGCAACACAAAGTGGTACTCATAGTTACTACATGCGCAAGTTTTCTGAGCTCAACTTTGTGCACAGAATTAGTCACGCAATGGAAATCAAGAAGCAAATCCAAATCATACAAAAACATATACCATGTATATACATTCTTAAGTGGTTTATTACAATACTCAGTAGCGATGTGAGTATGCAAACTCACTTATTGAAGTATATGTACAAATTTCTACAAATATTACATACTACAATACATGTGGTACAATTGTATTGTAGTCTCGCCATCCGGTCTCTAGTCGTGCTTCACTCCCGGTACATCCCAGGCTTCCATCCGGTCGAACGTGTAGTCCTCCTGACAGAATCTGGAACATAGGGTCTTCCCGTCGGCTTGTAGTCGGAATCAGAGGATGATCCCAGGGAGAAATCTGTGTTCATGAACTGGTCATTCAATACATCATAATCCACCCATCGGGTGTACTCCCTTGTGACTCCGCCATAGGTATTTCCACCATCTGTATCCGACTCGATCAGTATCGGATACTCCTCATAGTCTCCCCTATTATACTGATAGTTCTGAAACTGGGTTGTGGCGTCCTCATTCTTCATCTCAGGATTACATCTAACTGAATCACTATGGGTTCCAGTGTCTGATCCCAACGCCAACCTGTGGAGTTTTCTATAGGAGTCTCGGAACGCTGATGGTTTCCGGATTCCTCTCCACCCTCATATCCTCCATGGGAACTACTAGGAAAGTACCTAGGTGTAATAGGTGTGGTTTGTTGTTCTGGATGGTCAATACTAATAAAGTCACCAGCTGAATAAACTGGTGTGTGAACCTCACCCTCCATTGGTTCTTTCCCCTTAGTCTCCTCCTTGGGCTTAGTGAACTCTTCCAACATTGTGTCAATTGCACCGGACAGGTGTCGGTTCAACTGAAAGATAAATGACAGTAGGTTGCGGCTGTAATCCATGTACTTAGCGGCTTCTGCTGGTTTTCGTTTTGCTAGCTTGAAGTGGTTAAGCATAGGATCATCTTCCTCCTCCATATGAGGAATATTTGCGAATTCGGAACCAATAAGCTCTTTAGTCTTATGTTCCCGAATATCTGTGATGGCTTTCATTATAGCTATGTGGTAGGCTGTGTTAATGATTGTAGCCTCACCTGCTGGCATCACTACACTCATTCCTAGGGATTCTGGAAGTCTTAGTCCTACCCTACACTTCGCCAATACTGGACCGTCGTAGTACCAGTATTTCATTACTTGGATTTGGGGATCGCACCCAAATTCAAGTAACATCGCATGAAGAATGTCCGCGAGTCCTCCATCGTATTCACTCAAGTTTGATGCCTTCACTTTCACGTTACGTCCCGAACGTGAACTTGCCATAGTTGGCTGTAGAATAGAAAGAATATAATATTAGTAATGATGCATCATAATAAAGATAATAAAGAATTATCGCACTAAAAGATATGATTGTTTTATTCTCAAGTGAATATACACCATATTTTTAGAGAATTCTTTACTAATCCTATTTGACTCCTAACATTCCGTCCCATTTACTAGGTTCCAACCTAAGGTCAAAGCTTTTGCTCTGATACCAACTGTAGTGACCCTGCATACCACTGCGTGTTGTAGTATGCCAGTCGTTGATATAACATTCATGAAGTAGCAATCCGTAAATATTACATCCCTCAGAGTAGTACAACAGAACATAGCAGGTCCATAACTCATTCATTTATTATTACAAGCAACATGTACATATCATCTCGGAGCTCCTATTGGGTCCTAAGAGGAATACTCCTGGGTTCGAGGCGAACCCAACTTAACTTACAATATAAGAGTCTTACTAAGTTATACATTTATTCCCTCGAGCAGTTAAGTACTAAGAATTCGTACTGCTTGGATACTACTACTACTTGGTAGGTCTAAACTTGCTCTCCTCCGGAACCCTTCCCGGTTCCGTAGACTATGAGGTAGTCTACTCCTTCGATACCTCCTGAGAGGTCTGGTTCTTCATAGCCGATGACTTCGGCTCCTTTAGGGTCGTCGTTGTCCTCCTCCAGTCGATTCAGACAATCTAAGCAGGGGATTTAAGAGTGGTATGACTACGAGCGTACTCAACAAGTTCATTATAGAAAAGAGGTGTTTAATGCACTAGCTACGATATCAGACTAGAAAGTCTAATACCAATGCAGGTTTTGATAAACATTTCTTCAAGAGGTTGCTTTTATTCAGAAGAACTATGTCCGTCAGCCTTCACCGGTTTACTAGAACTTCATGGAGTTCCTTTCCGGCAGCGTTCGCAGTTCCAAATCCCGGAACAAGGAGTGACAGGTCACGATTCATTACACTTTGCAGAGGTGTGTTGCTTTACCCATAAGAGATCTTAACCTTGGTGCCAACTGGGCAGCTTTCCCGTCCACACTTCCTTCGGTGTGAGGCCCGGTATAAGGTCTAGCCAATCATGTTCCTCCGCTACCTCGAACACCCACCCTTTGTTGCAATTCCGACCTTGGGTCTTCGCCGGTCAGCGTATCCAAAGGATACCATCCGACCTCGACTAATACCAGGCACGACGGCTTGATACCTTCGTCGGTCGTTGCAACCCCTCATAGACCGCAATACCGTGGGGACTTAGGACTCCCCAGCCTCACCGCTTGCTCCTTCGGGCGACAAGTGTACTATGGACAATGCCGTGGGGACTTAGGACTCCCCAGCCTCACCGCTTGCCCCCTTCGATTACAAGTGTACTACGGTAAAGCGCGTCCGTTGATGAACGAGAGGTGGAAACACTTTTGACTACTCCGTCCCACTCCGGATCTTATGGTTAACACGGGTATTACGACACAAGAATCACTGGACGACATTTGTTGTTTAATCCTAGATGGATATAAACCCTTGCAATGGAACCTCCACCATATCAACACATTCCATGGTTCCATTGCCCACCACTTAGTCATATTCATAGTTATGAAAATAGTGGTTTTGCTTTTTATGCAATAGTGATAAACATAATACTTTGCAAGTAATTTGGTAAAAATACTCAAATGACATGAGCAAGTGATGAACTTGCTCGAACACCGCAAAGTGTTGCAGTTGGATGGTGTGGACTGACCCTTGTCCTCTGTTGCTGAAAAATAGCATCATTGTCCGATAAGGGCAATGGTTAAAGAAGCAATTATGCATGATTCAGCTTTTAGGGTTGTTTCCCCCTTCCGGTGTTTTTATCATTTCATGTGAGAGGTTAATACTAAGAATGATTTAGGGATACTCTGTTTAGGGTAAAATACAACCTTGAAATGTTGTCAAGGTGTTTTTAAAGTCCAAAAGCATTTATGGACTTATTTTCATTATTGAAAATATAAGGTGTGATTTAAATGATTATTTTAATCATCAAATTTGGACTTAATCTTGTTTGTCTTCAGAAATTCCTTTTCATATTTTATTATGATAGAGAATTTTATCCTTGGTAGTTTTCATGTTTTTAATTATTTTTTTAGAGCTATTTATCATTTTCTATGCATTTTCAAAGTTTCAGGGTTAAATGAAATTGTGAAATGTCTAAATTGCCCCTAGGCCCACTTGTCAGGGTGGCCCAGTGGTTAACCCTAACCCGAGCCGCACGTCCGGCTCGGTCGGACGCACCCGTCCCCTTCCTCTCGCGCACGCGCTAACCCTAACCCTCTGAGCTCTGGCGACTCCCGCGTCGCCGCCGCCTTCGCCGATTTTCTCCGGCCAACTCCGGCCATCGCCGGCGGTTTGATGGGGCGCATCTGAACCGCCGTTCGATGGCGCTTCAGATCCACCGCGTCGATCTGTGCTTCGTCGCCTCCTCGTTTCTTCCCCAACACCTCTGCTCGCCTGGTCGTGGTGATTCGCGGCGATTCGTCGCCGCCGACGTTCCTGGCACCGCGGCGCGGCCGTGTGCCTCGCCGTGGTTGCACTGGAGCTTCTGCGCTCGGCGACCGCCTAGCTTGGTGCTGCCGTGGCCAGGCTGTGCCGTCGTGCCGCCACGGTGACGCCGTGGTGCTCTGCTCCAGGTTCGTGCCCCTGTTCTGCTCCTTTCTCTCCTCCTCCTCTTCATCTAGCTCTGGCTACTGGCCTTGCTTCCCCTCGTGGAGTTGCTGGCCATGCCGATATGCTCTGCGCCATGCTTGCCCTGGTGCTGTCTTGATGCGCTCGCTGCTGCTGCCTACATGCGCCATGAATCCTAGCTGCTGTGCTTGTGCTACTGCTATGTGTATGCTGCTGCTGCGCATCTTCCATGGATCCTAGCTGCTGTGATGTGCTATTCTGCTCTATAACTTGTTGTTGCAACTCATGAGCTCTTGCTCATGAGCTTACTGTGATGCTTATGCTTAATTCATTTGCTCCTGCTGTGGTTATATGACTCCTGCCTCTCCTGTGTGTGCAATTCCTTGCCTCTGGCTTGATCATGATGCATGATCCTTGCAGTTTTGCAAGTGCCAGTGCTCCTGGTGTGCTATATCTTGTGCTTAAATTCATGGACATGCTCAATTGAGCCTAGCTGTTGAATTGACAGCTCCATCCCTTGATGGAGTGCTTCTGGATACAATTGTACTGCCTTTATTTACTTATCTGTGATGCAATTGTTCATGTTATATGGTTGATTTAATTATCTGGTCCATGTATTGATACTAGAATTGATTCTAGCATGCTGTAGCATGCTCTAGCAAGCTTCTGATGATCATATGATCATCAGTTGCTTGTAAAAGCTGCTATGTTGTTCCTGTGCCTCACTGCTACTCAACCTGTGATGTGTGTGTGTCACACAGGCTTGTCCTGGTGTGTGCTGGTGCTTGCTCAAGCATCAGTTGATGCTTGCAATGATCCTCTGGATCTTGTGCAAGTGTTCCAGTTACTGGTGATTTATGAATTTCATTTATCTGTATAGCTTGTCCTTGTTTACTGGATAAATGAGATGAACTGCTTGCAGTGATGACTCTTACAATTAATTTGATTGAGCTAGAGGGATGCCAACAGCTGTTGGGGACCCTAGCTCCTCTTTGAACCCATCTGGGTGATGATACAAGTGCTTGGCTTGATGGTTTGAGTTGTTTCAGTGGTTGAGGTGACCCTAGCAGTAATCATATACTGCCTTAGGGTAGCTCCCCTCTTGTTGGCTTGCTTTGACTCACTGGATGCTTCTCGGGTGATCCTTTTGTTGGATTGCCAGTAGCTTTTGATGTTGAAATCAAATAGACAATGATTTGTCTAATGTCTGATGGTTAGTGAACCATTTAGTGCTAGGTGAGTTGGGCTAGGCTAGCTGTGGATCAATCCTTGTTGGATTCTTTGGTTTGCCCCAGTGATAATACACTTGGCTTGACCATTTCTTCCTTAGGATGATTTTCTTCTGGCTTATTCCCCTTTTTGCCAGCATCAAATGGTTTAACACCAAATGATGATGCATACAGGGTAATCATACCCTCTGGCTTGTGTATGTGTTATGCACATGCTGGTGTTATGAGCAAAACTGTTGTTTGCTCATGGATTTGAGTATACCTCACTCCAGCTCCTAGAATTATTTGTTGGTGTAGAGGATTGCTTCTGTGATGTGATTGTGCTTGCCCTGCTCCTCCTTGCAAGCTTGTGCTACTTGGTTAATTTCTGTGGATTGCTAGAATAGATGGAGCAGCTCTTGATGTTCACATGTTCTTGCTGTTCTTGATGTGTTCTTGCTGTTCTTACCCTGGTGCAGCTGTTGTCGATGAAATGGCTAGGGTTTGCTGTGAATAACTTTATACTGGCCCTCTCCATGCCTCTCTTGGTCGACAACACTATCCTGGTCACTTTGGTGACCCTCCCCTGGCTAGTGTGTGCTGTTGTGCATGCAGCACCCCCTGGCTTGCTGTTGAGCATGCACACAAGCTGTGTGAGCTGCTTGTGTGTGTGTGTGTGGGACTTGTGTAGCTGAGTGGATCAGCTCGGCTGTTCCTGGTCATATATATCCTCTCAATTTCATTCTTTTACTAACCTTCCAAGTGGCAATGCCACTTGGCATAACCCCATTTTCTTGTTTATGTGTGTGCAGGGCTCAAGAATTGATCAAGAAGATGTTCAAGATCATCTTGAGCAAGAATTTCATGAAGATCACTTATGTAGTTTAGGACATAACATTTAATTGTACTTTTCCTTTTTCTTTTTCTATTTCTTCAATTCTTGTAATGTGTTGTAAATTCTTAATTCAATTCTGGATATTGTAATTAACATTGTATCTTGTGTGAATATCAATAAAGCTCAATGTTTCTCTAATGAGCTTTACTTAATAGATGTACTATTTATATTCTTGATTATTTATATTTGTTTAATGAATTACCTCAATTTGAATTATGAAATAATCATGTGATGTTTGAATTTGAAATTCAAACACAAGTTGTTTGAATTCAATCATGCAACACTACAAAGGAAAACCCTTTTTTTGACAAATCACTTTCGTCATGTGAAGGCCAATTTTCGTCAAGGATTACTTCGCGGTGACGAAATTTGATCGTCATGGGGTTCGTCAAGGAAGCTCCGTCATAAAATATCGGGGGTGACGGTATGCATTTTTTCGTCAACGTCAAATGTTTGATGGTGACGACACCGCAAATTCGTCAACATCGAAGGTTGATTGTTGACGAGACAGGTTTGTCACGAAAAATTGCAACTTTCGTGAATATCTAAATCTTGGGAAGTTTCTGATTGGTCCAAAAAAAGCATACGTGGCCTTACATGTGGGTCCCATTTGGCTTCTGACAACATGGGTCCAACAGCGCTGACGTGGATATCTGTCATGTGGGACCGCCATGGTGCTGACTGGTGGGACCCACAAAATATTATGACAAGGTGGACCCACAATATTCTGACCGGTGGGATCCACAAAATTCAGACAAGTGGGACCGAGGTTGTTGCCGACATATGGGTCCCAATAATGTCTGATCTGGTGGGACCCTCAAATTCTGACAAGTGGGACCAGAAGTTGGTGCCACGTGGTTTCATTTAATAGTGACGTTGTGACATTTTCCATCACCTTTTGAATTTGACAAAATTTGAGAGCATTTGAATTATTTGCGAAATTTGGGAAACAAAAAAAGCTGGCGAAATATATAAAAATAGACAATAAATATCATACATAAATGGTGGCACAAGAAGTATATATGTCTCTCACAGACCGAAAGATTCATAAGAAAAATTACAATTGGAACACAAAGAAATTAAAAGACCTATGATTAATAATGTTGTAGGACGGTGGTGCAATAGATTAGTTGCCCTGGGATTCAGACATGGATGGTGGCTGGGATGTCCTCAAGAGCAAATTAAGCACGGCATCCATTTCTCTCTGCCTCTTTTCATAAGCCAGAGTCTTTTCTCTTCTTGGGCTTTCTTCACAGCTTCAAGTTCTTCCTGCTGCTTCTTCCTGATCTCTTCAAATTTTTGATCTTGTTCTTGCAGTCTTGCCTGCATCTCACTGTGGTACCTTTCAGCTGCCTGTATGGAGTTCTGCTCTTGATCTGCCAGTCTTTGTTGTAGCTCTTGGATGCGTGTAGCTGAGACAGAAGACTTCCTGGAGCTTGTTGCGACGCCCAATCTTGGTAGGAATGTGTTGTTGCAGGTGATGGATGGGCTTTTCTCGCTCAGAACTAGCTGAACAATTTGCAAATCAGTCAAATCTGGTTCATCTTCATTGCGTGGCGCCGCTTTTTTTGCCACCATTTTATCCTGCATAAAGATTACAATCATTGCATGGACAACATACAAAACTGTAATATATTATATTGTGCTAATATGAAATATTTCTTACATATGCACTTTTTGCTTCAGCACTCATAATGTTATCCTTGTTAGTGTGTGTGATTCTAAAAAATTCAATTGGAGAGGTTTCTTCTTCCTGCTGCTTAGCCTTCTGCTTGAAAAAATGTAGAATGCACATTACCATTGTACACTGTGTATGACAGAAGTATGAACTGTATGGGGAAATTCAGAACACTTACTACATGTTCCCAGTGAGCAACATAGCTTCGAGATCCAGTGGTATGGAACTGTTTCACAGCTTCTCTGTTCTTTCCATTTTTTACACACACTCCCTATGTTCAGTACATGCATTTTATTTATCCGGATCGGAGAAATGTAAGAATTCGAGTAGCTGTTATTGAAAGGAATAACGTTTATGTACCCGGTACTTCTCATCAAACCATCTCTTCACCAGTTCTTTCCAGCTTTTCTCTTCTACATGATCTGGCTTCTTCAGATATGCTTGCTCCACTGTGAGATTTTTAATTTTGGGCCAATACTCCTTTTTAAGCCTATATCGGAACTGCCGAATACTAACTTGCAGCATATCAGTGCACACATCTTGAGCCACCTCATCATTTTTGTCCATAGTAAACTTTCCCTGCAAAATAGTGATGCATTAATCAGTAGATTATTAGATAGTTGATCATGTAGCATACTAATTAGGTTAAACCAAGATTGTACAGGACTCACCGCTCATCGTATTTATAGCATGAGGAATGACATGCTTGAGAGTTTCATCTTTCTTGTACTGTGTCCCAGTGTGTTGCAAGCGGCATTTTGGCACGGATGTGAATACCAACCTCACTGCTCAGCTTTGCTGACTGGATATAATCCTTGGGTCTCCTGACACCAGCAGTGAAGTCAATTTGCATCTTATTGCCACCATTTTTTCTTGTGTACTCATGAAGTCCATGGCCCATGGTAGGTCTGCGTCCACCTCTCTTTCTCTTAGTACCGCCAGATGTTGTCAATGTCTCTGAAATAAGAGAGATGAAATGATTCTCTTTTATATGAAAATATACGGTACAGTGTTTAGTTTTTACAAACTTTCATACCTTGCTGCTGAAAGTTTACAATTTGATTGTCCTCAGGAGATGAGTTGCTGCCTCCATATGTCATGATCTGGTTAGGTGAGGGTGCTCCTTCAGTGTTCTGACCAGCAGTGGCCGTCGGCTCATCAGATGACCCAGCTTCGAGTTCGGTTGTTGCCATTGATCTTGTTGCAATGTTGGATGGTGCAACTTCTGGTCTGGATCGCTTCTTATGTGCAACTGTTGCAGAAGAAGCAACTATCTGCAAGCAAAGTAGAGGTTACATTAGTAGGAAACATTTAGCATGTACGTATTTGCTATCATAGTTCAGACATAGTTCCACAGACCTGAGCTGAAGTTTGCCGACAGTGCGCTGATCCTCATCTGAATGAAGATCATCGGCAGCATTAGATATCTCTTCTGGATTCGGTTCGTACGAAGGGTCCTCTTCGACCTCCTTATCTTGGCAGTCTGTGTCCTTTAGATTGTTACTAGTTCCTATTTGTCGCCCACCATACACTAATGAACGTGCAAAACCAGAGAAATCTTGGTGAATTTTGTGGCCAGGTCCATATCTGTCAGCCAAAACTTTTTCCATGCGTACAATATTTTCTTGCATTTGTTTCTCCTTGACAAGCTGTTATCACCAGGATTTAACCGCGATCAGGAGGTGGGCCGCGATCAAGATGGGCTTGGAAGATTACATATGGAAGATCTATGAAGCGGCCTTGCACGGAGAATTTGGGCTAGTTAGCCCGTGTATCTTAGCATAATAGATTGTGTATCGATTTACAAGTTAGAGTTTATCTCGTGCACGGTTTAGTGCACGCCCACATTAGAAAGTCCGCTGGACTATAAATATGTACCTAGGGTTTATGGAATAAACAACAACTCACGTTCAACCCCAAAACAAACCAATCTCGGCGCATCGCCAACTCCTTCGTCTCGAGGGTTTCTATCGGGTAAGCGACATGCTGCCTAGATCGCATCTTGCGATCTAGGCAGCACAAGCCCCACGTTGTTCATGCGTTGCTCGTATCGAAGCGCTTTTGATGGCGAGCAACGTAGTTATCATTAGATGTGTTAGGGTTAGCATTGTTCTTCGTTTAAGCATGCTTACGTAGTGCAACCCTTGCATATCTAGCCGCCCTCACGCCTATCTTAGGTGTGGGGGCGGCACCCGCTTGATCATTATTTAGTAGATCTGATCCGTTACGATTGCTCCTTGTTCTACAAGGATTAGTTTAATATCCGCAATAGTTAGGCCTTACAAAGGGGGAGGATCCGAGTGGCACGTAGGGTGGCGTTCGCAAGTCCTAAACGGGATGTTCCGAGGATCAACTTCATGTTGGTTTTTTGGCCTTGTTTAGGATCGGCTTACGAGCACCGTGCGTGGCCGCGAGGCCCAACCTGGAGTAGGATGATCCGATTATGCGGTGAAAACCCTAAATCGTCGTAGATCTCATTAGCTCTATCTTGATCAAGCGGGACCACCAAGTATTCGTGCACCCCGTACGAATCATGGGTGGATCGGCTCTTTGAGCCGATTCACGGGATAACTCGAGAGCCGATCGAGGCTCGTATTTAATGTTTACATGTATGCCCCGCGAGGAAACTAAGCGAGGCATCCCCATCACCTTCCCGACCGGGTATAGGTCAGGTGGCACGCCCTTGCACTTCGCATCGCCGCGTGTGACCGAGAAGAGCATTGCGGGCCGTCGCTCGGAGGGGTCTCGGCCAGCCGCAGCTCTAGGCTCTTCCCGGCTCTACGGTGTTGACAAGGCCGCTGCCCGCCGGTGGGTTTTGGCAGTCAACACATTCCGGCACGCCCGGTGGGACAATCGTCTACATCAACCACATCGCCATCTACATCCGAGATGGCGGACGGCACGCCGATCACCTACGAGGATCTGCCCGACGAGCTCAAGAAGCGATACAACGAGATCAAGGCCACCCTCGAAGCCGACCTCATCGGCTCTTTTCAGAGAACCCGTACCCATGGCATCAGATGGAAGGGATTCTCACCGCAAGGTGCGCTCGATGGGATAGACCTCTCTACCCCGTCGGAGGAACGCACCAGGGGGCTGCGGCAGGAGATCAACTACCGGGTGGCTCACTCGCTACACCGCCACTCTGAGAACTTGGTCAACGTGTTGGAGCGTGTCGCTCCGCGCGTGATCCGGAGATCATGAGCCACCAGTACTCGCCGTCAGGACCAGCTCTCGGGACTCATCAAGGAGAGTTGCCATTCCAGTCCCGACCACCGCTGCCATATGCGTTGGCGGCGCCTGCTGAAGTGCCGACTACACTGGCATTCCTCGTCTACAGGATTGGTGGCGACCCTAGTGACTACCAGTTCTTAATGGAGGCGCCTAAGGAGATCCCTCATGGATACGCGTGCATGTATGTGCCGGATTGTGGTGGCTGGGCACTCACAAACCAGGCCACAACATCGGGGGCTCCGGCGAAGACGGGAGGAACGTCGGCGACAGAGCGAGACGTGGCTAACTAAATACGCCACACCGACGAAACTCCGAGCCCGGCTCCTGCAGATGGCTCGGAGCTGGAAAAGCAAACATGGCAGGCCAAGTACGCCACCCCGGCAAATCTTCGGAGTGCAACTCCTACGGCCAGCACAGCGGATCAGATCGAGTACCATGCCGAGAGACCGGTTCGGCATGATGCCGAAAAGAAGGGCGATCGGCTATTCCAAGCCGTACCCCGACGATTACGAGATGATCCCGCTGCCACCTAAATATCGGCTCCACGACTTCTCCAAATTCAGTGGATCGGATGGCTCCGGCTCCATCGAGCACGTCGGCCGATATTTGGCTCAACTAGGACCGGCTTCGGTGTCGGATCGGCTACGCGTGAGGCTCTTTTCACGAGTCCCTCACGGGATCGGCTTTGGATGGTACACCTCTTTGCCGGCAAACTCCATCCGAGTCTTGGAAGCAATTGGAAGAACAGTTCCATATGCAATACCATTCGAAGCTTCCGAGTCCGGCATTGCCGATCTAGCACAACTACGTCGAAGCGCGGGAAACGGTGACGAGAATACATCCAGCGCTTCGGGAATCTTAGGAACCGATGTTATTCGGTTCGTATAAGCTGAAAAGGAAGCGATCGAGTTGGCGGTAGCGAGGCCTTGCAACACGGCTCAAGGACATGGCCTCCCAAGCAGATTATCCTCGGCGGCGCACATGGTTCGAAACTATCGGCATATGAACAGCGCTACCCCGACCTGTACCAAGACAAGTTCAAGCGTGCAGTAGTTATGGTCGATACAGAGGAAGATGAAGTGCTTGCGGGAGACCAAGAAATAGCAGTGGCCGAGTGGACTCGGGGAGGAACCCCCGTGGCCTGCAAATGGGTAAAGCCACCAGGGCCGCCCAGGGGATTTGATTTTGACGTAACCAAGACTGAACAGATCTTCGACCTCCTGCTCAAGGAGAAACAGTTGACGGTTCTCGAAGGTCTCAAGTTCCCCACGGCAAAAGAGCTAAACGGAAAGCCATACGGCAAATTCCACAACTCGCTTTCCCATGCCACCAACGACTGCCGGGTGTGGCGTCAGCACATCCAAGCGGCGATAGAGAAGGGGCGGCTAATTTTCAACCAGTACGCCATGAAGGTCGACACCCAACCCTTCCCCGCCGTTAACATGGTAGAAATCACCTACCACGAAGGTTGCCAGCCGGGTCCCTCGTTCAGCATCAACATGGTAGGACCTGGAAACCACTCTGGCAAAGATGGAGATGAGGGCAGCTGCTCTCATAGCAAGGATACAGAGGAGGCCGCTCCACGCGATCGGCTCCGTCATGATGGCAAGCGCTATGTCACAGAGGGAGAGGTGAAGAATATAAGATATCAGCGACCCCTCTCTGATCACCTCCTCAACAAATACGTGAGTCCGTATGACCAACGCCGACGGTCCAATTACGATGATAGAGGAGATCGTCTGGCTAGAGAAGCCAGAAGATATCGTCGGCAGGATCGCGATGAGGAGGAGCACGAGCGCGGTGCCACGGAAGCATCAAGGGAGCAAGATGACAACGCCGGACATCGGGACTGCCCTTTCTTCGGTACACTGCTGGGATTCGGGAATGAGCCGATTGCCCACAATCGGCAATTGCCCAGAATGCAACAATAAAAAGAAGGAGGCAGCCAACGTGTCTGTGTTCGAGCGCCTAGGGCCTCTCCCGCCACAAAGCAAACGCGCTGAGTCACCTCGTTGGGCAGATCTTGAGGATTCAGAAGACGAGGGAGGAGTAGAAGAAGACAGGTATCACCGGCCAAGGTGGTGCCCGGACGGACTCAGCCGTTCCCAAAAGCGCGAGGGTTCAGCGATTGCGCGGCCTGGAGGAAGCCGAAAGGTTGTACCGCATACGCTAAGGAAGGCACGGCCTCGATCTAGCCGCAAAGGTTCAGCGAACCCCGGATGAAGAGGGTCGTCCACGGAAGATGGAGTGGCGCCCCAAACGGAGGAAAGCCGATGATGAGACATCGGCCGGCACAAACATGGTACTCGTCTTGCCGACAGAGCTTAGCGCTCCACGACTCTACGGAGCACTCAAGGTGGACGACGGCAAGCGCATCAAGTCGGAGGTCGGGTTGGTTTTATCCAGCTCGACCAAGTAGCAAGATCAAACCAATGAGCAAATCGGGAGAGGCTGATCCTTGTGATCGGCCCCAAAAAATTTATGAAGGGAACTTACAAAACCTTCAACGAGCAAGCAACGTGGAGGCCGATTCCAGCAATCGGCCAAAATTATCCTCACCCACCATTCACGCCTAGGTTCAACATGTTATCCAATAGAGCCGATACCATCAATTCTCTTGATAGAATCGGCTCGGGGGGCACCCAGGTAGATAAAATACGAGGATATGCAACGGAAGCATCTCATCTTCTGGTGATGGGTATTGGAATATGGGGGCCGATGCACAGGTCGGCCGTAAAAGACAAAAAGGGGTGAAAATTCGGAAATTTTCGAACACAGCCGATGCAGCAGGCATCGACTTGAGGATATAACAGCCGATGCATGGGCATCGACTCAAGGGAGGTTTCTTCAAGAACAATGTCAGGAGCAGCATGGGCGTGCGGATCAGGTCAAGGATGGATTGCATCAGGTTCACCAAAGGAAAGAAGCCGATCTAGCCAGCAAGAACTAAAGAAGCTCGGGGGGCAGCTCACCTTGAAGGCTTTCCGCTTAGAGAAGCCGATTTGTGTTCAAATCGGCTGGCGCCGCATAAGGAACTTCCCCACGCACGATCAAGCCCAGGTCTATGCAGCTCATTTGTGTATCCTCGTCTCTGTTTTGCCTTGGCTGAGACTCGGGGGCAACGAGGCCTGGTAGGTGCTCTATTGAAGGACCGATTGAAGTACCATCGGCTGATCCTCGTTGCAACCTTCTTCACAAAGCGATGAACGCTCGCTAAGGAGTTGAAGAATGGAAGGATGAATGTCGAAGGACCGATGCGTTGTTGTCGGCTCATTACACATTGGCAAAGGGGACGAATCGGCAAGGTCAGTAGGAGAGGTAAATCGGCTCAATCAAACTCAGAGGAAATCGGCAAAATCAGATTGGGGAACAGTTCTTCATTGATAGGCGAGATTTCTTACATAAAGAGCTAATTGCTCTCAAAAGGAAATACTAGGGGATACATTGCCCCATCTGCTACTACTGACCCTATGCTAGGGGTCCTATCTACGGGCCGTCATCGCCCTCGCCGTCATCCTCGGAGCTCTCATCGGCACTCGCTGCCGATGGGCTCCTCGTCGCTACTCCCGTAGCCCTCCACGGGGGCTTCGTCTCCGTCTTCGTCGTCGCTGCTGTCGTCGTCCCACCACATGCGAAGGCGCTTCGCTGGTGGGTAGCCCTCGAGGGAGTCGTCGTCGTCGTCGTCCTCCTCCTCCTCTTCTTCCTCCATCACCCCCTCGGAGGAGGTGAAGTCGTCCCAGGAGAAGCGATCGTCATCGCTCTCCTCCTCCGGTTCCCCGTCGGCGAGGAAACGGAGGTCGCTCTCCCCGTCCGTCGAGGACTGGTCGTCCTCGGACCAGATGGAGAAGTCATGGTCTGACTCCTCCCCGGCCGCAATGGCGCGGCGGGTGTTGGCCGCATGGACCGCCGCTGGGTTGTGCTCCGGCGTCGGCTCGCGGGACATGGAGGATTGGCTGGAGGGGTCCGATAGGGCGGAGGAGGAAGAAGACATGATGGTGCAGGAGGACTTTTGGACTGCTAATGCGAGGATGCAGAGCAGAACTATTCATAGCGGTTAAATAAAAGGGGATATGGTGAAAATTCAATGCCACAGCAGCTTCCGAGGAAGTGGTGTTTGAAAGAAAGAGAAAAGACTGCCAAATCACGCGGAGAAGTTGAGAAGGCAAGTCATCATGGTGACGGATACTGCGACGGTTACGCCACGACATGACCCGACGGAAGCGTAATGATTTTGGAAATACCATTTCCAAAACCAGGGGAGCATGTGTTATCACCAGGATTTAACCGCGATCAGGAGGTGGGCCGCGATCAAGATGGGCTTGGAAGATTACATATGGAAGATCTATGAAGCGGCCTTGCACGGAGAATTTGGGCTAGTTAGCCCGTGTATCTTAGCATAATAGATTGTGTATCGATTTAGAAGTTAGAGTTTATCTCGTGCACGGTTTAGTGCACGCCCACATTAGAAAGTCCGCCTGGACTATAAATATGTACCTAGGGTTTATGGAATAAACAACAACTCACGTTCAACCCCAAAACAAACCAATCTCGGCGCATCGCCAACTCCTTCGTCTCGAGGGTTTCTATCCGGTAAGCGACATGCTGCCTAGATCGCATCTTGCGATCTAGGCAGCACAAGCCCCACGTTGTTCATGCGTTGCTCGTATCGAAGCGCTTTTGATGGCGAGCAACGTAGTTATCATTAGATGTGTTAGGGTTAGCATTGTTCTTCGTTTAAGCATGCTTACGTAGTGCAACCCTTGCATATCTAGCCGCCCTCACACCTATCTTAGGTGTGGGGGCGGCACCCCGCTTGATCATTATTTAGTAGATCTGATCCGTTACGATTGCTCCTTGTTCTACAAGGATTAGTTTAATATCTGCAATAGTTAGGCCTTACAAAGGGGGAGGATCCGGTGGCACGTAGGGTGGCGTTCGCAAGTCCTAAACGGGATGTTCCGAGGATCAACTTCATGTTGGTTTTTTGGCCTTGTTTAGGATCGGCTTACGAGCACCGTGCGTGGCCGCGAGGCCCAACCTGGAGTAGGATGATCCGATTATGCGGTGAAAACCCTAAATCGTCGTAGATCTCATTAGCTCTATCTTGATCAAGCAGGACCACCAAGTATTCGTGCACCCCGTACGAATCATGGGTGGATCGGCTCTTTGAGCCGATTCACGGGATAACCTCGAGAGCCGATCGAGGCTCGTATTTAATGTTTACATGTATGCCCTGCAGAAACTAAGCGAGGCATCCCCATCACCTTCCCGACCAGGTATAGGTCGGGTGGCACGCCCTTGCACTTCGCATCGCCGCGTGTGACCAGAAGAGCATTGCGGGCCGTCGCTCGGAGGGGTCTCAGCCAGCCGCAGCTCTAGGCTCTTCCCGGATCTACGGTGTTGACAAGGCCGCTGCCCGCCGGTGGGTTTTGGCAGTCAACACAAGCTCATATGCCGGCTTGACGGGATTTTCTGTCTCCGCTGAAATAATCGGAAGAGCGGAGCGTGAAAAAAACATAAGAGGGGGCCAATTCCATAGAAAACAACAAATAATTGTCTTTGCAAAATATTGTACAGTAGCAAATGATTGAAAACATAAGAGTATACATATGATGTCGGCGAACAAAACATAAGAGGGGGCATATGCCAGGCTAAGGGACATCATGTGCTTTTAGATATCTACTCGTAACAAATAATTTTCAATGGGATGCAGCCAAGTCCCTCTACTTTTGTTTGAATTCGTAATTAGGATGCACCATTTCTACCTGATTAATCCCTTGTCTCAGTTACTTACGCACATGCGCACCAAAAGCATCATTGAGGTTACAAAATTAGAATCGAAAAGAACTTAAAAGGAAGTATGTTTTGTGATCACCTAGATATGGCTCAATTGTTTGGTAGTTTGGTTGATAGCCTTTGGACCTGATCAACCTCCTAGATGTAGAGTTAATTGACACATGAGACTCCCTCGGACACCGAATTATGCATGTCCGTTGATAGCTGGTTTCGATGCTGTTATTGGACAACTACCACCTCACATGGTGGATACTACCCTTCTGGTTGCTTGGCGGGCTTGGTATGTACGTAATGAGGTTACTCATGATAAGCCTCTACCCCCTATTATTGGGTCTCACCGATTTCTGAATGGATATATCAAGCTGATCGGGGATGTGAAGTCCATTCCTACAGAGAACCTAGTTAAAGGAAAACAGCCAGCTTCACTAGTGGGTATGGCACCAGTGCCAGCGCAACGTGTGACTCCATCTTTAAAGCCTTGGACTAAGCCACCGACTGGATGGATTAAGCTGTCGATTGATGGGTCTTATAGTTCTGGTGAATTTGCTGGTGTTGGAACAGTTGTTGGAATCTGATCTCAATGTAACCCATCCTGTCTAATAAAGTTCCTTTTTACCCGCAAAAAAAATTGACACATGAGACAAATTTCACAAGAAATGAAATTGATTTGGGAAACATGGGCATTTTTAGGCTGAAATTTGATTTTTGACTTTTGAAAGACATAGATAAACAAAAATTGTGGAAAGAAATAGACTGATGAAACAAAGTACATGATTCAAAAAACTTCATTATATTGTTAAGACGTGCATTGCACGTGCAAACTAACTAGTTCCATAGAAAACAGCAAATAATTGTTCT
Organism: Lolium rigidum; assembly: GCF_022539505.1. Taxonomy (NCBI): domain Eukaryota; kingdom Viridiplantae; phylum Streptophyta; class Magnoliopsida; order Poales; family Poaceae; genus Lolium; species Lolium rigidum. The sequence goes on from NC_061512.1 coordinate 39,789,789, forward strand.
AGATCAAACTCTGCTTCCTCTCAAACCGAGGAATAAAAGTCCGAAGCAATGTCGTTGTTCACCGTAGCTCGTCAGCTGTTTTCAGCAACGGCTGGAATTAGTTCAGTTAAGTGTTTCGGCAAACAATTGTCTATGCAAAAGATTGTACAGCGACGGGATGGCAAAGATTGTATAGCACGGCATGATTGTCTCTGGAATAAAAACGATAAACCCTATACGTATGATGTCGGGATTGGATCTATCAAATATGCAAGATCTAGATATAGGTCAAACGGGCGTGGTAGACATGTAAAACTGTTGACTGCCAAAACCCACCGGCGGGCAGCGGCCTTGTCAACACTGTAGAGCCGGGGGGAGCCTAGAGCTGCGGCTGGCTGAGACCCCTCCGAGCGACGGCCCGCAATGCTCTTCTGGTCACACGCGGCGTTGCGAAGTGCAGGGCGTGCCACCCGACCTATACCCGGTCGGGAAGGTGATGAGGTTGCCTCGCTTAGTTTCCCTGCAGGGCATACATGTAAACGTTAAATACGAGCCTCGATCGGCTCTCAGGTTATCCTGTGAATCGGCTCAAAGAGCCGATCCACCCATGATCCATACGGGGTGCACGAATACTTGGTGGTCCTGCTTGATCAAGATAAAGCTAATGAGATCTACGAAGATTTAGGGTTTTCACCGCATAACCGGATCATCCTACTCCAGGTTGGGCCTTGCGGCCACGCACGGTGCTCGTAAGCCGATCCTAAACGAGGCCAAAAAACCAACATGAAGTTGATCCTAGGAACATCCCGTTTAGGACTTGCGAACGCCACCCTACGTGCCACCGGATCCTCCCCCCATTGTAAGGCCAAACTATTGCGAGATATTAAACTAATCCTTGTAGAACAAGGAGCAATCGTAACGGATCAGATCTACTAAATAATGATCAAGCGGGGTGCCGCCCCCACACCCGAGATAGGCGTGAGGACGGCTAGATATGCAAGGGTTGCACTACGTAAGCATGCTTAAACGAAGAACAATGCTAACCCTAACACATCTAATGATAACTACGTTGCTCGCCATCAAAAACGCTTCGGTACGAGCAACGCATGAACAACGTGGGGCTTGTGCTGCCTAGATCGCAAGATGCGATCTAGGCAGCATGTCGCTACCCGATAGAAACCCTCGAGATGAAGGAGTTGGCGATGCGCCGAGATTGGTTTGTTTTTTGGGGTTGAACGTGAGTTGTTGTTTATTCCATAAACCCTAGGTACATATTTATAGTCCAGCGGACTCTCTAATGCGGGCGTGCACTAAACCGTGCACGACTAAGATTCTCTCTCTTATCTAAAATAATAAACTACTAAATAAAGATACACGGGCAATTCAGCCCAAGACCCTTCGTGCCAGGCCGCCTTAGAATTCTTCCACATGTAATCTTCCAAGCCCGGCCCACCTCTGGATTCGTCTAAAATCTGGTGATAACACATGCCCCCCTGGTTTTGGAAATAACATTTCCAAAATCATTATGCTTTCCCTTCGAAGGGTCATGTCGTAGCAGAGCAGAGTCGTTACAGCATCCGTCATCATTATGCCCTGTCTTCTCAGCTTCTCTAAAAATCCTGACAGCTTTAGCATCGATCCCTTGGAAGTTGTAATGGCATTAATCCTTCACCAGATTTATCATTATTTAACCGCGCCGACTGGTTAGCTCTCTCTCATATCCTCTATTCCATCCCAGCTATCGGCACCAAAAAACCCTCTCCTCCTGTAGCAATGTCTTCCTCTTCCTCTTCCTTCTCAAAACTCTTCCCCCAATCTTCGCCGAAGAAGAAGACCGAGGACAGCCTCCACCCCGCGAGTGAATCCCTTCTCCTCCGACAAGGAGGAAAAAGAAGGAGAAGCAGCGAAGGCCAAAGCCTCTCCTTCCGCCCAACTCCCGCCGAAGAAGCGCCCCCGCATGTGGGCGGACAGCGAGGACGAAGATGATGACGAAGAGGAAGAGGAGGAGGATGACTCCTCCTCCTCCATCGGGTACCCGCCGACCAAGCGCTTCCGCTCCTGGGCGGACAGCGAGGATGATGATGATGACGAGGAGGAAGAGGCTCCGGCCAAGGGCTGGGGCAGCAGCGACGAAGAGCTCCCTGGGAGCAGCGCCGACGACGTCGACGGCGGCGATGACGAGGACAGCGACGACTAGTAGCATAGGACTAGTAGTAGCAGTGCACTAGGCACCAAATCCCTCTTTTGAGAGCCATCGGCTCTTTCTTGTAAAGCCGCTCCTTGGAATTAATGAAATTGTTCTTTCCATTTATCCTTTAATCGCTCCAATTTCATTCCCTCCGTTTGCCATGCTAAGACCGATAGCAACGCGTCGGACTTCTTTCCTTTTCTTGCGAGCAACAGCCACAGTCCAAGCCCTGTACTAGGCGTCGGCTTTTCCTTCCCGGTTCCTGCTCGAGACGACCATGATGCGGCCGCGGCCGAGGTGACCCTAATCGGCTCCCAAAAACAGGGCATCTTCCGGGCTTGTTGCCCCCGAGTCTCGGCCAAGGTAAAGCAGAGCTGTATGGACCTAGGCTCGATCATGTCTGAGGGAGCTCCTTATGCCGAGCTAGCCGATTTAAATATACATCGGCTTCCCAAAACAGAGAGCCCTCAAGGTGAGCTGCCCCCCGAGTTTCTTCAGTTCCTGCCGGCCAGATAGGCTCCCTGACATTGATCTGATCATTGATCTGATCCGCACGCCCATGCTGCTCCTGACATTGTCCTCGAAGAAATCTCCCTTGAGTCGATGGCCATGCATCGGCTTTCATGTCCTTAAGTCGATGCCTGCTGCATCGGCTGTGTTCGAAAATTTTCGAATTTTCATTTTTTTTTTATTACGGCCGACCTGTGCATCGGCCCCCATATTCCAATACCCATCAACAAAAGATGAGATGCTTCTGTTGCATATCCTCGTATTTTCATATACCTGGGTGCCCCCCCGAGCCGATTCTGTCAAGAAAATTGATGGTATCGGCTCGTTGGATAACATGTTGAACCCAGGTAGAAAGGTAGGTGAGGATAATTTTGGCCGATTGTCGGAATCGGCCTCCACGTTGCTTGTTCGTTGAAGGTTTTGTAAGTTCCCTTCGTAAATTTTGGGGCCGATCACAAGGATCAGCCTCTCCTGGTTTGCCCATTGGTTTGATCTTGCTACTTGGTCAGGCTGGATGAAACCAACCCAACCTCTGACTTGATGCGCCTGCTGCCGTCCACCTTGAGTGCTCCGTAGAGTCGTGGAGCGCTACGCTCTGTCGGCAAGACGAGTACCATGTTTGTGCCGGCCGATGTCTCATCATCGGCTTTCCTCGTTTAGGGCGCCACTCCATTTTCCGTGGACGACCCTCTTCATCCCGGGTTCGCTGAACCTTTGCAGCCGAGATCAGGCCGTGCCTTTCTTAGCGTATGCAGGTACAACCTTTCGGCTTCCTCCAGGCCGCGCAATCGCTGAACCCTGCGCTTCTGGGAACGGCTGAGTCCGTCAGGGCACCACCTTGGCCGGTGGTAGCTGTCTTCTTCCACTTCTCCCTCGTCTTCCGAATCTTCAAGATCTGCCCAACGAGGTGACTCAGCACGTTTGCTTTGTGGCGGGAGAGGCCCTAAGCGCTCGAACACGGACACGTTGGCTGCCTCCTTCTTTTTCGATTGCATTCGGGCAATTGCCGATTGTGGGCAATCGGCTCATTCCTGAATCCCAGCAGTGTCTGAAGAAGGGGCAGTCCCAGTGTCTGGTGTTGTCATCTTGCTCCCTGGATGCTTCCGTGGCACAGCGCTCGTGCTCCTCCTCATCGCGATTCTGCCGACGATGTCTTCTGGCTTCTCTAGCCAAACGATCTTCTCTATCATCGTAATTGGGTTGCCGGCGTTGGTCATACTGACTCACATATTTGTTGAGGAGGTGATCAGAGAGGGGCGCTGATATCTTATATTCTTCACCTCTCCCTCTCGTGACATAGCGCTTGCCATCATGATGGAGCCGATCGCGTGGAGCGGCCTCCTCGGTGTCCTTGCTATGAGAGCAGCTGCCCTCATCTCCATCTTTGCCGAGTGGTTTCCGGGTCCTACCATGTTGATGCTCGAACGAGGGACCTGGCTGGCAACCTTCGGGGTAGGTGATTTCTACCATGTTAACGGCGGGGAAGGGTTGGGTGTCGACCTTCATGGCGTACCGGTTGAAAATTAGCCGCCCCTTCTCTATCGCCGCTTGGATGTGCTGACGCCACACCCGGCAGTCGTTGGTGGCATGGGAAAGCGAGTTGTGGAACTTGCAGTACGGCTTTCCGTTTAGCTCTTTCGCCGTGGGGAACTTGAGACCTTCAGGAACCGTCAACTGTTTCTCCTTGAGCAGGAGGTCGAAGATTTGTTCAGTCTTGGTCACGTCAAAATCAAATCCCCTGGGCGGCCCTGGTGGCTTTACCCATTTGCAGGCCACGGGGTTCCCCCACGAGTCCACTCAGCCACTCGCTATCTCTTGGCCTCCCGCAGGCACTTCATCCTCCTCCGTATCGACCATGACTACTGCACGCTTGAACTTGTCTTGGTACAGGTCGGGGTGGCGCTGTTCATATGCCGATAGTTTCGAACCACGTGCGCCGCCGAGGGATAAACCGCTTGGGAGGCCATGTCCTTGAGCTGTGTTGCAAGGCCTGCTACCGCCAACTCGACTGCTTCCTTTTCAGTTATACGAACCGAATAACATCGGTTCCTAAGATTCCTGAAGCGCTGGATGTATTCTGTCACCGTTTCCCCGCGCTTCTGACGTAGTTGTGCTAGATCGGCAATGCCAGACTCGGAAGCCTCTGAATGGTATTGCATATGGAACTGTTCTTCCAATTGCTTCCAAGACTGGATGGAGTTTGCTGGCAAAGAGGTGTACCACCCAAAAGCCGATCCCGTGAGGGACTGTGAAAAGAGCCTCACGCGTAGCTGATCCGACACTGAAGCCGGTCCTAGTTGAGCCAAATATCGGACCGACGTGCTCGATGGAGCTGGAGCCATCCGATCCACTGAATTTGGAGAAGTCGGGGAGCCGATATTTTGGTGGCAGCGGGATCATCTCGTAATCGTCGTGGTACGGCTTGGAATAGCCGACCGCCCTTCTTTTCGGCATCATGCCGAACTGGTCTCTCGGCATGGTACCGATCTGATCCGCCGTGCTGGCCGTAGGAGTTGCACTCCGAAGATTCGCCGGGGTGGCGTACTTGGCCTGCCATGTTTGCTTTTCCAGCTCTGAGCCAGCTGCAGGAGCTGGGCTCGGGAGTTTCGTCGGTGTGGCGTATTTAGTTAGCCACGTCTGCTCTGTCGCCGACGTTGCTCCTGTCTTCGCCGGAGTCCCCGATGTTGTGGCCTGGTTTGTGAGTGTCCAGTCACCACAATCCGGCACATACATGCACGCGTATCCATGAGGGATCTCCTTAGGCGCCTCCATTAAGAACTGGTAGTCACTGGGGTCGCCACCAATTCCGTCAGACGAGGAATGCCGGTGTAGTCGGCACTTCACTCGGTGCCGCCAACGCAAATGGCAGCGGTGGACGGGACCGGAATGGCAACTCTCCTTGATGCGTCCCGAGAGCTGGTCCCGACGGCGAGTGCCGGTGGCTCATGATCTCCCGAATCACGCGCGAGCGACACGCTCCGAGCACGTTGACCAAGTTCTCGAGTGGCGGTGTAGCGAGTGAGCCACCGGGTAGTTGATCTCCTCGCCGCGGACCCCTGGTGCGTTCCTCCGACGGGGCAGAGAGGTCTACCCCATCGAGTGCACCTTCTGGTGAGAACCCCTTCCATCTGATGCCACCGGAACGGGTTCTCTGAAAAGAGCCGATGAGGTCGGCTTCGAGGGTAGCCTTGATCTCGTTGTATTGCTTCTTGAGGTCGTCACGCAGATCCTCGTAGGTGACTGGCGTGCCGTCCGCCATCTCAGATGTAGATGGCGATGTGGTTGATGTAGGCGATTGTCCCACCGGGCGTGCCAGAATGTGTTGACTGCCAAAACCCACCGGCGGGCAGCGGCCTTGTCAACACCGTAGAGCCGGGGGAGCCTAGAGCTGCGGCTGGCCGAGACCCCTCCGAGCGACGGCCCGCAATGCTCTTCTGGTCACACGCGGCGTTGCGAGGTGCAAGGGCGTGCCACCTGACCTATACCTGGTCGGGAAGGTGATGAGGTTGCCTCGCTTAGTTTCTCCGCAGGGCATACATGTAAACGTTAAATACGAGCCTCGATCGGCTCTCAGGTTATCCTGTGAATCGGCTCAAAGAGCCGATCCACCCATGATCCGTACGGGGTGCATGAATACTTGGTGGTCCTGCTTGATCAAGATAAAGCTAATGAGATCTACGACGATTTAGGGTTTTCACCGCATAACCGGATCATCCTACTCCGAGGTTGGGCCTTGCGGCCACGCACGGTGCTCGTAAGCCGATCCTAAACGAGGCCAAAAAACCAACATGAAGTTGATCCTAGGAACATCCCGTTTAGGACTTGCGAACGCCACCCTACGTGCCACCTGGATCCTCCCCCCATTGTAAGGCCAAACTATTGCAGATATTAAACTAATCCTTGTAGAACAAGGAGCAATCGTAACGGATCAGATCTACTAAATAATGATCAAGCGGGTGCCGCCCCCACACCTGAGATAGGCGTGAGGACGGCTAGATATGCAAGGGTTGCACTACGTAAGCATGCTTAAACGAAGAACAATGCTAACCCTAACACATCTAATGATAACTACGTTGCTCGCCATCAAAAACGCTTCAGTACGAGCAACGCATGAACAACGTGGGGCTTGTGCTGCCTAGATCGCAAGATGCGATCTAGGCAGCATGTCGCTTACCTGATAGAAACCCTCGAGATGAAGGAGTTGGCGATGCGCCGAGATTGGTTTGTTTTTTGGGGTTGAACGTGAGTTGTTGTTTATTCCATAAACCCTAGGTACATATTTATAGTCCAGCGGACTCTCTAATGCGGGCGTGCACTAAACCGTGCACGACTAAGATTCTCTCTCTTATCTAAAATAATAAACTACTAAATAAAGATACACGGGCAATTCAGCCCAAGACCCTTCGTGCCAGGCCGCCTTAGAATTCTTCCACATGTAATCTTCCAAGCCCGGCCCACCTCTGGATTCGTCTAAAATCTGGTGATAACAAAAACCGATCTCTCGATCGAACCATCCGAAAAACACAACAACAAGCCGATCACCGACAGATTTACCTTGGGGTTTCTTCGAGCTGGGCGCCTTCTTCGGCGTGTGTGCGCGATTTTCCTTCCCCCTGATGTTTCGACGACTGCCGGCCATGGCGACCACCGGCCGGGGAGATAGATGCGAGATGGAAGAACGTCCGGCGAAGACACCGGATCGGGGTGAGCACGAGAGGATGAGGTCGGGGGGGTGGGGAGTTAAGATGCTCGTAAATCATGGGGGAGAGGCACGACGTATATAAGGGAGGGCGAAATATTTGATAGGTGGGGTGCGCGGGAGGAGTGGAGGGAACAAAAAATTTGGGCGTTTTGGTAGCCGGCGTACTACAATTTGGAGGGAACAAGTTTTTGCCGTGAAAGAAAAAATATTACTCTGAAAATGGAACTGTACATGTATATTTTAATTAAAAAATGACAGAAAACGAGTAAAACTCATAATAAATGCTAAATTCAATGTAAAATCATCAGTAACTAGTGGGACTGAGTAAATGTTGTGACATTCATGTGGAAAATTCAAATTTAAATTTTTCATGAGGTTTGGTGTAGTTTGATGTGAATTTACACAAGTGAGGTCATTTTCGGCATAACGGTCGAATCGTCGACCCCGGAAGTTGTAAAACCTTTTGCATGTGAGGTATATTTGAGAACACATCCCACATATACATGTTATTGTTCACACATGTGAGATTTTGTCTGAAAACACTTGTGAAACCTCATGTTGGTTGGGTCGATCCATGTGTGGACCCACATCGATCATGTCGGTGAAGGGCTCTTTTTCAAGCAAGCTGCACTTCAAAGACTCGGATTGAGCTGCAAATTTCTGTGAGTGGTCATGAAGGGTAGGTATGTGTGCTCGAGGAGTTTCGATTTTTCTGACAATTTTAGGTGTTTGTTTATTTTTTAATTAAAAAATGATAGAAAATGAGTAAAACTCATAATAAATGCTAAATTCAATGTAAAATCATCATTAACTAGTGGGACTGAGTAAATGTTGTGACATTCATGTGGAAAATTCAAATTTAAATTTTTCATGAGGTTTGGTGTAGTTTGATGTGAATTTACACAAGTGAGGGCATTTTCGGCATAACGGTCGAATCGTCGACCCCGGAAGTTGTAAAACCTTTTGCATGTGAGGTATATGTGAGAACACATCCCACATATACATTTTATTGTTCACGCATGTGAGATTTTGTCTGAAAACACTTGTGAAACCTCATGTTGGTTGGGTCGATCCATGTACATCTTAGGGTATTGGGAAAATTGGGAGCACGTGTTGGTCTGATTTGGCATCACCACATTACCCTAGAACAGAAGTTTCACTTTGAAAAAAGTTTGACAACCTCTTGGTACAATGAGGTCAACCTAGGTTTGACCAAACACTCAAAATTCCAGCCCTAATCATGGTATGAAATTCTTAGAAATTTGAAAGAATTTACATACTCGATTCATTTTTTATTTATTTCTTTCTTACTTTCTTCATATGGAGACTCCATGTTAAAGGTGGGAAAGGTTTGTAAACAAATATCCTTCACTATGTTTGATCACTAATTCGTATTTAAAATATTTTATAGTTTTTAATACCCATACTGAAAATTCTGCGCCTGCCCATCCGTCATGCGTGGGACCCATGTCAAAGTAATGGGAAAGTGGACTACATGCACGAATCCATGTTTTCACACGCACGCGTCACACAGAGGAACCCAAACGGCAGCACCTACTGTATATCCATCGGCCCCATCGTCTCTCCCACCCGCAACTTCTATTCCCCAATCTCTTGCGAAAAACCCTGCTTGCACCTCCACCAGCGCACCACCGACCTCCCCTTCCACCGAAGATCCCGAAGATGAAGCGTGTTCGCGGAGACGAGCCGGAGGCGAGTGCGGTCGTCAACGTCGACAGAGGCGGAGGCGATGCTCCGGTACTAGTCGACGCCGCGGAGGCGGGATCTTCTTCCGGAACTAGAGCCGCTCTTCGCCGCGCCGTGACCGTGCAGGGCTCCGCCTAACCGGCCGTGGTCGCCGTCGCTGATGAGGCCAAGGGAGACGTCCTCGCTCCCGCGGCACAAGCAGATGACCAGGGCTTTGATCCGAAGGACCCGTACTACCGTGACTCCAAGCAGTACCGCGAGCTATATGGCCCCAGAGAGTGCGACGAGTTCGAAGAGGAGGCCTCCGACAACTGCAGCGAGGTACTCTACTATTCCGATCGGTCCCTTGTTTTTCTTGATCTTACTGTTCACCATAGGGTTTGCTCATAGGGTAGATTGATTTGCCCTGTCTCGCTACTTCTTGTACAAATTGATGATTCCGGGGTTCTTACTCATCCGATTTATGGTTTGTAGTTACTAGATTTGTAATATTTGATGCACATCTTGATTCAACTGCACCAAAGTATCAACCAAATGATTTATGGTACCATGAATATTCATGCATGTTTCAAATTAGTAGATGACACTTATCTTAATTAGGTCATGATTCCTTGTGTGTGATGAATCATACCTGCTTAGTGTAATGCTCACTGCATTTTAAACTTAAATTCATCCGAATATGAATCATACCAGAGTGATTATGATTACAAGGATTATATTATAGGTACTATTAATTGATCTGATCCATGGATTTTATAACCACCATTTGTCTTAAACTGGTGCTTATTTATACGATGAAACCATAGTGTGTACATCATTTTTATTTAGGGAACAAATGAATGATCAGATGCATGTAATTTATGACCACCATTTTTCTTGAATTCCTGCTTATTGACGTCATGAATCCATATTGTTTTATGAATCAGTACATCTTCAGGGAACAAATGATAGATCCCTGATCCATGAAATTTATAATCACCATTTTCTCTTAAATTGGTGCTTAGTTATATTACTGAAATAATGATTGGACTACCCATGAACAATTTGTGACAACAGTTTAAATTGGTGCTTATTTATATTAGTGAACTAATTATCTATGGTTGGATCTGGATCATAAATGTTGATTCTACATGATGATTAATTCTTAATAATGTTCATAAAATATATTTAATGCTTGAATTGTATTTCAGTTAATTTCCTTCTCTCACTTCTTCTTTACTTTCAAATTCGCAGGAAGACTCTGAGGACATTAACAGCGACAAGGAGGACCGGGACCGGAAGAGCCGCTTCGTTCTGAAGAAGCTGAAGACTGGCCAGATCCCTTTCCGCCGGAACGGTAAGCCTAATTGCCCATTATGCGGCAGGGTTTTCCCGAAGGATATTGAGAGTCTGATCCAGCACGCGACGGGAGTTGGAAAAGGTAGCGCGCACAAGCACAAGGCTGCTAGCAAGGCGAAGCACGCTGCCTTTGGCAAGTTCCTCTGGGACTACGTCAAGACTGGCCTCATCCCGCTCATCGGTCCAGTTGTTGACCCTCATGTTCTCCACTAAATTTAGTTTCTGTTTAGTTGTTCCCCTGGAGGTTCATGGTTAAACTATGTCATGTTTCAAAGACTATGTTCTACTTTTGTTATTTGGAACCCGGGCAATCATACCCGGTTGTTTAAGACTATGTCATGTTTATATGTTGTTTGTCTGTTGCGAAGCATTACTCGCTGCACATGTTATCTCTTTTTTCATGTTGATGCACGCTGCATTTGTGTAGATGCTTTATTCTGTAGCTAAGCAAGTTTCGAGTTAATTTCGACTACCAATGTTTGGCTACACCAGAGTTGTGTAGATTACATATCCCTTTGTCCCACATACTACTTGTAGTTGCTGTTGTTAGTTTCAAGTTTTGTTTTCATAAATACAATCTGTGTTGGTAATCAGCAAAATTGAAACCTCACAGGAAAATTGTTGACATATCATGGCAAAATATTTACTTATATATAGTAGAAACCAGTGCTGGGTTGCAGACCATGCATACATATAAACAAGTAGCGACTAGCAGCTACGTTTTCAAAAGAACTGACTACATGGGTTATTTGGACAGAGTCCAGTGAGCCAAAAGAACCTCACGCAGGAGGGAGACCAAACCAAAAGATCAGGGCCAAGGAAGGTTGTTTGTACTACGATCAAGGACTCTGTCGACCACAATCTTGCGGTAGAGCTCGTAGGAGACCCAAGCATCAATGGCTGCATAGTCGATGTTCATCTTTGGAAGTGGGAAGTCCCCCCACAGTCTGTGCCGATGGTGGTGGAACTTCTTCTTCATATCACCGTACCATGAATCAATGAGTCTTTGTGCCATGGTACCCATGCCAGCCCTCTCATGACTAGTGTACTTGAAGTACTCGTCCTGGAGATCGACGTAGTACTCACGAGGAATCTACATGTGCCATGTCCTCCACAGAACTCTCTTGTCACCACGGATGTCAACACTCGCAAACGTAATTCCTTCTCGAAATAAATCGCAGATAGCCGGAGCATCCCACCAGGCAGCACTGCAGTAAACAAAGTAATGTACTAGTCACAGATCGAGCGTATGAACTAGGAAACAAATTAGGGATAAGTAAAGTAAAAAGGAGTCACAGATCGAGCATATGAACTATTCAATCAAATGAGGAATCAAGTAAACTAAAAAGGAGTCACAGATCGAGCATATGAACTAGTCAATGAAATGACGAATCAAGTAAACTAAGTAGCTTCGCTATGTCCTGCAATGATAAACTACATATTTGGAAAGATCATATGCAGAACTGGGTGTCGATCAAGCATACTTACTACTACCTATCTACGAACCAAATAAATCTCGTTGCACTGCATTTATTTCAGTTACAAATATGCAAGAACCTACAGAGGAGACGAAGATGAAACAAATTAATAAATCGGGAACAATGTCTAGCAAATTTAGATCGGGAATGTACTGATTTTCGGGAACAATGTCTAGCAGATTTAGATCGGGAATGTACTGATTTTTGGGAACAATGTCTAACGAGAGTCGAAGAGAGACACAACGGCGGCAACTAAAAAACCCCAATCGAAAGATTCAAAAAGGGGATTAGTTCTTACGCTGCGTAGTGGAACACCAGCACATGTCGACGCATGGAGAGTTGAACCACGGCGATTTTCTTCTCGTCCTCGGCTCGATGGTTGGTGTACTCGAAGTCGAGGCCCACGAACTTGTGCTCGTCCTCCTTGAGCCACTCCGTGTACATGTCGAGGACGCGGCGCACTTTGCAGGGGTCGTTGGTGTAGACCACCTCCAGGTCCTGGCCGTCGTGGATGTGGACTGCGCGCGTGCTGGACCAGTAGTACAGTTCCTGCTCATCCATGTCCATGGCGACGCGGCGGCGGGAGACGAAGAGACTGAGGGAGCGGAGACGACGAGAAGTGTGGAAACCAGGATGTGGTGCGAATATTGAGACGGTAGGGGAGGGGGGAGGGGATAAATATCATCCCCATTAATTACTCCGTGCGAATATTGAGACGGTAGACGATGAGAATATTGACGCGGGTCTTGACTTGTGACGTGCAGTCCAACTGACGCGCATTCGATCGTGTTGTCACGTCAAAACCCAGCACCGCCCATTTGCCCTCCTCTTGACCTACCGAAAATTACTCCACGATATAACTGGCCATCATATCACGACCTCCTTCAGCCGCCGCCAGATCTCGCCACGTCTCTCGCCGCCACAGCTCGCCACGTCTCTCGCCGGCGAGACTTGTAAGACTCTCGCTCCGCGTCGAGACCAAGGATGGCGCCTACTAGTGGAGTACGTAAATAACATGTACGTCTCGCGATCGGTCGTTGTTTCCGATTTGTAATCTTTCTTCATATTTTTTGCAGTGTCCAGTTTGCTTTGACAAGAAGGCGATGTGCGGCGGAGGGGGAATCGCGTTAGGTTTTTCCGTGCAAACACTACAAGAGGGTTTTGAGGAGAAGACGGTACATGCACTTATAAGTTTAAAATTCATTCAGATGTTTTATTAATTCACCGCCACATCAAAGTTTAACACGTGATCCTAGTAGTTATTGCTAGTTTAGTACTATTATTCAGATGTGTGTAATAATTGTTGTTCACCATATGTATTAACCGCTTATTTATGGTTGAGTTTTAGGATAGTTGTGATAACTTTTACGTTCATATGAGTTTTACGATAGTTGTAGCTGTTAGAGATAGAGGTATCGGTAGTTCAGTCCTATACCGATAGAAGTTCAGATATGTGCTGATAGAAGTCCTAGATACATACGATGTATTACTTGCGCAACAATGTACCTCCCCTATATATTAATGAGATCTGAGACTCGGTGATTATCCGAGTAGACACATAATTCTACCTGATCATTAGATTTTACAGTAGCTACATGCAATTCGTGATTCTTCAAGGTCCTAATATGACACGATGTGTAACATTCACATGTTTCTGTCTTATTGAATATTCAGAATAGTTAACTTACTTTTGTATTAACTCTACTGAATTTAGGTCATCCCTTGCTACTATAGACCGTATTTCCTTCAGAAGTATGGTGTCCAGACCTCCCACAGGACAACTTTTGAAGCTGCACTTAGAACCAAAGATGGCCATGCATTTGTTGTTAATGTTACCAACAGAGCTGGCAGAACCTATATCAACGGAAGATTTTGGAACGAATTTGTTGTAGGGATTCGTAGCATAGAAAACAAAAAAATTCCTACCGCGAGAACGCAATCCAAGCCAAGATGCAATCTAGAAGATGGGAGCAACGAGGGGATGAACGAGACTAACCCTTGAAGATTTCCAAAGCCTACAAGAGGAGGCTCTCGTTGCTGCGGTAGACGATCACTTGCCGCTTTCAAAAGCGCGTAGAAGATCTTGACGGTGCCACAATCGGGCAGCACCTCCGTACTCG
>NC_061512.1:39803910-39956586 GCF_022539505.1 Lolium rigidum
TGGAATTAATCATGAAAATTGTGTCTAATTATCCAACAGATGTTAGATAGGTTATCCAAAGACAATTCCTTACATATGTTCATATTTACCTCTCTTATGTCAGAATCAGCTATCTGGATTGTATCCTTGGTATGTTAGAATCAGCAGTCTCGGTATGGTGGGTCTATCAGCTCACACAGATGCTTCATTGATGATTACATTCTCGACATCAAGAGCTGCCTGCGTGACTTCAGCAACGACAACACATTTTGCCTACTATGTTGGTAATGGCAGGAGCGACGAAATCGGCTCGTCCTCTAGTAGTTGCCACAAGAAGAATGGCATCTTTGCCTGTGAGAGTAGTTCCCTTGTCACCCAGGAATATGAACTGGCCAAACACTGTCTTCTTTTCGTCATTCGGTTCAACATTTGTTGCATTGACTAAAGCTTGAATGAGAAATGTTTTAATCTATATATGATAGATAGGGCATTTGTAAGCATTTCCATTTGGATGCGTTTTTTCCCAACAATTTTTACATCAACGGAACCACCAATCATGTGGGTTGTTCACATCTGTAACCTCTATTTTTAATTTCAAGTGTTGCCCATGTAGGTTAGAGTGATGTTAAGTTTATCTACATGCTAATGCAGGATGGTAGCTTAGTATCTTCGTGTTCCACAGTGTATATCGGCAGAAACCGAGTTGTGTCTTATTCGTAAACAGCTAGAATGTAGTGCATAACACATTTTACCTCTAGTGCAGAATGTACGTTTCAGGAATTGGTATGTTGACGTGCCAACACAACACATAAGTGTTTTTGAAACCTAATATTCCTGCAATAATATAAGTGATGTGCGAGTAGCAAGCTCAATCAATATTTGTCCCCCGGACGTCACCGGCCACCAAGACCTTCGACCTTGCTGATATCATGGAGGTGGATTGTGCTGCGGGCGAGCATGATGGATGGCACGAGGTGTTGCCGCGACGCGGCCCGCGCCGCCCGACTCTGTCAGGCCCGGCAATTGCTCGCCGTCCTGTTCTGCTTGGCTCAAGGGTAGATGTTGCAGGTGCCTAGCTCCTGGTAACCGCGCTGCGGTTTGCTGCAACCCCTTCAGGTGCTCTGAATGCCTTGAGAATGGTAATCGGGCACGTGATTGCCGCAACGCTTGGCGTCCTCTTAGCTTCTTGGAAGGCCATGTTGTGTCGCCGCCCCGCCAGGCGAATGCTCCTCGCGGGGCCCAGGTTGAGGTCCCGCTTCCGTCCGTTGTGCATCGTCATCGATCTTGGGCGTCAGTTGCTGCTGCTCCTGTTAGCTCTTTGGCCTCAGTGGATATGCGATCTGCCTTGGAGGTGCAAGCTGGGTTGATTCAAGAGGCCGTCCGTCCTCTTCACGAGGCTGTTGACTCCTTGCACGGTTGGATGCTTGCGATTGGGGGCTTTCTGGAGCGGGGCGGAAGCTGTGTTGGATAGGCTCTCCCGATCGCCTGCCGATCCTTTGGTTCTACCTGTTGTTGGCAAAGTGGGTGCGACCGGAGCGAGCCTTCATGGTTGTTTCTCTCCTCGTGCTAGGGCGAGCTCGGTGATCACGGCTCCGGTCATGAAGATCATGCCTGAGATCCTAGAGTTGTGTGGTGGTGTGCTTATGCCTCCCTCCGTCGAGGAAGTGAGGCCCGGCTCACACGTTTCCTCAGATGTGGCTTCTCCGACGTGTCTTGGCTTTGAGAAATGTGACGTTGTTGACGCTGCAGTCTCTCTCTCGCTTGACTCTGACAGGCAGATGGTTCCTATTGATGATGGGTACCTAAGTCTGGATTGTCGGCTTTCGTGCATGGAGCTATCGTCGCCAGGGAAGTTTGCGATTTTCTCGCCACCTTGGCTACTGCCTACCCTGGATCTGCGGTTGGCTGACGGATGCCCCCAATGTCGTAGCATGTCCTTGACGGCTCAATGTTGGAGTGTCTTGTGTGAGTGTTTGTTAGTGTTGCGGTGTTGAAGTGTTGGAGTATCTTGTTTGTGGGTGTGTGTGGGTGTGTTCTTTGTGTGGGCTTGGCCCTGTCGTTCTAGGTTTTCTCCTAAAAACTGGGCACTCTCTTCTTAATTAATAGATGAGGCAAAGCTTTTGCCTCCATTTCAAAAAAAAAAAATTTGTCATATCAGTAGCGATTTGAAATTCAGATACCTGAAACTGGGCAACCGTCATGCCTAGGAATAGCTGAATTATGCTATCTTGATCTCAAAAAAAAAAAGAATTATGCTATCTTTAGAAGAGGCTACATGATGGCCTTCCACATCAAAATTCTCTGTGTGCTCTCCGCATAGAGTAACAATTTTGTGTCTGCCACTGAACAAAAGTGCACACAATCAGTATGCATCCATTTTCATTACGTTTTGCTGAAGTATTGCTACCTATACTGAGAAGCATACCTTGCATCTTTGAAGTGGATATGTCTCTTGGGTTGTTGATTCGACTTTGGTGGAATGATGTCTATCAACATTTTCACCCGTCCAACATCTGAAATTAGTAGCAAAAGAGAAGATTAAGCAGATACAAACATATATATAGAGAGCAATACAAAAAGGACAGGGTGCATTGACATAAAACTTGACAAAATGGTATTGTCCCCTATGCGTGATTGCAGAGCATCAATGACTTGGCTTTGTATGCAAACAGAGAAAAAATTTCAGAATACAGAATGGCTTCGACGTGATTGCAGAGCATCAATGACTTGGCTTTGTATGCAAACAGAGAAAATTTTTCAGAATACAGAATGGCTTCGATAACCTTTGTGCGTTGGGTAAAATCTGCGCTTCGTACATCAGCAACAATAAAAGATTCGAACATGTAGATCGACTCTTCTTTAGGCTGCTCTCTGAACTGGTCTATTCTATTGTCTGGCGCACATCCTTCAATTGTCTTGCCCTGAAATGCCAGTTAAAGCTGGATGTATATTTCATGTACTACATAGCGGAGTAGATTATAACAGATGAAAACTTAACACTCCGACTACATTGGAGAAAATTTAGTCATTTAGATGTGAGTGCGGTAAGTGGATGTACAGTCACACTTGTTGGCAAGAAAAAATAGGTGTTTAGGTACTGTGTTTGTGAATGCTGATAGCTGAATGAAGTGTCTGAATGTTCAGTAAGGTACCTCTCGCTCAACGACAATGGAGTCGAGTTCGAACAAATTCTGCCGAGTCGGCTGATCCATGTACTCCCAGATTTGGTTGACATGGACAACGACCTTCCATTGAAACCTTCGCTGAGACAAATCCTTCAGAAA
The DNA here is from genome assembly GCF_022539505.1 of Lolium rigidum. NCBI lineage: Eukaryota > Viridiplantae > Streptophyta > Magnoliopsida > Poales > Poaceae > Lolium > Lolium rigidum. Next base: position 39,807,174 of record NC_061512.1, read on the forward strand.
GGATGTCTGCATGGTTCTCCTCTTGGTTCCTCTGCAAAGAAACACTTCCGGTGATGGTAGACATAGAGTAAGTACAAATTTCTGGTCTAACAATGCAAGAATCAATTGAAAGTTAGTCAACTAAAATGGACACTGGAGAAATGAACAACCTGGGCTGACCCACAGATCAGAACAAAAAAAGAACCGGTAGAAATTTTGATGACTTCCCTCACGAACCATCCAGCTAGTTCCTCTTGAAATGGTCGGAAGCGAGCTTCTGGATTAAGCATCTTCCGGAGGTTATTCCTCTTGACATTGTTATCACAGGGAACCCGCTCAGAGGTGTATCTCCGGATCATCTCACAAACATAGTATCCACATAGATTGGTCCCCGGTGGCTGAATATCCCTAGTCCCAGGCATTGACCTTTTAAATTGTAGCTCTTTTTTGAATTCACCGACCTTTTTATCTGTGAAGCGTCTCCAAACCCTACGAGGCAAAGAAAATTAAATGAACAAGAGAGTTATTATTTACTTGATATTAGGAAATGAACGAAATAGGCCGATCGATATAGAGCGCAAATGAATGAAAATAATTACTTCTGCATCATTCTTCTCATGTCGTCCCAAAGCTTTGCATCCAGATTCAGAGAGTCGTGGACGAGAACTGTGGAGTTGTGAAATTGAATTACTAGCAGAATCCAGTGGAACCTGCGGACACGATACATGCACAATCATGCATAACTCATCGATTAGCCACATACTATGCATGGAGTAAACAAAAGAGAATGTTCTCAAGACAGAAACACTCACCCAAAATGGTAAGGAAATAGAATATCACTTCTGAGTTCCTGCTTTGTAAGAAACCACCACAGGTCTTCCTCCACGTCGGTGGGGTGATTTTTTAACACATATCCATTAACGATTTGTGGGTCAATGAACCCAACATCATGGATGTTACTTATTCTGCATTCCCTAAGCTTCATTCTGCATAATAGCGTACACAACAAGATAGTTAGGACAATATTTACCTATATATATAGGAAGCTCAATTGGGGCACCTAGGAGCATGGGCACCAAACGTGTATTTCGTACATACCTGGAGTGTACGTGTCTAAATTACACATACCTAAGCTTTACATACCTAACATATACGCATACAAATTACACATACCTAACATTTACAAACTTAACATACACACATGCAAGTTACACATACCTAACATATATATACACGTATCAGTGTACGTACACCTTAGGTATGCAATACCTTAGGTATGTATCACTTGAGTATGCATATCTTAGGTATGTATACCTTAGGTATGTGTCTCTTAGGTATGTATACCCTCAGGTATGTGTACTACAAAGCAAAAATACGCGTATCATCGTATGGTGCCCGGGCACCTAGGAGCACCAGTTAATTTACCCGTATCATCGTATGGTGCCCGGGCACCTAGGAGCACCAGTTAATTTACCTATATATATAGTGCAGGCAATGAATGAGATGGGGTAGAAATAAATCACTTACAGAATGTAGCAATTGATGATAGATTTGTCGAGCTCGCGCAGATTGAACAGCTGGAACAATTCACCCAGATGAACTGTTACATAGTAATGTTTGAAGTGATGCTCATGTCTAACTTTCGCATAAATATATTTTTTGGCGGCTTTATTTTTTATGTAACCCTTGTACCAAATTAGCAGATTTTTCATTTATGGAGGTAGATCCTCTTCCTGCGCAGGCTCGACGAGAGGCCCATTCGGCACATATGTAATTACTACCTCACTCACTGGCGCCTCCTCAAGGCCTAACACTGCACGAAGAGTCATACCCATCTGGGCCGCTTGTTCTCTGGCACCCGTTACAGTCAATCCCTGTGCTGCCGTAGCTGCTATGATTGTGGGGTCCATTAGTTCAGCGTCCGGACCAGCGGCTTTCACTATGAGCGGGGAGATCGATTATTTACTTTGTTCCCCGAGCTGGGCAACTCGTTTCCCGCTTATTTTACTTTCTAATTCTTTCTCGGCCTCCTCCAAGGCTTTCTTCTCCTGCTTCTCCACCAACTCTTTCTTCTCCTTCAACATGACTGCTTGCCTACGAAGTTCACGTGCATAGTCTTCAGGCAGATTCTTCGCGGCTTGGGACGGTGTGCTCAAAAATGACTTAGCCCACTTCTTTTGCTTGTCAGAAAATACTGGCTTGGGCTCAGGCTCTCTTTTCGCCTTCATATCCGCCTTCCATTTCTCATAATCAGCAGTCGCGGCCGCTTCGACTTCCTCGGCACTACGTTCCCAAGGCCTTATGGGGAGAGGCTTCAGTGATGGCTCCGGTATCTTTGTGGTCTTAGGTACATAAGGGTCCAGGTTAATAGTCCAGGACTGCTTCTGCTTCTTCGCCGGAGGTGGATTGGGGGGCGGCGTGAAGGAGGTGTAGGTGAAGCACCACAACCACCGCCGCCACCGCCACCACCACCGTAGGGGGGTGGACTTGTTGGCCTTGGCGCCTCGCCTGGAAACTTGATAAACTTCTTTTGCCATAGAATGAACTGGCGCTTGACATCTCCAAGTCTTCTCGCCCCTTCAGGTGGAGCAATGTCAATCTCTAGGTCCTCAAACCCTTGGACTATGTCCTCCACCGTGACACGAGCATAGCCATCTTGAATGGGGTTGTTGTGGTGGAGTGCTCCAGGTAAACATGGTAAAGCACTGCCGATGGCTACCTTCATGGACATGTTCCCCATTGGATAATGCAGATGACATTCTTTCATCTCCTTTACATCGTCCACGGGGTAGCGAGGAGGCTCCGGTGCAGTAATATCGATCGCCGGTGCATTAGCAGTAGCCGGCGGGGCCTCCGTGGAAGCCACGCTGCTTCTCCGCTGCTGGCTTCCGAGATCCGCTCGATGATCTTCATGCGTCTCAGCTGCCTCTCTTTCTTGTACTAGTACATTCAGGGTTTTCTTCATCTCATCGAATTCCGATGCCAACCGCGCCACAACATCTGCATCCCGATCCACCTTTCTCTTACGGCTTCTGTAACTGTAGGGGTCATTTTCCTGGGAAAACCCTTCTTTCCACAAAATGACGCCTTTGCCTCGTACACGTCCTCCGTGTTCAGGATTCCCGAGGGCTTTTGTTAGCGCGTCATTCTCTCTGTTGAACTTGATCTTCCCCTCTTGAGCATCCCTCATTTCGTCAATAAGGGCTTGGGTGGGTTTAAACTTCGTGTCTCGGTGGGTACACTCCCCTGTCACTGGGTCTAGCGTTCCTCCATGCCCGTACCACCAGCTTTTGGCCCTAGGGTCCCATCCCTCTGTACCTAGAGGGATTCCTCGCAACCTCAGGTCATCCTCCATCTTCTGCCACTTAGGCTCCGAAAGGCGGTATCCTTCTGGCCCCATAATATGATTGTACTGCTTCTTAGCCGCATTTGCCTTATTTTTATCCGATATGGACTTGAATTCCTCTGATTTCTTTTGCCTCACAAATTCGGGCCAATCATCTTTCAGCTTATCATACTGTCCGCTGAAATCCGGAGTCTTCCCCTTCTCGACATATTGAGCCGCTAAATTTTTCTTGTATGTCCGGAATGTTGTGGCCATCTTCTGAAGAGCGAACTCTTTGACCAGCCTCCTCCTCTTACGTCCCTCCGGATCGTCATTACCGAATTCATCTTTTTTGTTGTATTCCAGAGGTAGAACGAAATGCTCCATAAGCGTTCTCCAGCATTCCTTTTTCTTTCTCTTGCTGACGAAACTGGAACCAACACGTGCCTTCACTGGCTCATGCCATTCCTGGACGGTGATCGGGACGCTGTCTCTAACAACGACTCCGCATTGGTTGATGAACTTGGTGTACGCCTCTTCGGGCTGCAGCGGCTTGCCGGTTGGACTGATAACATCAATGGTATATGTTACTCCTTGTTTCAGCGTCTTGGTTTTGCCACGCTTTGTCTTCACCGATTTTTTCGATGATCCGCTGGCCGAGGGCTAAAATAAGAAAGAGAGTCGAGTTAATACACATATTTATTGAAATCGGTAAATTTGTATCACCGGAGGCTCAATGTATATATATACCTCGCCGGAGGTGGTGATTGCTAATTGCTTATCAACATCGCCGGAGGTGTTTGTCGACGGTTGACCTCCATCAATAGTGCCCGTTCCTTCGTCATCACCTCGCTGACGACCTTCATCTTCACCGCCAAGGTTCAGATAAGAAGAGATATCATCTTCTTCATCTTCTTCGGCCGGCACAAAAGGAATGTCACCGTTTATGATGCCAAAAAGATGTGCCACAGCTTCCGGATTATAGTTATCCCTAATCGGGTCGGCTCTATCGTCCGCCATATGTGTCACTCCTGATAACATGTAGTAAAAACTAATTAATTGTGTATATGCCAGCATTATCACATCTCTTCTACATTAAAGAGAGAGGGCGACGATGGAGGCGAGAGGGGGGACGCGTATTAGATGTGTATATGCGGACGATCGACCTCGCCTCGCGACGTGACCGCGTGACCGAGAGACCGGTGGCGGTGGCGAAAGGGCGGTGGCGGTGGCGGTGCCGATCCTCTCTCTCGTAAAAACAAAAAAACCCCGCGCGTATACGGAGGGGGCGGCGAGGGCCTCGCCGCCCCCTCCGTATACACGCGGGGTCGGTGGCGAAAGGGCGGTGGCGAAAGGGCGGTGGCGGTGACGGTGGCGGTGGCGGTGCCGATCCTCTCTCTCGTAAAAAAACAAAAAAAAACCCCGCGCTTATACGGAGGGGGCAGCGAGGGCCTCGCCGCCCCCTCCGTATACACGCGGGGTCGGTGGCGAAAGGGGGGCGGCGGCGGTGGCGACGGTCGTTCTTTTATAACAAAGTTGTTTCATTTCTAATTAAAAAAACTTATTTACAAATTAAAAAAACTTACTTACAAATTAAAAAAAAACAAAAAAACTTAGTTACAAATTAGTTCTTCACATAATTTACATAATTTAATTAAGTTACATTTTTAATTAAAAAACTTAGTTACAATTTTAAAAAAAATGGCCTTCTCTCCTCTCTCCCTATGCTTCGTCTCTGCCGAGCGACGCGTGGCAGTACTGCGGCGCGCGCGGCGGCACTGCATGCATGCGGCGGTGCGGCGCATGTCGGCGCGCGTGTGGCGGCGGCGGCGTACGAGCTCGGACGACGACGGCGCGATGATCTCCGACGAGGGCGGCGGCGACGCGTGGCGGTTCTTACGGGGAGGACGAGAGAGGGCGGCGACGGCGGCGCGGGGACGGCGACGCGGCGCTCTCGGGCAGCCTGACGGCGTAGAAGACGAGGGCGGCGACGGCGCGGCGACGGCAGAGACGAGGCGACGGTTCGGCGGAGAAGAAGAAGTGCGCGGCCATTCCTCGCGCGCACAAATATATAGGAAAGCACCTCCCGCGGAAAATAGCCTTTAGTCGCGGTTGGTGAGCCCAACCCCGACTAAAGGTCTTTTTTAAAATACTTTTTATTTTCGAAATTCAAAACTAATTCATTCCAAAATATTAATAATAGAAATAATATATCAAAAAATTCAGAAAAATAAAACTAATTCAATTCAAATTTTTAAAAATACAAATAATGTATCAAAAAAATCCAAAAAATAAAACTAATTCATTTCAAAATGTTAAAAATACAAATAATATATCAAAAAATTCAGAAAAATAAAACTAATTCAATTCAAATTCTTAAAAATACAAATAATATATCAAAAAATTCAGAAAAAAAACTAATTCATTTCAAAATCTTAAAAAAACAAATAATACATCAAAAAATTCAGAAAAATGAAGCTAATTCAATTCAAAATCTTAAAAATACAAATAATATATCAAAAAAATCAGAAAAATAAAACTAATTCATTTCAAAATCTTAAAAATACAAATAATATATCAAAAAATTAAGAAAATAGAACTAATGCATTTCATGTTAAAAATACAAATAATATATCAAAAAAATCAGAGAAGTTCTTCCCGGCCCGTCTTCCCGCCAGTTCTTTCCCGCCTATGTCTTCCCGCCATTTCTTCACGCCTCTATCTTCCCGCCTCTGTCTTTCATGGGCTTGCAGGAAAAAAATCTGAGGCGCAACTTCCGAAGATGCCGTAGGGCGTGTAAACCAACGACATCTTCGAGAAGCTGCGCCACGGGAGATTTTCGAACCCTTTACCCAACACTGTTAGAGCAGATGGAGTCTTTCACGGGCTTGCAGGAAAATTTTCCCGAGGAGCAACTTCCGAAGATGCCGTAGGGCGTGTGCACCGACGACATCTTCGAGAAGTTGCGCCACGGGAGATTTTCCAACCCTTTACTCCATCCATGGGGAAGAAACTCTCCCTACCTGCTAGGTTGGCTTGTTGGTCTGCTTGCCAAGGCGTATCGATGCTCCTTTTATAGGCACGGCGCCGCTTCTGCTTTGTCTTGTTCCTCCGACAGGGCGTCGTGCGCTACATGCTTTATCTCATCGAGCAGTGCGTCCACCCACGCGTCCTTATCCTGCCGACAGCTTTTGTCCCGGTTGCACCCACCAGCCGGGACTAAAGCTTACCCAAACGTCCTTATCCCATCGACAGTTTTCTTAGATGACACAAAAACCACATTTAGTCCAAGTTGCACCCACCAGCCGGGACTAAAGGTTAGATGACCAGCTCTGGATTCCTCTTCTTCTCACCATTTCTTCCCTGTCTTCCCGCCTCTTTCTTCCCGCCACTTTCTTCCCGCCTCCTATCTTCCCGCTCCCATTTTTCCCGCCATTTCTCACTACATATATGTAGCCCGGCTTGGCCAGCATTATCACATCTCTACAATCTCTCATCACTCTCTCATGGCTTCCACCGCACCCACTCTAACCTACCAGCAGGTGGAGGATCTTTGCGCCTCGAACTACCCTTGCCCACTGGGCTACCGTGTCCCCGCCGGCTGGAGCCTAAGCGCCGGAGGCGTGCCGGTCCCTCCTGTCCCTCAGGGTACTGCACGCCGGGCGGCCATCACGAACCACTACTACCTCGATCTCACGCCGGAGCAGCGGATGAATCCCCGCTGGCATCCCGATAACCAGCATACTTGGGACGCCTTCTTCATCAATCGGCGTGACAGGGCGCTCGCCAGGTATGAGGAGGACGGTCTGCCTCCTGGGAAATTCCTCGAGGCCGGCTGTCCGCTATGGTGGTACGGCCGGACTCTACAGAGCGTCATGGACTACATCACGGCCGCCGATATCCCCCGCCTGCGCTACCCTCAGTTCGAGCCACGAGCGCCGCCCGACGATAGCGACGACGACAGCAGCGACGACAACGGAGGCAACTTAGAAGGCGGCGACTATGAAGACTACGAGTATGCATATTATACGCCTAGGCAGGAGTATGACTAAGTCACTCCAAATTTCATGTATCATCAGTGGTATTTATGGCATGGCCAATCAATTTCGGCAATGCTAGATCCACCAAATCCCATGCAATTACGGCTCCTCTAGTCCTTTTCCCATTATACGCCTAGGCAGGAGTATGACTTAGTCACTCCAAATTTCATGTATCATCAGTGGTATCTCGAATCAATCGAATCATTCGAAATGGACACCAAACACATCACAGATAATATAATTCACATGATCCATTCAACAAAGTTTGGTACAATAAATTATTACACATCATTTCTTCCCTTGTGTCCTAGCTTGCTTACGATTGTGCCGTATCCATGGAGCATCCTCATCATTTAACTTAATGCTTGGGTCGGTGTTCACTTTGAAGGGCGGAATTTCACCAAACATATTATAATCTTCTCGACATGTCTGTCTTGTCCTCCACTCCCACGATGTTTCTTTTCCCTGAAAGAACAATGTGGCGCTTTGGATCATTGCATGATGTACTCGATCGTTTTCTTATCTTTCCGTTTCCTCGGTTTGCTACTCATGTCCTTCACATAGAAAACCTGAGCGACATCTTTCGCTAGGACGAATGGTTCGTCAAGGTAACCAAGATTGTTGAAATCCACCATTGTCATTCCGTATTGCTGGTCCACCTTTACCCCACCTCCCGTTAGCTTGAACAATTTGCACCGGAACAAAGGGACCCTAAAGGAGGGTCCATAGTCAAGTTCCCATATCTCCTCTATGTAACCATAATATGTGACCTTTTGCCCATTCTCGATTATCGCATCAAAGCGGACACCACTGTTTTGGTTGGTGCTCTTTTTTATCTTGGGCGATCGTGTAAAATGTATTCCCATTTATCTCGTACCCTTGGAAAGTCGTTATAGTCAAAGATGGTGTCTTGGCCAACATGTACAGATGATCTACAACATCATCGTCATTCATTAAATGTTTTCTCAACCAACTGCCGAAAGTCTCCATGTGGGCCTTCGTAATCCAGGATTCAGGCTTCCCCGGGTTGTCCTCGCGTAAAATATTCTTGTGTTTCTCAAAGTACGGAGCCACCAAGCTGGAATTGGTCAGAACTGTGTGGTGTGCTTCAGTCATAGAATGGCCGTCCATACATATCGTTGATTTCCTTCCGATCGTGCCTTTTCCACTTAGTCTTCCCTCGTGCCGCGATCGAGGAAGACCAATCGGCTTAAGGTCAGGAACAAAGTCAACACAAAACTCAATTACATCCTCATTTCCATAGCCCTTGGCAATGCTTCCTTCTGGCCTAGCACGGTTACGAACATATTTCTTTAATACTCCCATGAACCTCTCAAAGGGGAACATATTGTGTAGAAATACAAGACCGAGGATGGAAATCTCTTCGACTAGGTGAACCAGGAGGTGCGTCATAATATTGAAGAAGGATGGCAGGAACACCAACTCGAAACTGACAAGACATTGGACCACATCGTTCTGTAGCCGTGGTAGATCTTCTGGATTGATTACCTTCTGAGAGATTGCATTGAGGAATGCACATAGCTTCACAATGGCTACTCGAACATTTTCCGATAGGAGCCCCTCAAAGCAATCGAAGCAATTGCGTCATAATCACGTAGCGGCCGTGAGACTTCAGGTTTTGGAACTTTTTGTCCGCCATGTTTATTATTCCCTTTATATTCGACGAGAATCCAGACGGGACCTTCGTACTGCTCAAGCATTCAAAAAAGATGACCTTCTGTTCTTTGGTAAGAGCGTAGCTGGCACGACCTTGAAACCATTCCGGATGCTGGTCATTAGGGTCTTTCAAACGTTGCTGGTCCTGCCGTGCTTCCTTTGTATCATTTGTCTTCCCATACATGCCCAAGAAGCTTAGCAGGTTCACGCAAATATTCTTCGTAACATGCATCACGTCGATTGCAGAGCGGACATCTAGGACTTTCCAATATTCTAGCTCCCGAATATAGATTTCTTCTTCCACATGGGTGCGTGCTCGTCGGCTCCTCGCGGAACCGATTGTCCGCCGGACCCTTTCCAAAGATGACTTTCAAATCCTTGACCATATCAAATACCTCAGCACCAAGTACGTTCCGCGAGCTTCGGACGGTGATCTGCCTTGCCGTTGTAATGCTTTCCTTTCTTTCTTACTGGATGAATTTTCGGAAGAAATCGACGATGCCCAAGGTACACGTTCTTCTTACAATTTGGCAAATATACACTTTCAGTCTCATGTAAGCAGTGCGTCATTGCATTGTATCCCTTATTTGACAGTCCCGAAAGGTTACTAAGAGCAGGCCAATCGTTGATGGTTACGAAAAGCAACGCTCGTAGTTCAAATTCCTCTTCTTTGTGCTCATCCCACACACGTACACCAGGTCTGCCCCACAACTGTAAAAGTTCATCAACTAATGGCCTTAGGTACACATCGATGTCGTTGCCGGGTTGCTTCGGACCTTGGATGAGCATTGGCATCATAATGAACTTCCGCTTCATGAACAACCAAGGAGGAAGGTTGTAGATGCATAGAGTCACGGGCCAGGTGCTATGGCTGGAGCTCTGCTCGCCAAAAGGATTCATGCCATTTGTACTTAGACCAAATCTTATGTTCCTTGCGTCAGCTGCAAAATCTTTGAACTCTCTCGTCGATCTTTCTCCATTACGTTCCATCAGCGGGGTGTCTCAACTCCCCGTCCGACTTACGGTCCTCTTTGTGCCATCGCAACAACTTGGCATGCTCTTTGTTCCTGAACAGACGTTTCAACCGTGGTATTATAGGAGCATACCACATCACCTTGGCGGGAACCCTCTTCCCGGGTTTCGGCCCTCAACATCGTCACCAGGGTCATCGCCTCGATCTTATAACGCAATGCAGTGCATACCGGGCATTCATTCAAATTTTCGTATTCACCGCGGTAGAGGATGCAGTCGTTGATGCATGCATGTATCTTCGTAACCTCTAAACCTAGAGGGCGGAAAACCTTCTTTGCTTCGTACGCATCGGCGGGCAACTCGTTATTCTTTGGAAACATATTCTTCAACATTTTCAGCAAGTTTTCAAATCCTGAGTTAGCTACACCTTCATGTGCCTTCCATTTCAGCAAATCCAGTGTGCAGCCCAGCTTTTTCAGACCATTATCGCATCCGGGGTACATCGACTTTTTGTGATCCTCTAACATGCGATCCAAATTCTCCCTCTCCTTTTCAATTTCGCAGCTTCTTCGTGCATCAGCAATGGTCCGACCAAGATCATCAACGGGCTCATCACGTGCCTCTTCTTCACCTTCCCCTTCACCTTCCCCTTCACCTTCCCCTTCACCTTCCCCACCTTCAGCATCCTCCATGAAAGTATCACCGAAATGATCAATATAGTTCTCATCGATGAAATCATCCCCTTCTTCATCCTCTTCCATTATAACCCCTCTTTCTCCATGCTTGGTCCAACAATTATAGCTTGGCATGAAACCGTGCCGAAGCAGGTGCAGGTGAACTTCTCTTGAGGAAGAGTAACCCTTCTGATTCTTACAGCAAACACATGGACAGGTAAGAAAACCCCCCTGCTTGTTCGCATTAGCCACTACGAGGAAATCTTTCAAACCCATAGTGAACTCGCCGGAGAGTCGGTTACCGTACATCCATTGCCGATTCATCTGCATTATTATTATATAAAGTATATAATTAACCATCATGCATTTGTTAAACTAACTAGCTAGAAATAATAGAAATTAAACAATTAACTACACACATGCATATTTTATCAATGACACATGAAAGGTTCAAGTTGCTAACCGCGATCGAGGAAAAATAAATGAGAAAGCTCAAGTGTGGCTCGGACACTTCATATCATGTTTTTTCTATCTCTCGGGCATTTCATCGAACACCTTCTATGCATAAGAGGAACCAAAATCAAACCAACCACCCACTTGTGAAGGTTGTGAAGAAAGTGGCACCAAATGGCTAAGTGAGCCTGCTGGATGGGTATATATAGGGGAGGGGCTTTAGTCGCGGTTGGCCTGGCAAACCGCGACTAAACGTGCCCGAAGGCCTTTAGTCGCGGTTGGCCTGAGCCCCTCACGTGCACCAGCTGGCCACCGAGCGCCCTAGGCCCAGGCCTTTGGTCGCGGTTCGCCTCCAGAACCGCGACTAAAGATCTCATTAGTCACGGTTCGAAATATTTGGGGACTAATGGGGCTGGATGGAAGACCCTTTTTTCCACCAGTGTACGTAATACAAATTTAGAATCTTAGTTTCAGTTCGTGAGATTCGTAATACATATTTAGAATCTTAGTTTCAGTTCGTGAGATTATGTAATACTCCATCCGTTCCTAAATATAAGCCATACAGTTTTTGGCACGAAAATTAAGAAATATATATTTAGAAAAAATTACACCATATTTGGCTGGGATTAACCCTAAGTAATTAACGCGAGCTAATAGAGTACTTCGCATAAACTAAGAAAACATAATCAAAGCACTAAAAATATTGTCCATACAACTGAAGCAATGTAGTAAATCTTATATTCTAGAATTTTTCTCAAAAAATTATATGGCTTATATTTAGGAACGGAGGTAGTACATATTTAGAATCCAATAGTAGTACAAAAAAATATCCCTCCATTGTGGTGGTGTTGACATTTGCGGAGCCTAAACATTTGTAGATTTCTTTATCAAACTAGCAAGGTGGCCCTCGCAAATGCGAGGGCATCATCTTTAGCAGGTAAAGCTCATGATGATATAAATTTATGGTGTCATAGATAACATAAATTTGAAATTCTCCCACAAAATTATATAAGGTAAAACATCATATTTTTATTTGTCAAGAATAGATACCATGAAATTTCCAATAATACCATGTCACATATATATTCTATATTTTTTGGTAACTAAAAGTCCACCAAATTTTTGAGTTGATATTGAAGGTGTAACCTTGCATTAGTGGATTTTTATCATGAGAGTCCAACATACTATTATTGCATCATTGTTCTCTCTAATTATGGACCGACGAACCACCTCCATGTATATATTGTTCTTACTCTAGTTTCTGTTTAATCCGACTATGCTAACGGATTACTTATGTATGACTGAGTTTGATTCCAAATAAGAACTCCAACGTTCTTCACATGATCTTTCTAAAACTAACCCTTGTGGCACATGGAGCAATCTTCTCTTGATTCTATATCATGACGTTAGTGTGGAAATTTTGATAAAACAACATAAATCCATACAGAACAATATTAAAACAGTAATAAATTAAAAATATGAATATAATTATTGTTTATTTTACTGCCTCATATGCTCTCACCCGAATTCCAAATCAATATAACCATAAATTTGTGGACCGGGCTTATAATTTGGACATGTATATCTTGAAATTACCATTTGAAAAAGTTCGTAGCGAAACATAGAGGTGAGTTTAAAATCCAAAATCACATAATAAATTATTTATAATCATTTACAGAGCTTTTTTATAACATGTTTGTTTGAAACATTGTAGTCTATCGAATATAATTTATCTAACAGGAAGGTTATTCACTCTTCGGAACCAATTACACACTTTTCTCATAATAACTAATAAACAATGAGTTGTGATAAATCCCATGACATGTATGCGTGATGTACACATGGTATCATACACTCACCATGCATGAGTGTGTGCGCTTAGGGAAATGACCAATGGTATATTACCTGAAATTGTGGAGAATGACTTGTACCCAACACTTCGAGCTAAATAATTGTGGAGCAAGATTCGTGTGCAACCTCGCAATTGCGAGGGCATCATCCTTATCGTGTCAAAAGTTCTCACGGGAACAATTTTCATGGTCGTTGCAAGATAAATAAATGTACAAACCGCATGTTGCATTTGTTGATGCTATTAATGAGGTCATGCACTCATGCATGCCCTCAAAAAGGAAGTTATCTTCTCTCCAAATGATTTATGTTGTGCATCTAGCAAGGTATCCGAACCGGACGTCCTGATATGCTAGACTAATCGGGTATGATCATTTATTTACAAACTATTATATAATGGCCTTTGGTTAGAAGTACAAATTTTCTTTTTAACGGTTATTTGGTACGTTAGTCTCCTTCATATTTGAATTTCGATAATCAACAATGTCAAATCAGATTATACATTTCACTGTTTGTCTTTCTTTAAATCCTAGCCACTAATTTTGATCTAACTATCAATATAATTTGGGTGACATGGCTTAATGTGGTGTCTCTGATAGATATGGTGGCACATCAGTATTTTCTAAGAAAGACTCGTGACTTTCAATATTTGACCATAAAATGCTTGCGCTAACTTTTGCACGGGTAATGAGATATTGTTCTTATCTATTAACATACTCTACTCAGAAAAGAATTGTTTGCATAGATAACATATGAGATAAAACCAAGTCAATTATCATACATTATAGAAAGTAATGGACTGTTGTAATCGGCGTAGATCATGCAATTAATGCCTAATTTTCTTATATCCGTACAAATATCAAGTGTGACGTTAGTTCTGGAAAGGATGAATTTGTTGATACACCACTAATGCCTCCCGTATTTTTTTTACATCGACGTATTAGCTTATATCAGAGAGTTTCATCTCGGGTGGCAAAATTTCAGTGGTCATAGATATTACCGGTTTCGGAAATATCAATATTTTAAATACGCTGTTATTTTTGAAAAGAGGTTGTTGTCGATACACCACCCTTGCCTCCCGTAAAAAGTTATATAGGTCGACGTATTAGCGTATATCATCGTTTTTTTTCATCTCGGGTTGAAAGAACATGTGGTCACAAAATACCCGGAAATACCGGCCGAATACCGTTCCACATTTGTCAAATGAATTGGCAAATTCATCCAAAATTTACGAAATAAATTTGAGAAAATTGTATAGACAGATTAATTTTCGCCTGGTATAAATTTCTCGCTAATAACAGAAATATCGACCGATATTTCAAATCTGCCATTACTTTTGCCCTGTGAATTTTGTTTTTACGATGATGGATTAACTTGTATCATCGATTTTATATCGAGTGGAAAAAAAATGGGTGGTCACAAGTAAATTTTTTTTTTTGTAAATAACCAGAAATACCGATCGAATACCGTCCGAGGTTTGTCAAACGAATTTACAAACTCATCCAAAATTTACGAAACAAAATTAAATTTTAGCAAATTATATAGATATTGAGAATTTTTATCTGGTACAAATTTTCTCGCTAGTAACCCGAAACACCGACCGATATTTCAAATCTGGTTTTACTTTTGCCCTTAATTTTTTTATTTACATTTACGTATTAATGTGTATTATTTACATTTTCTCGGGATGGTCACCGGTATTACTGGTTTTCAAAATTACCATTTAGTAATATCGTCTTGAGATTTGTCAAACCAATTTGCAAACTCATCCAAAACTTACCAAAGAATATCAAATTTGAGAAAATTATATAGATACCAGTAATTTTCGTCTTGTACAAATTCTCTCGCTAGTAACCGGAAATACCGGGTTGAGAAGAAATTTTGGAAATGCCTCGGAAAAAAAAGAATTAATTTTATATTAATCAAGTTCGCGCATTAGCCCGATTGCTAAACTTTGTATCGTGCGATGCTTTACATGTCACGGAAATGTGTTTTCTTGCATATCTCTATGATGCACACGCATCTGTAGTTCAGTAGGTTTGAACTTGCACGTACTATAAATATTGTAGATTGATTACCTTAAAAAGAATAAAAGGCTGCACCTAGAGTCCCATGGGGATACGAAATTTACCATAGACCGTGTCGTGTCCTTCTAGTTTTGTATGTTTTATCTAGAACGTGTCCGGTATCTGCTCATTTGGTTTCAAACAGGCCTAGATAGCTAACTCTTGTACGATTTCCTTCACCTCAATCTCTTTCCCAGTCTACAAAGGAAATCTCTTGCCGAGTCTACCTTTCATAGGAAAATATTGTAGTTATAAGGCGTGAGGAACGTGACATTAGTTTATATTTGTACACGTATATTGTTGTACGTAACATTTTTAATCTTTAAATCTTAGACGTTCAGATTAATATCATCGGTTAATATTTTTAAAGCATATGTGGATTAACCTGGTGCCTCGAAAAACATCCTTATTTTGCTTTTAGTATATAATAGATACCTATCCATTATCCTTCTTCCCTGTTAAATAATTGAATCGCTTACCTTAGAGTAGTTAAATCTAGCACTCTAACGGAGCAAGTACTAGTTACCTCCTCCCGACCCCTCCCCAACCCCTCCTCCTCCCGACCCCTCCCCAAACCTAACCGCCGTCGTCGCCGCCGGTAGCGCCGCCGGGGCAAAGACCCTCGGGGCGTGGCGGCGGCGGGGGCCTTTCCTCGCCGTCGTGGGGGACGGCGGACGGGCTCTCCCCTCCTCGACGCATACGGCGGCGGCCGGCGCGGATGGTGATGGGCGGCGGCTCTTGCGCTGCGGTCCCCCCTCCCCTCCCGAAGGCTTCCACCCGCAGCACACCGGTAGGGGCTGGTGGTGGGCGGCGGCCATGCCCTCGGTCTGCGCCATGCCCTCCCCCCCGCCTCTCATCGGTGCGAGGAGGCGATCTCGGGCTTCTTCCGCGACACGAGGGCGCCCAGGGCAGCATCCTTGGGTTCGACGGAGGAGGTGGCCCTCTTCTTCGCCGGAGAGGGTCATCTTGCGGTTGGTGGTGGTGGATCTTTTGATCTATCACCGCGATTCGGCGGCGAGATGGAGGTGCATGGAAGCCGGCGATGGTGTCGCCGGTGGAGGGTTGGTTCCGCCAGCCCGGGATGGTCGCCGACGTGGGGGTCCGACCTGAATAAAGGCGGCAATCCTAGGGCCTCTCTTGCGTGAAGAGGAGGACCTACCGGAGGCCTGGACTCGTGATCTGGCCGGGGGGTTGAGTTCCGGAAGGCTCTGCCAGTGAATGTAACAGTGCTTCGCCTGGAGTTTGCTAGATCGGAGGTATTCGGTCGTGCGCACCCATGCTTTTATTCCGACCGATTGGTTCTGGAGGGAGCGGCGCGAAGCTTTTTTCTGTGTTGACATCAAGTGACTATGGATCCATGATGAAAGTCGGAAGAAGAGAATTTCATGAAGGCCGGAGGGGAGGACTAGCTAAGGGAGGTTCAAGTCTCCGCGCTGTTGAGGGACTTGCTTGGTGTTCCGGGCTTCACAGCAGCGGTATGAAAGTGGGGGCGACAACACAGGTGAAGTGCAGAGTCGGTGAAAACCCAATGTCTGGCCTTAATTGGTTGTGCCTGGCAATGACCTTGGTGGAGGCATTGTTTTGAGAGCGGGGACTATCTTCAGGGTGAAAACCTAAGATCTTTGATCGGGCGACGACGGTGTTTGAGCACTGTTCCCTTCTTGGAGGTGTCGTTTTTGGAGAGTCTGTAACTCAGGTGTTGTCTTGGCGGTGGATCTATTGCTGTTGTTAGGCCCGAGATACTGTAGCGGGACTTTTGTTTTTTAGTTTTCTTTTCTTGTTTTTGGCTGTGTGCATCCGTAGTGCCATTAGGGCGGTGCGTTGTTGCAGAGGCTGGGTGTAATTAGTATCTTCTTGATATTAATATATTCCATTTATCGAAAAAAAGTTAGGCTTGACTTCAGTTGTGGATGGCGCCCAGTCGAGCGGAGCAGTTCCGCTGGGAGTGGGAGCTGCACAGGGATAGGGCGCGGCTGGCTGTCGGAGGCCTCTTTTCCTTGAGCTTTTGCCAAATAGCAAGACGAGTGGGGGCCTCCATATTGAGCTGACTGGGGGCCTTGGTACAAAATTATGGGATACCTATAAGCAGGACCGGAAATTGACTGGGGGCCTAGGCCCCCACTCACTATAACGTGCGTCCACCCATAAGTCCGGTGGTACTGATCCCTTCTGGTCCACCATGTGGAGGAGGTGGACTCCGCTTGAGTATGTCGAGACGCGATACTTGGCTGGACGTGTCGGAACGCCTCCACACCACACAGGAGTTCCGTCGTCAAACCTCGGGCTCCTCCACCACGCCGGCACGCACGTCGATGGCACCCTCGGCAGGACGACCAGGGAGAGAGAAACCTTCGTGAGGAGGTGCAGCCACCTCGCCCCCTCACCGCCACCGGCGACAGAGAAACTCGGCATGCGAGGAGGGGGAGGCCGCCGGCTCCTCGGCGAACGATGGGAGCGACATCGGTGAAGTTTTTTTAACTTCGTGGATGAGATTGGGGAGGAAGAAACAGCGATGACATTGGAGAGGGAAGGCCTAGATTGTTCGGTCCGGTAAGTCCTCACCGCTTATCGGGCCGCTGATGGCACCACTTTTATCGGGCTGCTCGTGTAGCACCGCTTTGAGTACACCGTTTAGATTAAATCAAACGATAGTGCAGATTAAAAGCACTGTGGATGTGAATTTTTTTCATCTACAGTAACTTGGCTAGCTAAGATTGAAGCAAAGGGGGGCAGCTTTAATATATAGTATAATGAGATCTCACTTTTGATGCATGCCCATGAAAAGATACCTAACCCACATAGACAACATAAGGGCACATATATGATAGCTTAGTTCATAAAACATAATTGATAAGGCTTACCATACCACATGACTTTACGTGGCATATTCTTCATGCTTCATGTGTTGACCAAACTTGAATCTATTCTTCACTCTTTGTATTGGTCAACCTTTTATCTTCTCATGCTCTAACATACTATCTTGATCATTCATTTCTTAACACATAAGCTAGAGCATGGCTAATATTGAGTTTCACATCAGAACTCCATCTTCATTTCTTCTTCTTGATCATATCACATATATGTCTTCAATCGATGATCTTGATGCCAATACTCAAGGTATATCTTTATCTTCATGGCATCCATACTTGAATCTAACACATGGACTACAAGTAGTACCTATGGAATATTCCTTCATATAAACTCAATGAAAACATTAGTCCATAGGGGTTGTCATTAATTACCAAAACCACACATAGGGGCAATATACCCTTACAAAGGTAATAAACCACCCAAACAAAAACCCTTTGAGAACTTGCTTCCAACAATGTGATTCATACTGACAGGTGTTATTTCGATGGATTGGATTAATCACGAAAGTTCGATATTCCTTTTTTGTTTTATTAAGAAATCAATGGTAATTCATGGATACACACACCATACGACTACTGGGCTATGCACACCTTACCGACACCTGCCGTCACACGTAGGGGGAGGGTCCCTAGAAAGAATGAAAGCTAGCTCTATACCCTTTGGAAAAAAGGGGACATATGTTATATAAAATGTTCAAAATTGAAACAAAACAAGCTAAGCTGAGGTAGCACACTGTCTAGCCTTTGGCGTGGGCTGGTTGTAGATCTGCCCCTGATCACATGCATACATACTTTTACATAACGTCTACTAAAAATTGCATTCTAGGCAACTCACACCCATGATATTTTAAATTCCTTTATTAATTTTCTAATAACCACTAGTTATTTATAAGTTTGAAATCTTTCTATCAACTTATTTATATCGCTTCCTCTATATTGGAGTCTATATTGTATGAGATTGATAAATGTCATCACCTAAAAGGTTCTTGCCTTCTCATCCATTCTGTTTGGGTCCACGAGTATGATCTGATCATCATCCTCCCTCTTCTTGTCCAGTCTCTCTCCATCATGCTTCAAATTTAACTCTTCAAGGGAAAGCATATGCTACTTGAAAGTAGTATTGCACGTCTCCAATGCCTCCATTTGGGTCTCATATTCATCATGCTTCTAATTCAACGTCGCCAACTTATCCTACTTGTTATTCATCCGAGTTAACTTGATCATCGATTATATAGTTTCAGTAATTAACCATCCTCTTCTGTACCTTGATCATGTCAACAAGCTTCTCCACCGTGGAACTAAGTCACCAATCTTTGTTTCTCTGTCGAGTCTCTCCTTGGTCTTCCTACTGTATTCAGGCCTCGATGTGTGTGTAACCAGAGCGCGCATGACTCCTATGTCTCCCTTCATAGTCATCACCATCATCACCACCACCACCACGACTACCACTACCGCCTCCACACACATCATCATCATCAACAGCGACAACATAACTATTGAGGGGGGAAGGCGATTGAGAGTGTCGTCTCTCTGTTGGTGCCTCATCATTCCTTACCTCCCATTTCTAACTATTCTTGATGAAGGCCCAATAGTGGTGGAAGGTAAATGCTACCTTTTACATTGTGCAATTTAATTAGCACAAAGGTTTCAAAATAGTAATAGAGCATATCAAGATCAATAATCTTTAATTTTGAATTGACCTGGAGGTGTGTGCTCAGCCTACACAACACATTTTCAGCAACAATTTAAATAATTCACAGTCATACTCCAATGGTTTGAGAGTGGATTGACTAGCCACGAGGATGGTATATACATATTACAATGGTAGAGCGGTCTACAGTTGATGTGGTAATCGTAGTTGGCACTAGACTGATCATTTCATATGACTACATCAACTGTGAAACTTACCAAGAACAAGGAATTCTCCTTCTTTTGGGTCATCTTATTTGATGCTGATAATCAATGACAAGAAAGTCGGTAGTCGTTTGCTGCTTGGGAGTAGCGATTAACCAGAATTCAGACGATTAAATGATTTACTTGGTGAGCTATTAATTGGTGTAATATACACAAATTAGAACTTAAAACACGTGTATATAAGAAAGAAATAGTATATGTATATATATATATGTCTGACTCTTCTTATCTAGAGCCCATAATCCAATTAAACCATGTACACGTCTCCCTGACCTAATCTTCAAGGTCACGAGTAATAGGAGCCAGCAACCACCCCATGTTCCTTCCTTTCACTTATCCTCCTCCTGATATCTGAAGGAGGTTGAGCTCTTGTATCCGAGGCCTAGTCAGCAACAGCGACGATCTGGTCGGCGAAGGCAAGGAACAAGTCAGAGACGATGGGAGTTGAGCTCCTAGAGGCAAGAATCGAGCAAAATCTTTGCAAAAAGCTACTTGATTCGAGTTGGGTAGCGGCTGGACGGGTGATCTGGGTCGAAATTTTTTAACTTTTTTGACCCAAGTGTAGTGTTTAATAGTAAAACATACCGATTAATCGGGTTGTCAGAGCGATTAGTCGGGCTAATGGATGAACACAACTGATTAGAGGTAATCTACATGGCCAGGCACCTAGTAGCAATTAGTCGGCTTATTAAGCGCTTATTTGGCCAATTTTTAAAACTGTTATGATAATGCATTAAGAGGTTGAGCTCTTCTATTAGTTAGGGTTCATCCATCAAGTTCGTGAATGATCAAACATGGTTATTCACTATCAAAGTGCAAGGTCCAATGTTTTAATTAAACATTCTACATTGGTACATACATAAATCACATCAATAAATTTTTATAGAATTTGCAATTACCTTGTAGAAATTGTATTAAGCGAGTCATGGTGATGATGAAACATTGGTGGTTGTCTTCTTCTAGGCGGATCCACCCCATGGGCTTACAGCGCCTCGGGAGCTGATGGGTGGAGTTACGTGGGAAGTGGCATGCCCCTGTGAAGTGGTATACCAATCCAACGTGGCCTAGGCCACGGTGACATCCACGCCCCTATCCCCTTTGTTCTCCAGTTACAATCGAGACATACTAGTAGGCAAGGGGATCGCCAGAAGGACAATTGGTTGTCCTATGAAGCTCCTCGTACAACATTGTGGCAGCGATGGCACGGGAAATGCGCCCCTCGTAAGAACATGGGTAGATTTGACTAATGTGAAAGGGATATCTGACACTCCAAGAGAATGAAGAAATGACTAACCTTTCCTAAGACTCGTCGATTCAACCATTTTAAAACGTACTAGCACCGAGGACGGCGGGGAGTAGTCATGTTTGTGTAAGGACGAGCATAGGTAGAGAAGACGAGAATAGGTAGAGCGTGTACTTAGAGCATCTCCACCGGCACCCCCTGAATAGTCGTCAGCAGGGGCGCCGGCATTGTCGTATGGGGGACGCCGGTATAGCAGCCTCTATTTGGGGGAGCTGCTCCCACACCGACGCGCCTCATACGACATCCCCAATAGATAATTTGAATTTGAAATCTCAAACACAAGCATAAAAATTCAAATAAGTTTACGAATATGAAGTTTAGGCCAACACACGGCCACCAAATTCGAATAGGTTTGGGAATAAGAAGTTTGGACCACACATAGCCATCAGATCGCCCTCTCCGGTGCAAAAAAGGGCTTCCAAGCCAAATGATCAAATGAAGGAGGTCACGGGCGGCTCTACCTCGACGACTTCCTAATCGGCGGCCGGCGGCAGCTCCGTCGCTGCAACAGGATCCACGGTCGCGCGGGGAGGCATGAACATCGACGGTGCCGGGGGAGACATGAACGTGGACAGTGCCGGGTGATACGTCCATTTTGCATCACTATTTTATATCATAATTTACTGTTATTCATTGATATACTTCATATTTAGAGATGATACTTATGTTATTTCCCCTATTTTGCATGTTTCATGATTATTGGAGAATCACTCACCGGAGTTAGGATTCTGCTGGAAAAAGCACCGTCAGAATGCAATATTTCTGAAGATCAACAATTGACGGAAATTACACCGAAGATCTTATTTTTCCAGAAGAATGAGCCAGCCAAAAGGAGGGGCCGAGGAGGGTGATACGCGTACAGCACGCGTCCGTTGGGAACCCCAAGAGGAAGGTGTGATGCGTACATCGGCAAGTTTTCCCTCAGAAAGAAACCAAGGTTTATCGAACCAGGAGGAGCCAAGAAGCACGTTGAAGGTTGATGGCGGCGAGATGTAGTGCGGCGCAACACTAGGGATTCCGGCGCCAACGTGGAACCTGCACAACACAACCAAAGTACTTTTCCCCAACGAAACAGTGAGGTTGTCAATCTCACCGGCTTGCTGTAACAAAGGATTAGATGTATAGTGTGGATGATGATTGTTTGCAGAAAACAATAGAACAAGTATCGCAGTAGATTGTATTCGATGTAAAAGAATGGACCGGGGTCCACAGTTCACTAGAGGTGTCTGTCCCATAAGATAAATAGCATGTTGGGTGAACAAATTACAGTCGAGCAATTGACAAATAAAGAGAGCATAACAATGCACATACATGATACGATGAATATTGTGAGATTTAATTGGGCATTACGACAAAGTACATAGACCGCTATCCAACATGCATCTATGCCTAAAAAGTCCACCTTCAGAGTTATCATCCGAACCCCTTCCAGTATTAAGTTGCAAAACAACGAGACAATTGCATTAAGTATGGTGCGTAATGTAATCAATAACTACATCCTCGGACATAGCATCAATGTTTTATCCCTAGTGGCAACAAGCACATCCACAACCTTAGAACTTTCTGTCACTCGTCCCGGATTTAATGGAGGCATGAACCCACTATCGAGCATAAATACTCCCTCTTGGAGTTAAGAGCAAAAACTTGGCCGAGCCTCTACTAATAACGGAGAGCATGCAAGATCATAAAAAACACATAGGTAATAGATTGATAATCAACATAACATAGTATTCTCTATCCATCGGATCCCGACAAACACAACATATAGAATTACAGATAGATGATCTCGATCATGTTAGGCAGCTCACAAGATCCGACAATGAAGCACATGAGGAGAAGACAACCATCTAGCTACTGCTATGGACCCATAGTCCAGGGGTGAACTACTCACTCATCCCTCCGGAGGCGACCATGGCGGTGAAGAGTCCTCCGGGAGATGATTCCCCTCTCCGGCAGGGTGCCGGAGGTGATCTCCAGAATCCCCCGAGATGGGATTGGCGGCGGCGGCGTCTCTGCAAGGTTTTCCGTATCGTGGCTCTCGGTACTGGGGGTTTCGCGACGAAGGCTTTAAGTAGGCGGAAGGGCAACGCGGGGGCACACGAGGGCCCCACACGCCAGGGCCGCGCGGCCAGGGCCTGGGCCGCGCCGCCCTGTTGTGTCGGCGCCTCGTGGCCCCACTTCCTTTCCCCCTCGGTCTTCTGGAAGCTTCGTGCAAAAATAGGACCCTGGGCATTGATTTCGTCCAATTCCGAGAATATTTCCTTTGTAGGATTTCTGAAACCAAAAACAACGAGAAAACGAGCAAGCGGCTCTTCGGCATCTCGTTAATAGGTTAGTGCTGGAAAATGCATAAATACGACATATAATGTGTATAAAACATGTAGATATCATCAATAATGTGGCATGGAACATAAGAAATTATCGATACGTCGGAGACGTATCAGCATCCCCAAGCTTAGTTCTGCTCGTCCCGAGCAGGTAAACGATAACAAAGATAATTTTTGGAGTGACATGGCATCATAACCTTGATCATACTATTGTAAACATATGTAATGAATGCAGCGATCAAAACAATGGTAATGACATGATTAAACAAATGAATCATAAAGCAAAGACTTTTCATGAATAGTACTTTCAAGACAAGCATCAATAAGTCTTGCATAAGAGTTAACTCATAAAGCAATAAATCAAAGTAAAGGTATTGAAGCAACACAAACGAAGATTAAGTTTCAGCGGTTGCTTTCAACTTATAACATGTATATCTCATGGATAATTGTCAACATAGAGTAATATAACAAGTGCAATATGCAAGTATGTAGGAATCAATGCACAGTTCACACAAGTGTTTGCTCCTTGAGGTGGAGAGAAATAGGTGAACTGACTCAACATAAAAGTAAAAGAAAGGTCCTTCAAAGAGGAAAGCATCGATTGCTATATTTGTGCTAGAGCTTTTATTTTGAAAACAAGAAACAATTTTGTCAACGGTAGTAATAAAGCATATGTGTCATGTAAATTATATCTCACAAGTTGCAAGCCTCATGCATAGTATACTAATAGTGCCCGCACATTGTCCTAATTAGCTTGGACTACCGGGATCATCTCAATACACATATTTTAACCAAGTGTCACAAAGGGGTACCTCCATGCCGCCTGTACAAAGGTCTAAGGAGAAAGCTCGCATTTTGGATTTCTCGCTTTTGATTATTCTCAACTTAGACATCCATACCGGGACAACATGGACAACAGATAATGGACTCCTCTTTAATGCATAAGCATGTAGCAACAATTAGTGTTCTCATATGAGATTGAGGATATATGTCCAAAACTGAAACTTCCACCATGATTAATGGCTTTAGTTAGCGGCCCAATGTTCTTCTCTAACAATATGCATGCTCTAACCATTAAATTGGTAGATCTCCCTTACTTCAGACAAGACGTACATGCATAGCAACTCACATGATATTCAACAAAGAGTAGTTGATGGCGTCCCCAGAAAACATGGTTATCGCACAACAAGCAACTTAATAAGAGATAAAGTGCATAAGTACATATTCAATACCACAATAGTTTTTAAGCTATTTGTCCCATGAGATATATATTGTAAGGGTAAAGAATGGAAATTTTAAAGGTAGCACTCAAGCAATTTACTTTGGAATGGCGGAGAAATACCATGTAGTAGGTAGGTATGGTGGACACAAATGGCATAGTGGTTGGCTCAAGGATTTTGGATGCATGAGAAGTATTCCCTCTCGATACAAGGTTTAGGCTAGCAAGGTTATTTGAAACAAACACAAGGATGAACCGGTGCAGCAAAACTCACATAAAAGACATATTGTAAACATTATAAGACTCTACACCGTCTTCCTTGTTGTTCAAAACTCAATACTAGAAATTATCTAGACTTTAGAGAGACCAAATATGCAAACCAAATTTAGCAAGCTCTAGGTGTTTCTTCATTAATGGGTGCAAAGTATATGATGCAAGAGCTTAAACATGAGCACAACAATTGACAAGTATCAAATTATTCAAGACATTTTAGAATTACTACATGTAGCATTTCCCAATTCCAACCATATAACAATTTAACGAAGAAGATTCAACCTTCGCCATGAATACTATGAGTAAAGCCTAAGGACATATTTGTCCATATGCAACAGCGGAGCATGTCTCTCTCCCACACAATGAATGCTAGGATCCATTTTATTCAAACAAAACAAAAACAAAAACAAACCGACGCTCCAAGTAAAGTACATGAGATGTGATGGAATAAAAATATAGTTTCAGGGGAGGAACCTGATAATGTTATCGATGAAGAAGGGGATGCCTTGGGCATCCACAAGCTTAGACGCTTGAGTCTTCTTAGAATATGCAGGGGTGAACCACCGGGGCATCCCCAAGCTTAGAGCTTTCACTCTCCTTGATCATATTGTATCATCCTCCTCTCTTGATCCTTGAAAACTTCCTCCACACCAAACTCGAAACAACTCATTAGAGGGTTAGTGTACAATAAAAATTAACATGTTCAGAGGTGACACAATCATTCTTAACACTTCTGGACATTGCATAAAGCTACTGGACATTAATGGAACAAAGAAATTCATCCATCATAGCAAAAGAGGCAATGCGAAATAAAAGGCAGAATCTGTCAAAACAGAACAGTCCGTAAAGATGGATTTTATTGAGGCACCATACTTGCTCAAATGAAAATGCCCAAATTGAATGAAAGTTGCGTACATATATATCTGAGGATCACGCACGTAAATTGGCATATTTTTCTGAGCTACCTACAGAGAGGCAGGTCGAAATTCGTGACAGCAAAGAAATCTGTTATCGCGCGAAGCAATCCAAATCTAGTATGAACCTTACTATCAAAGACTTTACTTGGCACAACAATGCACAAAACTAAGATAAGAAGAGGTTGCTACAGTAGTAAACAACTTCCAAGACTCAAATATAAAACAAAAATACTGTAGTAAAAACATGGGTTGTCTCCCATAAGCGCTTTTCTTTAACGCCTTTCAGCTAGGCGCAGAAAGTGTATATCAAGTATTATCAAGAGACGGAGCATTGACATCATAAGTTCCTCCATCTGTAGTGGTACTAAGGGCTTTGTCAATTTTAGGCCTATAATAATATTTTTTTGGTTTAGGCACTTTAGAGACATACATAAACTTTTGCTCCTTACCCACATAAGCTTTCTCCTTATATTTAAGAGAAGAAAAAGTTGAACCCAAGGTTCCCATAGCTTTTTCAAGTTCACAAATCCTTTGGGTTTGATTATCATGGTTAGCACAAGATTCTAAGATGGTGATTCTCTCATTCATTCCACCTAGAGATTTATCAAGTTTATCAGTGCTATCAAGTAACATTTCCAATTTAGTTTCAACACTTGGAAATTTTTTCTCTATGGTTTCCAATTTTTTCATGACATCTTCAAGAGAGGTTTCAATTTTAACTTCATTAACAGGTGGTGTTCCAAATAAACTCTCAATAATGCAACTAGCTTCTAAAGCAGGAGCGCCTAGGAAGTTACCTCTGCGAGACAATCAAGAACATACCTATTCCAGCTAGACATACCAACATAAAAATTCCCGAGTAGGATAGTGGTGGAGTGTTTCTTAGTGCACCTATTATGAGCATCACTAATTCTATACCAAGCATCTTTTAAACATTCTCCCCCTTGTTGCTTAAACGAACGAACTTCAACTTCAGGATTACTCATTTTAGCAGTAGTAAATAAAGCAAACTAGATAAAATAAATGCAAGTAACTAATTTTTTTGTGTTTTTGATATAGAGTGCAAGACAGTAAATAAAGTAAAACTAGCAACTAATTTTTGTGTGTTTTAATATAATGCAGCAAACAAGTAAGTAAATAAAATAAAGCAAGACAAAAACAAAGTAAAGAGATTGGATTGTGGAGACTCCCCTTGCAGCGTGTCTTGATCTCCCCGGCAACGGCGCCAGAAAAAGAGCTTGATACGCGTACAGCACGCGTCCGTTGGGAACCCCAAGAGGAAGGTGTGATGCGTACAGCGGCAAGTTTTCCCTCGAGAAAGAAACCAAGGTTTATCGAACCAGGAGGAGCCAAGAAGCACGTTGAAGGTTGATGGCGGCGAGATGTAGTGCGGCGCAACACCGGGGATTCCGGCGCCAACGTGGAACCTGCACAACACAACCACGGTACTTTGCCCCAACGAAACGAGTGAGGTTCTCAATCTCACCGGCTTGCTGTAACAAAGGATTAGATGTATAGTGTGGATGATGATTGTTTGCAGAAAACGAGTAGAACAAGTATTGCGAGTAGATTGTATTCGATGTAAAAGAATGGACCGGGGTCCACGAGTTCACTAGAGGTGTCTCTCCCATAAGATAAATAGCATGTTGGGTGAACAAATTACAGTCGGGCAATTGACAAATAAAGAGAGCAGAACAATGCACATACATGATACGATGAATATTGTGAGATTTAATTGGGCATTACGACAAAGTACATAGACCGCTATCCAGCATGCATCTATGCCAAAAAAGTCCACCTTCAGGTTATCATCCGAACCCCTTCCAGTATTAAGTTGCAAAACAACGGACAATTGCATTAAGTATGGTGCGTAATGTAATCAATAACTACATCCTCGGACATAGCATCAATGTTTTATCCCTAGTGGCAACAACACATCCACAACCTTAGAATTTTCCGTCACTCGTCCCGCATTTAATGGAGGCATGAACCCACTATCGAGCATAAATACTCCCTCTTGGAGTTAAGAGCAAAAACTTGGCCGGAGCCTCTACTAATAACGGAGAGCATGCAAGATCATAAACAACACATAGGTAATAGATTGATAATCAACATAACATAGTATTCTCTATCCATCGGATCCCGACAAACACAACATATAGAATTACAGATAGATGATCTTGATCATGTTAGGCAGCTCACAAGATCCGACAATGAAGCACATGAGGAGAAGACAACCATCTAGCTACTGCTATGGACCCATAGTCCAGGGGTGAACTACTCACTCATCCCTCCGGAGGCGACCATGGCGGTGAAGAGTCCTCCGGGAGATGATTCCCCTCTCCGGCAGGGTGCCGGAGGTGATCTCCAGAATCCCCGAGATGGGATTGGCGGCGGCGGCGTCTCGGTAAGGTTTTCCGTATCGTGGCTCTCGGTATCGGGGGTTTCGCGACGAAGGCTTTAAGTAGGCGGAAGGGCAACGCGGGGGCCACACGAGGGCCCCACACGCCGGGGCCGCGCGGCCAGGGCCGGGGCCGCGCGGCCCTGTTGTGTCGGAGCCTCGTGGCCCCACTTCCTTTCCCCTCGGTCTTCCGGAAGCTTCGTGCAAAAATAGGACCCCGGGCGTTGATTTCTTCCAATTCCGAGAATATTTCCTTTGTAGGATTTCTGAAACCAAAAACAGCAGAAAACAAGAATCGGCTCTTCGGCATCTCGTTAATAGGTTAGTGCCGGAAAATGCATAAATACGACATATAATGTCTATAAAACATGTAGATATCATCAATAATGTGGCATGGAACATAAGAAATTATCGATACATCGGAGACGTATCAGAGGGCCTCCATGGCCCCCCCCATAGGCCGGCGCGGCCCTGCCCTGGCCGCGCCGCCTTGTGGGGAGGGGGCCCACAGCCCCTCTCGACCGCCTCTCTTTCGCGTACTTCATCTACCCGAAAACCTAAGGTGCTGGGCATAATCGCGAGGAGACACAGCCGCCTCTGCGGGGCGGAAAACACCAGAGAGAAAAGAGCTCTCCGGCAGGCTGAAATCCGCCGGGGAAATTCCCTCCCGGAGGGGGAAATCGACGCCATCGTCACCGTCATCGAGCTGGACTTCATTGGGATCATCATCACCTTCATCTTCACCACCGTCACCGTCATCTCCACCGCTGCACCTCGTCACCGCTGTAACATCTAGGGTTGAATATTGATTGTTTCATAGGGGAAACTCTCCCGGTATTGATTACTCCTTGTTATTGATGCTATTGAGTGAAACCATTGAACCAAGGTTTATGTTCAGATTGTTATTCATCATCATATCACCTCTGATCATGTTCCATATGATGTCTTGTGACTAGTTCGTTTAGTTCTTGAGGACATGGGTGAAGTCTAAATGTTAGTAGTGAACTATGTTGAGTAATATTCAATGGTTTGATATTTAAGTTGTGGTGTTATTCTGCTAGTGGTGTCATGTGAACGTCGATTACATGATACTTCACCTTTATGGGCCTAGGGGAATACATATTGTATTCGTTTGCTAATTGTGGGGTTGCCGGAGTGACAGCAACCTGAACCCCCGTTGGTATATCGATGCAGGAGGGATAGCGGAATCTCGCAGTTTAAGGTCTGTGGTTAGATTTATCTTAATTACTTTCTTGTATTTGCGGATGCTTGCAAGGGGTATAATCACAAGTATGTATTAGTCCTAGGAAGGGTGGTGCATTAGCATAGGTTCACCCACACAACACTTATCAAAACAATGAAGATTAATCAACTATATGAAGCGAAAGCACTAGACTAAATTCCCGTGTGTTCTCAAGAACGTTTGGTCATCATAAGTAAACAAACCGGCTTGTCCTTTGTGCTAAAAAGGATTGGGCCACTCGCTGCAACTGTTACTCTCGCATTTTACTTACTTGTACTTTATTTACCTGCTATATCAAAACCCCCTGAATACTTGTCTGTGAGCATTTACAGTGAATACTTAATCGAAACTGCTTGTCAACACCTTCTGCTCCTCGTTGGGTTCGACACTCTTATTTATCGAAAGTACTACGATACACCCCCTATACTTGTGGGTCATCAAGACTATTTTCTGGCGCCGTTGCTGGGGAGTGAAGCGCTATTGGTAAGTGGAATTGGTAAGGGAAACCTTTAATGTACGTGTTGTTTTTATTTCTGTCTGCTGCTATAATTCATTATGGAGAGGTCTTCTCTTGAATTCCTATTTGGAAAATCTAATACTACTGCAAAGGTAGTGGATGAGGCGCCAGGTGAGAAAGAGGTTCCATACAAAATACCTATGAAAATTATTGAACGTGTTGTGGATAACCGCTATGAAGGGGATGGAACTGTCCATCCTGGAGATCATTTACTGTTTTTACATGAATTATGCGGGTTATTCAAGTGTGCGGGTATTGCTATGGATGAAGTTAGGAAGAAACTATTCTCTATATCGTTGTCTGGTAAAGCGGCGCATTGGTATAAATTGCTCGAAGAATGGGGATTCTCTTGATTGGAAGGATATTGTGCCTCTATTTTATTCTAAATTCTATCCTCCAAGTGAAATTCACAAAGACCGGAACCGCATATATAATTTGTGGCCTCATGATGGAGAGAGTATTGCCGAAGCATGGGGGAGATTGAAGTCTTTAATGCTCAAATGCCCCATTCATGAGCTTCCTGATAATATCATCATTGATAATTTCTATGCAAGACTTTCTTTTCAAGATAAAACCGTTGCCTGATAATCTTAAGTATGCTCATATTGATGATAAGAAAATATATCCTGTTATTATTAGTTCTAAGCTTTCAGATTTTGAGGAAGAAAGGTTATTGGAAATATTGAAGAAACACCGAGGAGCTATTGGCTACACTCTTGATGATTTGAAGGGGATTTCTCCCTCTATTTGCCAACATGCCATCAACATGGAAGATGATGCAAAACCTGTTGTTCAACATCAGCGTCGTCTAATTCCTAAGATGAAGGATGTGGTAAGGAATGAGGTATTAAAACTTCTTGAAGCTGGTATTATATATCCTATTGCTGATAGTAGATGTGTTAGTCTTGTGCATTGTGTTCCTAAGAAAGGAGGAATAACTGTTGTGCCTAATGATAATGATGAGCTCATCCCTCAAAGAGTAGTTGTAAGGTATAGAATGTGCATTGATTATCGAAAAGTTAATAAAGTTACTAAGAAAGATCATTACCCTTTACCTTTTATTGATCAAATGTTAGAAAGGTTGTCTAAAAATACTCATTTTTGCTTTCTTGATGGTAATTCTGGGTTTTCACAAATTGCTGTTAAAACTAAAGATCAAGAGAAAACCACTTTCACTTGTCCCTATGGAACTTATTGATACGTCTCAAACGTATCTATAATTTCTTATGTTCCATGCTACTTTTATGATGATACTCACATGTTTTATACACACTTTATGTCATTATTATGCATTTTCCGGCACTAACCTATTGACGAGATGTCGAAGAGCCGACTGTTGTTTTCTCGCTGTTTTTGGTTTCAGTAAATCCTACAAAGGAAATATTCTCGGAATTGGACGAAATCAACGCCCAGGGTCTTATTTTCCACGAAGCTTCCAGAAGACCGAAGGGGATACGAAGTGGGGCCACGAGGGCCCGTACCCATAGGGCGGCGCGGCCAGCATGGGCCCCGCACCGGCCTATGGTGTGGGCCCCTCGCCAGCCCTCCGACTCTGCCCTTCCGCCTACTTATAGCCTTCGTCGCGAAAACCCCAGTACCGAGAGCCACGATACGGAAAACCTTCCAGAGACGCCACCGCCGCCGCCAATCCCATCTCGGGGGATTCAGGAGATTGCCTCCGGCACCCTGCCGGAGAGGAGAATCATCTCCCGGAGGACTCTTCATCACCATGATCGCCTCCGGATTGATGTGTGAGTAGTTCACCCCTGGACTATGGGTCCATAGCAGTAGCTAGATAGTTGTCTTCTCCTCATTGTGCTATCATATTAGATCTTGTGAGCTGCCTCTCATGATCAAGATCATCTATTTGTAATGTTACATGTTGTGTTTGTTGGGATCCGATGAATATGGAATACTATGTCAAGTTGATTATCAATCTATCATATATATGTTGTTTATTTTCTTGCATGCTCTCCGTTGCTAGTAGAGGCTCTGGCCAAGTTGATACTTGTAACTCCAAGAGGGAGTACTTCTGCTCGATAGTGGGTTCATGCCTCCATTGAATCTGGGACAGTGACAGAAAGTTCTAAGGTTGTGGATGTGCTGTTGCCACTAGGGATAAAACAGCAATGCTTTCTCTAAGGATATTTGTGTTGATTACATTACGCACCATACTTAATGCAATTGTCTGTTGTTTGCAACTTAATACCGGAAGGGGTTCGGATGATAACCTGAAGGTGGACTTTTTAGGCATAGATGCATGCTGGATAGCGGTCTATGTACTTTGTCGTAATGCCCTGATTAAATCTCATAGTAGTCATCGTGATATGTATGTGCATTGTTATGCCCTCTCTATTTGTCAATTGCCCAACTAGTGAACTGTGGACCCCGGTCCATTTTTTTACATCTGAAATACAATCTACTGCAAACTCTATTCTTTACTGTTCTTCGCAAACAAACATCATCTTCCACACTATACATTTAATCCTTTGTTTACAGCAAGCCGGTGAGATTGACAACCTCATTGTTACGTTGGGGCAAAGTACTTTGATTGTGTTGTGCAGGTTCCACGTTGGCGCCGGAATCCCTGGTGTTGCGCCGCACTACACTCCGTCACCAACAACCTTCACGCACTACTAGGAAAAGGCCCA
This sequence comes from Lolium rigidum, assembly GCF_022539505.1. Classification (NCBI taxonomy): domain Eukaryota; kingdom Viridiplantae; phylum Streptophyta; class Magnoliopsida; order Poales; family Poaceae; genus Lolium; species Lolium rigidum. Next base: position 39,839,843 of record NC_061512.1, read on the forward strand.
TTGTCGGCGCACCTAAAACGCCCATTGCCGGCGCACCACGAGCCCGCCGGTGCGAACGCGCCGGTGATAAATGGACACTGCCGGCGCACCAGGTAGTGCGCCGGCGATATGTCAGCTACTGCCGGCGCACCACCCAAGCTTCGCCGGCAAAGATATATTCCACCGGCGCACAATCAGGTGCGCCGGCAGTAGTGCTTCCAGCACTGGCGCATGCCACGTGCGCCGGCAGTATGTCATTTAGGTGCGCCGGCAATTAATTCGAAAATTCTTTTTTCCAGCTTTTTTCCAGCATATTACAATACATATTTGACAGCAAGTATATATTTACAACGCAGTTCATATTTATACAGTATTACATGCAATATGAGAAGCACATAGAGAGCCAAGTTTCATTTCGGTATCGAGTACACAAATACGCAAGTCTCGTTTCGGAATGTGTTGATTCATACAACACATGTGCATATGCAACACCGAACGACGAAGTTTCACAAAGTTAGAAGTCTTGGTACATAGTCGTCACAAGTATCGTCATACACCTCACAATGTAGGTCCTAACCTAAACTAGAATCACATAGAACATGACCAACATGGTCATGATGACCATCATCACGAAGGCCATGGTCTTCATCCGGTTCCTCCTCATGTCCCTCATCTCTCCCGCTAGATAACGGGCGTATCTTCCTTCCGCCTCCACCCTAGTGGGGTATCCCTTGTAGCTGTTGCCGCTGAAATGGTGCACCTGTCTCCGACGAGCCCTCCCGCTCGTCGTAGACTCCAGGAACCCTCCCCTTGTACACGACATATGTCGTCGGCATCTCCATTCACAAGACAAGTAAAACGTTAGTACCAATGCAATGAACAAGTGCCAACTCAAATAAGAGACAAGTAGTATGAACTAAATAGCATGTGCCTCATACTTTGTTGGTCGAAATAAATAATAACATACAGGGATGGGGTCAGTGAGGCTAGGTAGGATGCACAATAGATTGATATTTGTGGCCATCACACCAAGCCTCACTGGCCCCACCCCGGAGTGTACAAGTGACCGAACATTTTAATCATCGGCCAATGCAATTAAGAAGTGCGAACTCAAATAGAAGACAAGTAGTACGAATTAAATAGCGTGCCTCATACTTTGTCGGTCGAAACAAATATTAACATCCAGGGATGGAGTCAGTGAGGCTAGGTAGGATGCACAATAGATTGATACTTGTGGCCGTCGCACCAAGGCTCACTGGCTCCACCCCCGAGTGTACGATTGACCGAACATTCTAATCATCGGCGAACTCCAAATACGAGGCAAGTAGTGGTCGAGTAAATGCAAATAATTATTAAGCTATGCACGCCATAATCTTGAAATATATAGCAAAGTAAATGAAACTACAGTACACATGTTCACATGCACATTCATACAACTAAATAAAAGCAACTAGTCGATTCTATGGGAATATATAGCAATTATTACAAGTACGGAAGTTCAAGGACATATCGTTCAAGCTTTAGCAAGTGTTCCCGTTGTAGGATCAGGTTGTACGCCTAGGGGGAATGGACGGCAGCCCTCAAGCGAGTTGAACGGCCTCTCATCACGCGACATCTCCAAGCGGAGGTCTATCTCGTCATTAGGTGGTAGACCATAGCCGTAGAAGAACTCGCCGGACCTATTGTTGACATCCCGCAGGATTATCGTGCAAATGAACTCGCCGGATGCGACCCCAGCTTCTTTCTAATCTCTCTATCAGGGACATCCGCCATGTTTGCAAACCTGTTTCTGAGATTCTCCGGCAGCAACATGTCATCTCGCGTACTTTATGTACTCCTCGCATCCGAAGGATGGCGTACCACGCGTCCATCCCATTGTCGGGCGTCGATCGCCCGAGGCGGGGAAGTTGGTTGTGTGGGTTAAGACCAAGCCTCCTCGGGATTTCCTCTCTACTTTGAGGGGGCTCTGCCTTGTTGGCGAAGCCGGTGAGAGCATCATTGAGAAGGGCCCCGATGTGGGAGTAGTCTTTCTTGCGGTCCCTACCCGAGTCGAGATAGACCGCTTGCGAGTGTTGCGGGTGCACGACGATGAGGGTGCAGAACTTGTCTCTCGCGGAAAACACACGGATTAACCTTTGGAAATGCAAATGGAGATATAGGATAGAATGGTGATGGGGGACTAGCGAGTGATTACTTACTCGGGGAAGTAAGGGATGAGAATGGCGCCCTTCTTAATGTTCGCCAGCATGAAATCCTCGACCTGCTGGGTGGCAATCGCGCGATCCCCAGGGTTGCAGATGATGCTCTCCCGCATATAGAAGGGGTCCATTATCGCGATGGTCGGCGTCCCCTCCTTAACAATCTGGGCAGACAAGCTAAGAGCAACTAGGCGAACCACACTAAAGTGGAGCGCTTGCATGCGATAGATGCTGAAGATGTCGTTGAACCGGATGAAGCACAAGTCCGCGGGGTACTTCTCGACGAAGTTCATGCCAGTTGGCACCTTAGCCACGAAGAGAGGGTAACCAGGATCTTTTGATTTGAGAAGAAGGTTCTCCACATGCAAGACAGTCTCATGCAAGCTCCTCATATCCGGGGTGAGTTTCTTCACGACATGCTCCGGCAGCATCGGTTGACCCAAGTGATGTAGAGGTCGCCAATTGTTTGGCAACTTGTCAAGGAGTGGGACCTTGTCCTTGGATTTGGCCGCCGCCGCCTTGTCTTGGGCGTCCTTCTTATTTGCCCTCTTCCTCTTCTTGGGTTGTAGTGCTGGACCATCCATCGCCGTAGTGGCCGTAGCACGGAGTGTGTTTGGGCTCAACATATTTTTGACGGCGGCGGTGGCGACCTCCTCAGGATTTTTCTCCTCATCAACCATTTCTTGAGAATCGAACAGCTTCTTGGAGCACACATATTTCAAGCCCGGCGCATCCTCATGGACAACTTGTGAAGACGTAGGAATATCCCATTGGAAGTTGTCACGTTCATATTCCTCGGCCTCTGGCGCAGCTGGCTGTTGTGGTGGGGCGCTGACCTCTGGCGCAGCTGGCCGTTCTGGTGGGGCAATGACCACGGGCGCCGCTGGGCTGTCGTGGAGGGACGCTGACATGTGGCGCCGCAAGGTGCTTGTCTTTGCTTGCCGTCGACCCCGAGTAGGTGTTGATCCGAATTAGGGTCTTCGGCCATAGCAGTACTCCAACCCTTCGGTGAGGCCGCGATTCAACGGGCTATCGTCATCGGCACCATGCGGTTGATTAGGAGGAAACAAATCCTCATAGCCCGGTAACGCCCGATCCACTTCAACCCGGTAAACGTCATCCGCCATATCTCGTGTGTGCCACTTCTTATCCAGGGGCCGAATGATGGACCCCCTCGCGACGTCTTTGAGTTCATCGTTTACTCTCATCAAGAAGGTGCATGGCGTCGAGAGCGCCTGCGAGAACATGTGTATGGCGTTAGAGAGAGGGCAAGGATGACGAAACTAATATATTAACTTGATGTACACATTAGTTAATTACCGTGAGGGCGTTGAGCTCGGCTAATATCGACGGGCCAGCACATGCGGCGGCGGGCGTGCAAGTGACGGAGGGGCTGCTACCCGGCATCGACGGTGAATCCCTAGCACCAGCGACATTGCCGGCGGCCGGAGGAGTCTCCATTATAACATTGTCATTGCCGGCGGACGGCGGCACCATCGAGTTGCTGCCGTTGAAGCTAACCACATGCATTTTCGGGGGGGGGCCTTGTTTGCCACCCTCATACCACGCTTGTAGAGCGTTGAAATCTGCTTGGACTCCAGCGGCGACTTCAGCTTTGACTTCAGGTACGAGTGTAGCTTTGAGTTGCGGTACCGGCTTGCGGTACCAAACCAGCTCGGACTTGGGCTAGGATTGACTCCCTCATTTCCTCCACCTCCCGCTGCTTCCTCTCATTACGCGCATTTTTATCGGCCGCGGACGACAAGCCATAGTGACCATGCTTGTAGCCTCGTACCGGCGCCAGCCACACGGCCTCTATGCGGCCTTCTCGTCGGTGAATGCTCATTAATGATGTTTAGCGCCCGTACGAGAGGCTTGTCCCGTGCTACCCTGCCCGTCGACGCCCGGGACGAGGAGCCTTCGTCACCTTGGGAGCCTTGAGAAAGTCTTTGTCTTTCTTCTTCCTCGCGGAAGAAACGCGAACCATTTAGAAATGTTGCTACTATTATATGAACGATACTTGATCTAATTAAACCGGTAAATTGCTTACCAGTTTTTTCTCCAACGCCAGGACCTTCCGGTCGTTCGTGAACCAAATTATGTCGGTTACGACCTTCGGGTCCGTGACAAGTTCCCCGGTTAGTTTCTTCTTATGGTACCGGGACCTGATGAATCTTCTTTCAAGCGGGTCCTTGTACTTGAGCCAGGGGTTCTCAATGCCGGCATTTACATACGCCTCGTCCTCCTTCGCCCAATAGGGCTCCTTTCCCTCGTACCCACGGCTCCCAAGGTTGTGGTTGCCGATGTTAAGCTCCCGCATTTCCTTCCCCCACAACTTGCGATTCTTGGTTGCTTGTAGCTCTTCATTGGCCACAAAAGCATCAAAGTCCGCCCGGGTGACATGCGGAAAGGCGGAGTGGACCTCTTCGAAACCTTTGCCCTCAGCAATCAGCTTCCGCACCATGTACTTATAGCTGCTGAGGTGTTTGGTGAACTTCAGGAGGGCTTGTGAGTTCACAATGTTGTTGGTTTGATGACGGGAGGCGTAGTCGCCTAGGAACTTGTATCGTGCGTGCAACCTCGCAATGAGCTGGGCTCGCAAAGGCGCTTTGCTCTCAGCTCGGAGGTCCGTCTCGTTGAGATTGACGACCTCTCGGAGGATACATGCCGCCTGGTTGCCGTACCCCTTGGCAACATCCTTAGGCTCCACCGGCAAACCACCGGCGGGGTCCACCTCTTTGACCGTGTCTCCGCCGGTGCCGACCGTGTTTTGGCGCCTTGCCTTCCGCGGCCTCTTGGCTCCACTTGTCCCGGTGCCACTACTCCCGGCGGCGCCGCTAGGATCGTCGCCGCTTGTCTCGCCGCCACCCCCGGCGGCGCCGGTTGCCTCATCGCCGCTAGGCTCGTAGGTACTACCCCCGGCGGCGGCGCTTGCCTCGTTGCCGCTCGGCTCGTCGGCACTACCCCCAGCGGCATCCTCCATCTCATGGTCCTTGTCGCCGCCAACACCAGCGCCCTCGGCATCCTCCTCCGTCCTAAAGAAGTGCCTATTGTAGTGCTCCTCTAACTCTTCTTGAGACGACATGGTGGCTTGCACTAATAGAAGATGAAAAAGAGTTAGAATTCACGGAAAATTCGGCATGACCTTTGCTAAAAATTGGTCATGCCGAGTGCTATAATTGCCGGAACGGAAATGAATCGACATTCCGGCACTCAATAGCAACTCAATCCCTGCAAATGTACAGAAATGCAAAAAGAAGACCATATACTTTAGCACCATTTCATTCTTGATCATTTAGTGTGGAGAGCAAGCACCATTGCATCAGCATGCACAAGCACCATATACATCAGCATACACAGCACCATATACATCAACATGCACTTAATCATTTCATATACATCATCATGCACTTAACATCAGCAGCACTCATGCCGTAGCATGCATTTCATTTTCAAACCAGAGAACAAATTCAGTAGCATGCATTTAACCGTAGACACAAAATCATTTTATATGCATACTGAATTCCCGACACAAAATCATTTCATAGCACTTACAAGTAGCATAAAATAGCACTTGTTCTTACAAGTAGCACCAGCTATGTTTAACAAGTGTACATCGCTTGACAAGCATCCATTTAAAACCAGAGAATGAACATAGCACTTGTTCTTTTTAAATGAACCAGAGAATGAACATATCACTTGTTCTTTTTAAATAAAGTAAACCTACTCGCTAGTGAATAAATGTGAGGTATGCCTAACCCTAACACTTGCTACTGGTAGCATTTAAATGAAGAACCACTATCGCTAGCATTCTTGGCTAACCCTAACACTTGGCTAACCCTAACCCTAGCATTCTTGGCTAACCCTAACCCTAACATTTAAATGTATGCCTAACCCTAACACTTGCTACTGCTAGCATTCTTGGCAAGTAGGGCATTTAAATGAAGAACCACTATCGCATATATAGCAGCCAGTGAGTAACCGCTGCTATAAGTGGAATTAAAGTGGAATTAAAGTGACATTCCTTCACCTTGTACATGCACTCGGCCAATTAACTAAACAAAATCAATTTCATTTTCTTTTTTTGGCAGTAGGTAATGATGCATTTTCATTTTGAACCAAATTAATTTACAACCAGGTGAGCATGCATGAGCATTTTGAACTAAACAATTGAGCATTTTTTACCAGTAGCAATTTATGGCAGCATTTTGGCATTTCATTCTTGTTAGGAGCATGAGCATGAGCAAGCAATTTTGCATTTCATTCATATTATTAGCATGAGCATGCAACACCTACAGTGGCAGCAATTCATTTTGTATATCAGCATTTCATTCTTGTTATTAGCATGAACCAGAGAATGCATTTCATTAGGCATTTAAATGAACCAGAGAATGCATTCTTGCTATATATGAACCCTAAAAATTTAATAAACATGAATCAAGAATGGCTAAACCAGTAGTAGCATTTGCTACTGCCAACTAGTGTTCATTTCATTTAAATGAACCATGTACTGCTAGCAAATTTTATTAACTAAACCAACATATATAAAGTTCATTTTCAACATATATAAAGTTCATTTTCTTTTTTCCTACTGCAACCTGCAACTAAATCAAGTGGCATATATATGGTTCATTTTAAAATTGGTTTAGTTTCAAACAAGAGAGCATACAACATACAGAGCTTGTACCCACTTATAATAGCATGGACTGCAACAACAAGATTATCCAGAAATTCTTCTATGCACCAACAATATCATGCATTATTCCAATATCAGCCATTCTTCTATGAACATAAAGAACCAAAACCAGAGAACAATACTGCTAGCATTTGAACCAGGGTATGAAAAAAGCATTAAATTTTACTGATGCCATTCTTGCATTTTAGCCCTAGCAATTAACCGGAGACGAGGAAGAACCCTAACCGGCTTGGGTCACCGGAGATGACGAAGAACCCTAAACAGAGAGGGAAGGGGGAGGGAAGGGGAGAGGGAAGGGGAGAGGGAAGCTCACCAATGGCGCGCGGCTCCTTCTTCTCCAACGGAGGCGCCGACGTCCCCTCGCGCGGGCAACCTTCTTCTCCAATGGCGCGCGGCACCTCCTTCTCCACGGGTCTCTCCGCGGCGGCGTACGGGGCGGGGGGGGGGGGATGGTCGGGGGGAGGGTGGAGGGCGGTGGCGGGGCGCAGAACGGCGGCGCTCGAGAGGGGGACTTGAGGTGGCGACAGAACGGCGGCGCTCGATCGACGGTGGGGGTTGGAGATGTGGCTGTGTGGGGAGAAGGAAGAAGGGGAAAACGTTAAGTCCTAATTACAGCCTGATCCAGGGTTATTGCCGGCGCACCACATACCTGGTTCGCCGGGGACAAGTATACCCCCGGCGAATTAATAAGCCCGATGCGCCGGCAATAAGGCTAGCACAGACTGTAATCCTGGACATGTGTTTAGCATGGTATTGTGGGACATGTTTATTTATTTCTTTTCTCTTTATTGTATGTTTCTTTTCTTTTACCCCAAATACTGTAGTATTTTATATTTCTTATCTTTTCAAGATAATAATGAAGCAATATGCATGAGTTATGTAAAAACATGAAGATATATATATATGAGTTATATATACATACACAAAATATTGACCAACACAATATTAATTAGTCATACATAAAATATTGGCCATGACCATATGAGTAGTTATGAATTACACAAAATATGAGTTATAGATTGCAAATAAATTTTTACATCATCGATTGAGAAGAGTGCTTCGCTTTCTTCTTGCTTTTCTTGCTCGTCGTTGAATAATTTAGCCCCGTGTCGTGACTTCTTCTTTTGAAGGGTCGACCTGACCTCGGTAGCGTGGTCCTGCTTCTTCTTGTGGTGTATGTTGTGTCTTCGTCCTCGGATTCTTCCATCATTGGGTCTCCGACTTGTCCTTCGAAGTCTTCCTCGTTGGCGACTCCATCCATTCCGACGATGGTCCTCTTGCCTCTCCTCACGATAACACGGCTAGGCCTGGATGGGTCGGTTATGAAGAAGCATTGGTGCACGTGTTCGCCGGCACCCATGGCTCATTCCGCGCGGTGGCGTTCGTGGACTTTGATTTGTTGGCTTCGGGTAGAAACATGGTGGTGAAATACCGGTCTTCTTTTCGACGCTCTTAGCCCATCCGATACGGAACATCGGCACTTTCTCCCCAGCCGTAGCTAAGCTCCCGGATTTCCTCGATTTTTCCGCAGTATCTAGTCTTTACGTCACCCGTCCAGGAATCCATCGTTACCCCTGAGTTCTGGTAAACACTGTTCTTGTCTTTTTCTTCCGTGTAGAATGTGTACCCGTTGATATCGTATGCTTGGTAAGTCATGATGTTGGGCGCGGGGCCATGTGACAAGGCCAATACTAGTTTATCCTTGTCAGAATCCATTGGTGGGGGATTAGCATCAATGTGGTCTTTGAACCAGCACGCGAAAGAGGAGTTGTGCTCTCCGTATATTTCCGCTTCCGTCATCATCGGCTTGCCACTGTTCTCTATCATGGTTTTGTGCTCTTTCAACCAAGGATCGATCAAGTCAATGTGTTGTAGCGCTACTAAGTTGGCTCTCGTCAAAGTCGGAAGTCCGACCGGACATGTGCACGTGCAGTTCCTTCCTTCCATTTTTGTGGCCTACTCCCTCGAACCTGCGGAGGTGCTTGTTTTGAGGCAAACCAACAGGGTCCTCGATGTCTAGATAATTCGTGCGAAAGAGATGCACTCTTCGGTGAGCCAGCCCCGGACGATGCTTCCATCCGGATGTGACCTGTTACGAACGTATCCTTTAATGACCCCATTCATTCTTTCAAACGGCATCATGTTGTGTAAGAATGCCGGCCCTAGACTGACGATATCATCCATGATATGGACCAATAGATGGACCATCACGTCAAAGAATGCAGGCGGGAAGTACATCTCCATCTCACATAGGATCACCACGATCTCTTCCTGGAGCCTTGCGAGTTTCTTCACGCTTATCGACTTCCGAGTTATGACGTCGAAGAAGTTACAGAGCCCATTCAGCGTTGCACGGACATGGTCATCCATTATACCTCGGATTGCAACCGGAAGAATCTGCGTCATCATCACGTGACGAGTCATGAGACTTCATGCCGCTGAAGTTTCGTTTCTTGGGGTCCATGTATCCGCTTATTAGCCCGGAGTAACCGAAGGGCACTCTGACTCCTAGAAGGCAATTGAAAAATTGATCGACCTCGGCCGGACTAAAAGTGAAGCAGGGGGGGGGACAGTAATAGTCTGGCTGCTTAATCCTTTTGCGCTTCTGACCGCCGTCCGCCTCCTCCTCCGACTGTCCCTCTTGGGCCGCCGGGATCTGAAGCTCTTCCCCGATGCCCAAAACTTTCAGGTCGTGTCTTGCTTTCGGCCCATCTTTGGTCCGGTCCGGCATGTTGAGAAGAGTGCCAAGCAAGCTCTCGCACACGTTCTTTGTAATATGCATGACATCAAGGCGGTGAGGTGTATCGAGAATTTTCCAATGACGGCAAGTCCCAAAACACGGACCTCCTTTTCCATACACCAATGAGCGGCGTCGTTTCCTTTTTCTTCTTCTTCTCTCCAGGCTTTTGACGAATCTTTCCCGGCGCAGGGCACTCCTTCCAACCTTTCAGTAATGTATCGATCTCTTCGCCGCTCTTCTTACGTGGAGGTCCTCGGGGTTCATTTGTACCATCGAACGGATCTCCACGCTTTCTCCACGGGTCGGTTTTCGTAGCCACCTTCGATGCCCCATGTAAACTGTTTTCGAAGAGCCTGGATCCTTACCAAGCTGCAAAAACATCGTCTCTTCCATGCACCTGACACATGCCTTGTGTCCATGGCACACCTGGCACGAAATGTAACCGTATCCGAGGTAGTCCTGCACCGTCCTGATCAACGCGGCTCTCAAAGGGAAATATTCTTCCGCGACGGCGTCCCATGTATCTACCCCTTCCTCCGCCCACAACATTTCAAGCTCCTCCTTTAATAGTTCGAGATACATGTTGATATCGTTTCCTGGCTGTGTCGGCCCTTGAATTAGCATACTCATCCGTATGTACTTCCTCTTCATGCACAGCCAGGGCGGGAGGTTGTAGATCCATACAAACACGGGCCATGTGCTATGTGTGCTGCTCTGGTTTCCGAACGGATTGAATCCGTCCGTGCTCGCACCCAACCTGATGTTTCTGGGATCTGCCCCAAAACTTCCGAATTCATTGTCTAATGCTTTCCACTGGCTTGCATCCGAAGGGTGCGTCAGCACTGGGTGCTCAATCCGCTCTTTATCATTCAACACTGCCTCCTTTCTTTCTGCGTGCCAGCGCATGAGCTTTGCTTCCTTGCGGTCCGCGTAGAACCGTTGAAGCCGGGGGCGAGCGGGAAGTACCACACAACTTTCCGAGGAGCTTTCTTCTTCCCTTTCTTGTACCGTTCAGCTTCACACACGGGACATTTGGTCTTGTCCATGTGCTCCTTGCGATACATGATACGAGTCGTTGATGCGGGCGTGATACTTTTCGTGGGGTAAGTCGAGAGGGCACGTGATTCTCTTGGCCTCGGCTAGACTACCGGGACACGTGTTCCCGGCAGGAAGGAGATCTTTCACGTATTCCGGGATGTCGTCGACGCTTGTGTCCGTCCATCCGTGTTTCGCCTTCATCTGCCGCACATCGAGAGCTACTCTCAAGCGAGACTCCCCCAACCCGCGACCCGAGTCGTACAACGGAGTATTCGAGTCTATCTCGAGTTGCTCAAGCTTTGATTTCCGCTTGGCGCCTTTCGTCTTTTCGAGAAGCAGATCTTGAAGATGAGGGTCCCGCACGGCCGAAGCTAGCGGCACCTCTTCGTCGTCGTCAAGGTTATTGTCGTCGTCAAGGTTATTGTCGTCGTCAAGGTTATCGTCCTGTGCGACAAACTCTTCATCGTCATCAATATCATGATGCCCTCCTTCTTGCCGGCCATTTTTACCACCTGCCGCCGTCGCCCCATTGACCTCCGCGCCATCATCACTCATCCATTGATTGTGTCCATGCATGAAACCATTAGTGAGCAGGTGCCCCTGCAATTTGCCTGAATACGGGTCAAACCATTTCCCTCGTTTGCATCTCCGGCACGGACACAATACCTCCGTGCGGTTATTTTCATACATGTCGATGATCGCGTGTTTCAGATATCTCATCACGATGCTTTCACTCATCTCGATAACCATTATCGCCTGCATGGTAAGATTACATAATTCATTAGAACCATGCATCCGTCGGTAGTTTTCACGGAAAATTTCAGCATGACCTTCCTACACGGTAGGACATAGGAGCGCCAGAAATGTGCCGAAACGGAAACTTGAAGAATCAACATTTCGGCGCAACGTTGGCAACTCATTTTCAACGCCAACACACACACAAGCACAAGCACAAGCACAACATATATATATATATATGCCACACACGAGAGCTTTTCTTCAAATGTCCAACATACATCGATTTCATTCCTTAATTTGTTCATTAATCACCTATTTGTTTGATATATTCGTCGATAAGATTGAGACGACGCGCCGCGACAATGGCGTATGGAAGCCGACTTTCTAGATATAGATCTAGATTGAGCGGTCAATGCGGGATAGTAGATCTAGATCTACATAGGGGGATGTGGGAGATGCATGTAGGAAGGGAAGATTTGCTCAAAAAATATGATTTTGTTTGGTCAAATTGGTGAAATTGGGGATAGAAATGGGCAAAAATGAGCTGGGTTGGGAGAAGGCTCGGGTTTGTGTGGAGGAGTGGAGTGGTAGTAGTGGGGGAGTGGTTGTTGAGCAGAAATAACTGCCCGAGTTACTGCCGGCGCACCTGCGGGGCTGGTGCGCCGGCAGCACATAGCCCTTTCGGCTATATCACCCCTGGGCGAGGCCCAAGAATCATTGCCGGCGCACCGGCCCAGGGGTGCGCCGGCAATAGAAAATTTTCCACCGGCGCACCACTGGGCCGGTGCGCCGGCAATGATTCTTGGGCCTGGCCCGAATCGACTGCAGCCATGCGAGGATGTTTCCCCAGCGCGTCTTTCCAGGAGGTGCGCCGGCAGTAGTCCTTCATCGCCGGCGCGGCTGCAAAGTGGTGCGCCGGCAACCCTTTCCACCGGCGCATGTCCAAGGTGGTGCTCCGGCACCACTTGCCTCCACCTATAGGCTTTTCCCTAGTAGTGACGTGTTCCTTGACTCCTACTGGTTCGATAACCTTGGTTTCTTACAGAGGGAAAACTTGCTGCTGTACGCATCACACCTTCCTCTTGGGGTTCCCAACGGACGTGTGTCTTACACGCCATCAAGCATTTTTTCTAGCGCCGTTGCCGGGGACCTGAAGAAAAGTTACTCCACAAAGATTTCTAACTCCCACGTCAACTGCACGCCAGATTTTTTCTGGCGCCGTTGCCGGGGAGATCAAGACACGCTGCAAGGGGAGTCTCCCACATCCAATCTCTTTACTTTGTTTTTGTCTTGCTTTACTTTACTTTATTTACTGCTTTGTTTGATTTCTATATCAAAAATATAAAAAAAATTGTTGCTAGATTTACTTTATTTACTATTTTGTTTGCGCTCTCTATATTAAAAACACAAAAAAAATAGTTACTTGCATTTACTTTATTTAGTTTGCTTTATTTACTACTGCTAAAATGAATACTCCTGAAAATACTAAGTTGTGTGACTTCACTAGCACAAATAATAATGATTTCCTATGCACACCTATTGCTCCACCTGCTACTACAACAGAATTTTATGAAATTAAACCTGCTTTACTAAATCTTGTTATGAGAGAGCAATTTTCTGGTGTTAGTTCTGATGATGCTGCTTCCCATCTTAATAATTTTGTTGAACTTTGTGAAATGCAAAAGTATAAGGATGTAGATGGTGACATTATAAAATTAAAATTGTTTCCTTTCTCCTTAAGCGGAAGAGCTAAAGATTGGTTGCTATCTTAGCCTAAGAATAGTATCGATTCATGGACTAAATGTAAAGATGCTTTCATTGGTAGATATTATCCTCCCGCTAAAATTATATCTTTGAGAAGTAGCATAATGAATTTTAAGCAATTGGATAATGAGCATGTTTCCCAAGCATGGGAAAGAATGAAATCTTTGGTGAAGAATTGCCCTACCCATGGACTAACTACTTGGATGATCATCCAAACCTTTTATGCAGGACTGAATTTTTCTTCGCGGAACCTATTGGATTCAGCTGCTGGAGGTAGTTTTATGTCCATCACCTTAGGCGCGGCAACAAAGCTTCTTGATAATATGATGATCAATTACTCCGAATGGCACACGGAAAGGGCTCCACAAGGTAAGAATGTAAATTCTGTTGAAGAAACCTCTTCCTTGAGTGATAAGATTGATGCTATTATGTCTATGCTTGTGAATGGTAGATCTAATGTTGATCCTAATAATGTTCCTTTAGCTTCATTGGTTGCCCAAGAAGAACATGTTGATGTGAACTTCATTAAAAATAATAATTTCAACAACAATGCTTATAGGAATAATTCGGTAATAACTATAGGCCATATCCTTCTGCTAATGGTAATGGTTATGTTAATTCTTATGGGAATTATTACAACAATAATAGGAGTGTACCCCTGGTCTTGAAGCCATGCTTAAAGAATTTATTAGTACACAAACTGCTTTTAACAAATCTGTTGAAGAAAAGCTTGATAAAATTGATGTTCTTGCTTCTAAGGTTGATAGTCTTGCCTCTGATGTTGATATTTTAAAATTGAAAGTTATGCCTAATGAAGATAAAGATATTAAGTCATTTGCTACAGCAAACTCCATCCAAGTTCGAATTAATGAAAATATTAGATTGATGGGTGAATTGCATGCTAGGTGGGAAAGAGAAGAAAAACTTGCTAAAGAGAATAATGTAGCTAAAGTTTGGACTATTACTACCACTAGTAATGTTAATGCTTCACATGTTGCTAAACCTCCTACTATCAATGATAAAATAGTTGGTGTTGGCAATGATTCTACTCCTAGTGCAAAGCGTGCAAAACTGCCTGAAACTGCTGAAATTGCTAAAACTGCTGAAACTGTTTGTGATAAAACTGCTGAAATTTTTCAAAATATTGGGGACAATGATCCCATTGATGTAGATCATAATGGTTTAGATTTTTATGATTGTCATATCTCTGAAGTTATTAAGTTCTTACAAAAACTTGCTAAAAGTCCCAATGCTAGTGCTATAAATTTGGCCTTTACAAAACATATTACAAATGCTCTCATAAAAGCTAGAGAGGAGAAACTAAAACTTGAAACTTCTACTCCTAGGAAGTTAGAGGATGGTTGGGAGCCCATCATTAAGATGAGGGTCAATGATTTTGATTGTAATGCTTTATGTGATCTTGGTGCAAGTATTTCGTTATGCCTAAGAAAATCTATGATATGCTTGACTTGCCACCATTGAAAAATTGTTATTTGGATGTTAATCTTGCTGATAATGCTATAAAGAAACCTTTGGGGAGGATTGATAATGTTCGCATTATGGTTAACAATAACCTTGTCCTCGTTGATTTTGTTGTCTTGGATATTGAATGCAATGCATCTTGTCCCATTATATTGGGAAGACCTTTTCTTCGAACTGTTGGTGCTATCATTGATATGAAGGAAGGTAATATTAAGAATCAATTTCCTCTCAAGAAAGGTATGGAACACTTCCCTAGAAAGATAATGAAGTTACCTTATGATTCTATTATTAGAACAAATTATGATGTTGATGCTTCATCTCTCGATAATACTTGATTCACACTTTCTGCGCCTAGCTGAAAGGCGTTAAAGAAAAGTGCTTATGGGAGACAACCCATTATTTTACTTCTGCATTTTTATTTTATATTTGAGTCTTGGAAGTTTTTACTACTGTAGCAACCTCTCCTTATATTTATTTTATTGCATTGTTGTGCCAAGTAAAGTCTTTGATAGTAGGGTTGATACTAGATTTGGATTACTGCGCAAAAACAGATTTCTTACTGTTACGAAATTGAGCAGCCCCTTCTGTAGGAATTTAGAAAAATATGCCAATTTACGTGCGTGATCCTCAGATATGTACGCAACTTTTATTAAATTTGAGCATTTTCATCTGAGCAAGTTAAGTGCCCCAGAAAAATTCGTCTTTACGGACTGTTCTGTTTTGACAGATTCTGCCTTTTATTTCGCATTGCATGTTTTGCTATGTTTGATGGATTTCTATGTTCCATTAACTTTCAGTAGCTTTGTGCAATGTCCAGAAATGTTAAGAATGATTATGTCACCTATGAATATGTGAATTTTCGATTATGCACTAACCCTCTAATGAGTTTGTTTTGAGTTTGGTGTGGAGGAAGTTTTCAAGGGTCAAGAGAGGAGGATGATACAATATGATCAAGAAGAGTGAAAAGTCTAAGCTTGGGGATGCCCCCGTGGTTCATCCCTGCATATTTTAAGAAGACTCAAGCATCTAAGCTTGGGGATGCCCAAGGCATCCCTTCTTCATCAACAACTTATCAGGACACCTCTAGTGAAATATATTTTTATTCCGTCACATCTTATGTGCTTCACTTGGAGCGTCTGTATGTTTTTGTTTTTGTTTTTGTTTGAATAAAAATCGGATCCTAGCATTCCTTGTGTGGGAGAGAGACACACTCCGCTGTTGCTTATGAACACATGTGTTCTTAGCTTTACTTTTAATGTTCATGGCGAAGGTTGAAACTGCTTCGTTCATTGTTATATGGTTGGAAACAGAAAATGCTTCATGTGGTAATTGGTATAATGTCTTGAATAATTTGATACTTGGGAATTGTTGTGCTCACATAGATCATGTTTAAGCTCTTGCATCATGTACTTTGCACCTATTAATGAAGAACTACATATAGCTTGTTAAAATTTGGTTTGCATGATTGGTCTCTCTAGAGTCTAGATATTTTCTGGTTAAGGTGTTTGAACAACAAGCAGACAGCGTAGAGTCTTATAATTCTTGCAATATGTTCTTATGTAAGTTTTTCTGTACCGGTTTATACTTGAGTTTGCTTCAAACAACCTTGCTAGCCTAGCCTTGTATTGAGAGGGAATTCTTCTCGTGCATCCAAATCGTTGAGCCAAAAACTATGCCATTTGTGTCCACCATACCTACCTACTACATGGTATTTCTCTGCCATTCCAAAGTAAATTACTTGAGTGCTACCTTTAAAATTCTATCCTTTGTCTTTGCAATATATAGCTCATGGGAAAATAGCCTTAAAAACTATTGTGGTGAAGAATATGTAGCTTATGTATCTTATTTCTTATAAGTTGCTTGTTGAGCGGTAACCATGCTTCTGGGGATGCCACCAAATATTACACCTTTGTTGAATATCATGTGAGTTTCTATGCATGTTCGTCTTGTCTGAAGTAAGGGTGATTTATCATGATCAAATGGTTTGAGTATGCATATTGTTAGAGAAGAACATTGGGCCGCTAACTAAAGCCATGAATCATGGTGGAAGTTTCAGTTTGGAAAATTAATCCTCAATCTCTTATGAGAATATTATCTGTTGTTGAATGCTTATGCATTAAAGAGGAGTCCATTATATGTTGTCTATGTTGTCCCGGTATGGATGTCTAAGTTGAGAATAGTCAAAAAAGAGAAATCAAATGCGATCTTTCTCCTTAGACCTTTGTATAGGCAGCATAGAGGTACCCCTTTGTGACACTTGGTTGAAACATATGTTATGCAATGATAATCCATGTAAATCCAAGCTAATTAGGACAAGGTGCGAGCACTATTGGTAATCTATGCATGAGGCTTGCAACTTATAGGATGTCTTATACATAACACATATAATTTATTACTACCGTTGACAAAATTGTTTCTATGTTTTCAAAATGAAAAGCTCTAGCACAAAAATAGTAATCCATGCTTCCCTCTGCGAAGGGCCTTCCTTCTACTTTATTGTTGAGTCAGTTTACCTAATTCTTTCTATCTTAGAAGCAAACACTTGTGTGAACTGTGTGCATTGATTCTTACATGTTTACCTATTGCACTTGCTATATTACTTTGTGTTGACAATTATCCATGAGATATACATGTTGAAGTTGAAAGCAACCGCTGAAACTTATATCTTCCTTTGTGTTGTTTCAAAACTTTCTACTAAGAATTTATTGCTTTATGAGTTAACTCTTATGCAAGTCTTATTGATGCTTGTCTTGAAAGTACTATTCATGAAAAGTCTTTGCTATATGATTCGAGTTGTTTATTCATTGTCTTTACCATTGCTTCGAATCGCTGCATTCATCTCATATGCTTTACAATAGTATTGATCAAGATTATGATAGCATGTCACTTCAGAAATTATGCTTGTTATCGTTTACCTACTCGAGGGCGAGTAGGAACTAAGCTTGGGGATGCTTGATACATCTCAAACGTATCTATAATTTATTATGTTCCATGCTACTTTTATGATGATACTCACATGTTTTATACACACTTTATGTCATTATTATGCATTTTCCGGCACTAACCTATTGACGAGATGTCGAAGAGCCGATTGATGTTTTACTGCTGTTTTTGGTTTCGAGAAATCCTACAAAGGAAATATTCTCGGAATTGGACGAAATCAACGCCCAGGGTCTTATTTTTCCACGAAGCTTCCAGAAGACCGAAGGGGATACGAAGTGGGGCCACGAGGGCCCGTAGCCATAGGGCGGCGCGACCAACATGGGGTCCGCGCCGGCCTATGGTGTGGGCCCCTCGCAAGCCCTCCGACTCTGCCCTTCCGCCTACTTATAGCCTTCGTCGCGAAAACCCCAGTACCGAGAGCCACGATACGGAAAACCTTCCAGAGACGCCACCGCCGCCAATCCCATCTCGGGGGATTCAGGAGATTGCCTCCGGCACCCTGCCGGAGAGGGGAATCATCTCCCGAAGGACTCTTCATCACCATGATCGCCTCCGGATTGATGTGTGAGTAGTTCACCCCTGGACTATGGGTCCATAGCAGTAGCTTGTCTTCTCCTCATTGTGCTATCATGTTAGATCTTGTGAGCTGCCTATCATGATCAAGATCATCTATTTGTAATGCTACATGTTGTGTTTGTTGGGATCCAATGAATATGGAATACTATGTCAAGTTGATTATCAATCTATCATATATATGTTGTTTATGTTCTTGCATGCTCTCCGTTGCTAGTAGAGGCTCTGGCCAAGTTGATACTTGTAACTCCAAGAGGGAGTACTTATGCTCGATAGTGGGTTCATGCCTCCATTGAATGCGGGACGAGTGACGAAAAGTTCTAAGGTTGTGGATGTGCTTGTTGCCACTAGGGATAAAACATCAATGCTTTGTCTAAGGATATTTGTGTTGATTACATTACGCACCATACTTAATGCAATTGTCCGTTGTTTGCAAATTAATACCGGAAGGGGTTCGGATGATAACCTCGAAGGTGGACTTTTTAGGCATAGATGCATCGTTGGATAGCGGTCTATGTACTTTGTCGTAATGCCACTGATTAAATCTCATAGTAGTCATCGTGATATGTATGTGCATTGTTATGCCCTCTCTATTTGTCAATTGCCCAACTGTAATTTGTTCACCCAACATCCTATTTATCTTATGGGAGAGACACCACTAGTGAACTGTGGACCCCGGTCCATTCTTTTACATCTGAAATACAATCTACTGCAAACTCTGTTCTTTATTGTTCTTCGCAAACAAACATCATCTTCCACACTATACATTTAATCCTTTGTTTACAGCAAGCCGGTGAGATTGGCAACCTTGATACGTCCCAAACATATCTATAATTTCTTATGTTCCATGCTACTTTTATGATGATACTCACATGTTTTATACACATTATATGAAATTATTATGCATTTTCCGGCACTAACCTATTGACGAGATGCCGAAGAGCCAGTTGCTGTTTTCTACTGTTTTTGGTTTCAGAAATCCTAGTAAGGAAATATTCTCGGAATTGGACGAAATCAACGCCCAGGGGCCTATTTTTTCACGAAGCTTCCAGAAGACCGGATGACTTACGAAGTGGGGCCACGAGGTGGCCAGACACTAGGGCGGCGCGGCCTGGGCCCTGGCCGCGCGGCCCTAGCGTGTGGGCCCCTCGTGTGGCCCCCTGACCTGCCCTTCCGCCTACATATAGTCTTCCTCGCGAAAACCCCAGTACCGAGAGCCACGATACGGAAAACCTTCGAGAGACGCCGCCACCGCCAATCCCATCTTGGGGGATTCAGGAGATCGCCTCCGGCACCCTGCCGGAGAGGGGAATCATCTCCCGGAGGTCTCTTCATCGCCATGATCGCCTCCGGATCGATGTGTGAGTAGTTCACCCCTGGACTATGGGTCCATAGAAGTAGCTAGATGGTCGTCTTCTCCCCATTGTGCTATCATGTTAGTGTTATCACCAGAATTTGACCGAGTCAGAGGTGGGCCGCGATCAAGATGGACTTGAAGATATATGTATAGAAGAAATACGTGAATCGGCCTTGTGTACCAAGTTTGGGCTAATTGCCCGTGTATCTGTACCATATTAGATTACGTGTCGGTTTGGAGTTAGAGTTTTACCCGTGCACGGTTAGGTGCACACCTAAATTAGAAAGTCCCCGGGACTATAAATATGTATCTAGGGTTTATGGAATAAACAACAACCAACGTTCAAACACAAACAAATCTCGGCGCATCGCCAACTCCTTCGTCTCGAGGGTTTCTCCGGTAAGCACCATGCTGCCTAGATCGCATCTTGCGATCTAGGCAGCACAAGCCTATCTCGTTGTTCATGCGTTGCTCGTGCTGAAGCCTTTTTGATGGCGAGCAACGTAGTTATCTTAGGTGTGTTAGGGTTAGCATTGTTCTTCGTATCATATGCTGTCGTAGTGCAACCCTGGTACATCTAGCCGCCCTTACACCTATCTTAGGTGTAGGGGCGGCACCCCGCTTGATCATGGTTTAGTAGATCCGATCCGTTACGGTTGCTCCTTGCTTCGCAAGAATTAGTTTAATATCTGCAATAGTTAGGCCCTACAAAGGGTTGGAGGATCCAGCGGCGTGTAGGGTGAAGTTCGCTAGCCCTAGAAAGGATGTTCCGAGGATCAACCTCGTGTTGGTTTTTAGGCCCTGTCTAGGATCGGCTTATGATCACCGTACGCGAGCGCGAGGCCCAATCGTGAGTAGGATGATCCGATTATGCGGTGAAAACCCTAAATCGTCGTAGATCTCATCAACTTTATCTTGATCAAGCAGGACCACCATATATTCGGACACCTTGTCCGAATCATGGGTGGATCGGCTCTTTGAGCCGATTCGCAGGATAACCTGAGAGCCGATCGAGGCTCGTATTTAATGTTTACGTGTGTGCCCTGCAGGAAACTAAGCGAGGCATCATCCAACACCTTCCTGACCAGGTATAGGTCAGGTGGCACGCCCTTGCGATAGCATCGGACGTGTGACCAGGAGGCTTTGCGGGCCGTCGCTCTGAGGGACTGGGGCCAGCCGCAGCCCTAGTTGTTCCCGGCTCTACTGTGTTGCCCGTCGCTGCCCGCAGGTGGGTTTATGACGTCAACACATTCTGGCACGCCCGGTGGGACAATCTTCGACATCCACCGCATCGCCATCTACATCCGAGATGGCGGAAAGCACTCCGGTCAAGTACGAGGACCTGCCTGATGAGCTCAAGAAGAAGCATGACGAGATCAAGGCAACCCTCGAAGCCGAACTCATAGGCTCTTTCCACAGAACCCGCTCCCATGGCGTCAGGTGGAAGGGGTTCTCACCCGAAGGCGCACTCGATGGAGTGGACCTATCCGCCCCGTCAGAAGAACGCACCAGGTCGCTGCGTCAGGAGATCAACTACATGGTGGCTCATTCGCTGCACCGCCACTCTGAGAGCCTGGTGAACACTTTGGAGCGGGTCGCTCTGCGCGTGGTCCAGGAGATCATGAGCCATCGGTATTCTCTGTCGGGACCAGCCTGCGGGGACTTACAAAGGAGAGATGCCACTCTGTCCCATCCTCCGCTGCCGTTCGCATGGGCAGCACCGGAAGTGCCGAACTCATCGGCATACGTCGTCTACAAAATTGGTGGTGATCCTAGTGACCGCCAATTCCTACCGAGGCGCCCAAGGAGATCCCGCACGGATACGCGTGCGCATACGTACCGGACGGCAGCACTCGGGCACTCTCAAACCGAGGCTGCGACAGCGAGGCCTCCGGAACAGCCAGGAGGAACGTCGGGAGCAGATCTTGAGAAGCAAACGTGGCTAGCTAAGTACGCCACTCCGACAAACCTCCGCAGCCCAGCTCCTGCAGCTTGGCTCGGAATCGGAAAAGCAAGCATGGCTGGTTAAGTATGCCACCCCGGCGAATCTTCAGGGTTCGACGCCTTCAGCCATCACCGCGGATCAGATTTGTATAATTCTGAAAGATCAGTTCGGCATGATGCCGAAAAGGAAGACGTTCGGCTATACCAAGCCATACCCCAACGAGTACGAATTGATCCCGCTACCACCCAAATATCGGCTCCCGGACTTCACAAAGTTTAGTGGATCAGATGGTTCCAGCTCCATCGAGCATGTGAGCCGATATTTGGCACAGCTGGGCACGATCTCAGCGTCAGACGAGCTGCGTGTGAGGTTCTTTGCACAGTCCCTCACAGGATCGGCTTTCGGATGGTACACATCGCTGCCACCGAACTCCATCCGGACTTGGAAGCAATTGGAAGAGCAGTTCCATGAGCAATATCACTCAGAGGCTTCCGAGGCTGGCATTGCCGATCTAGCACAAGTACGACAGAAGCGCGGGGAAACAGTGTCAGAATACATCCATCGCTTCAGGACCGTGAGGAACCGATGCTATTCGGTTCACGTAAGTGAAAAAGAAGCAGCCGAGTTGGCGGTGGTGGGTCTCTCATCATCGATCAAGGACGTGGCCTCCCAAGCAGACTACCCTTTATTGGCGCACATGGTGCGAAGGCTGTCGGCATATGAACAGCGCCACCCGGATGTTTACCGAGATAAATTCAAGCGTGCGGTGACCTCGGTTGAGGCGGACGAGGATGAAGGTGCTGCGGGAGATCGAGAGGTAGCGAGTGGCTGAATGGACTCGAGCGGCAGGCCCCGTGTCCTGCAAATGGGTGAAGCCACAAGGCCCTCCAAAAGGGTTCGACTTCGACGTGACCAAAACCGAGCAGATTTTTGATCTCTTGCTCACGGAGAAGCATATAAAGGTACCCGAAGGCCACAAGATCCCCACGGTGCAAGAGCTGAACGGAAAGCCATACCGCAAGTGGCATAACACGTTCACCCACACCACCAACGACTGCAGGGTGTGGCGGCAGCAGATCCAAATGGCGATAGAAAATGGACGGTTGATTTTCAACCAGTACGCCATGAAGGTCGACACACACCCCTTCCCCGCCGTTAACATGGTGGAGTACACTTACCATGGAGGGTGCCAGCCAGATTTCTCATGCAATATCAACATGGTAGGACCTGGACACCACTCTGGTAAGGACGGAGATGAGGGCAGCTGCTCTCATAGCAAAGATACAGAGGAAGCCGCTCCACGCGATCGGCTCCGCCAAGACGGCAAGCGCTACGTCACAGAGGGAGAAGTGAAGAACATAAGATATCAACAACCTCTCTCTGATCACCTCCTCAGCAAGTATGTGAGTCAGTATGACCAACGCCGGCGACACAACGACGATGATGAAGAAGATCGTCTGGCCAGGGACGACAGGAGACGTCGTCGGCATGATCACAACGAGGAGCGATACGAGCGCCACGCCAAGGAGAAGTCGAGGGAGCAAGACGACGAGGATAGGCACTGGGGACTGTCCCTTCTTCAGACACTGCTGGGATTCAGGAATGAGCCGATTGCCCACAATCGGCAATTGCCCGAATGCAACCGAAGGAGAAGGAGGCAGCCAACGTGTCTGTGTTCGAGCGCCTAGGGCCTCTCCCGCCACAAAGCAAACGCGCTGAGTCCCCTCGGTTGGAAGATCTCGAGGATTCAGAAGACAAGGGAGAAGAAGAAGACAGGTACCACCGGCCAAGGTGGTGCCCTGATGGACTCAGCCGTTCCCAAAAGCGCAGGGTTCAGCGATTGCGCGGCCTGGAGGAAGCCGAAAGGTTATACTTGCATACGCTAAGGAAGGCACGACCTGATCTGGCTGCGAAAGTTCAGCGAACCCTGGATGAAGAGGGTCGTCCACGGAAAATGGAGTGGCGCCCCAAGCAAAGGGAAGCCGATGATGATACATCGGCTGGTACAAACATGGTGCTCGTCCTTCCGACGAAGCTTAGTGCTCCACGATTACACGATGCACTCGAGGTGGACGACAGCAAGCGCACCAACATGATAAAGTCAGAGATTGGGCTGGTTTTATCCACTGGCCTAACCATGTAGCTGGAGCAAATCAATGGGCAAACGTGGTAAGGCTGATCCTTGTGATCGGCCCCAAAAAATTTATGGAGGAACATTACAAAACCTTCATCGAGCAAGCAACGTGGAGGCCGATTCCAGCAATCGGCCAAAATTATCCTCATCATCCGTGCTGCTTGGGTTCAACATTTGATCCAACGTGGAATACCTAAAGAGCCGACACCATCAATTCTCTTGACAGAATCGGCTCGGGGGGGCACCTAGGTGGATAGAACATGAGGATATGCAGTAGGAGTGTCTTGCAAATGCACACAGCTCAAGATATTCTTTCAAGATGAGTATTGAAGTATGGGGGCCGATACATAAATCGGCCGTAAAAAATTCAAGAATTTTTTAAGCACAGCCGATGCAGCAGACATCGACTTAAGGATATAAAGCCGACGCATGACCATCGACTCAAGAGGTATAACTGTTGTAATCAGAGGGTCAATGGAGCAGGAAGTGGGCCACGAAGAGAGACTCTAATGGAGGAACTCCTCAATGGAGTGGTTTAAATGGCTCGGATCCTCTCTTCAAGAACATTGCCAAGAGCAGCATGGGTGTGCAGATCAGGTTAAGGGTGGGATCAGATCCACCAAAGGAAAGGAGCCGATCTGACCTGCAAGGGCAACGAAGTGGACTGAAGAAGCTCGGGGGGCAGCTCACCTTGAAGGCTCTCTGCTCTGGGAAGCCGGTTTTGGTTGAAATCGGCTGGCTCTGCGTTATGATTTGAGGCCAATGGCGGCACATTTGGGCGGACTCAATACCTTTCCCGCCTTGACTGAGGCTCGGGGGGCAGCTTGCCCTGAACGACCCTTTGCTATAAGGAGCCGATTTTGTTGAAATCGGTTGGTTTTACATCTCAGCTTGAGTTAGCAATGGTCTCAGAGAGCCCTTGAAAGCGAAGGGGATTTGGAAGAGAAGGGCCTGGCAGGAAAATGTCTGAAAACCTGAGGTTAATGATGAGGCCAGGCGTTATTTCAGGGGTTTTGCTGTTTAGCCCAGCATTACGCTCAGTGACTGCGGATTGGGCCTGTTCGGTTGGAAGTTTGGAGATCGGAATTTGAGCAAGGTTCGCAGGTTACCGGTGTGTTACCATCGGCTTATTGAGTGGCGATCAAATTGACAATCGGCCAAGTCAGTACGAAAAGAAATTGGCGAAAATCAAGTTAAGGGAAATTCTTCATTAATATTGGGATTTCTTACAAAGAAGAGCCGATTGCTCGAGGGACTACTAATCCTACATAACTACTCCTCGCTAGCGTCGTCGTCGGCGTCGCCATCGATGCTACTGCCGGAGAGGTCCTCGCCGCTGCTGCCCCAGCCGTCGGCCGGCGCTTCCTCCTCCTCCTCGTCATCATCATCATCCTCGCTATCCGCCCAACTGCGGAAGCGCTTCGTTGGCGGATACCCAGCAGAGGAGGAGGAATCATCTTCCTCCTCCTCATCTTCTCCTTCCTCGTTGTCATCGTCGTCCTCGCTGTCCGCCCACATGCGGGAGCGCTTCTTCGACGGGAGCCTGGCGGAGGGGGTGGCCTTGGTCTTCTCTACTTCTCCTTCTGTCTTCTCCTTGTCAGGGGAGATGGGGTTCGCCCCGGAGTGGAGGTCGTCCTCTTTCTTGTTCTTCGGCGACGATTGAAGGGAGAGGCCTGAGGCAGAGGAGGAAGAGGAAGACATGGCTGCAGGTGAACAGAGCAGAGCAAGGGGATGGAGTGGGGAACCGTTTGGCACAGATAAATAAAGGGAGTGTAGTGGAAATTTATTGCCATGACGGTTCTCGAGGACATGGTGCCGAAATTGTCAATTCGTACCGAGGAGCCCAGGAGGCGAGGTGTAATGATGGAAGATTCTGCGGCAGTTCTGCTCTGCCACGACATGACCCGACGAAAGAAAGCGTAATGATTTTGGAAATGTCATTTCCAAAACCAGGGGGGCATGTGTTATCACCGAATTTGACCGAGTCGGAGGTGGGCCGCGATCAAGATGGACTTGAAGATATATGTATAGAAGAAATACGTGAATCGGCCTTGTGTACCAAGTTTGGGCTAATTGCCCGTGTATCTGTACCATATTAGATTACGTGTCGGTTTGGAGTTAGAGTTTTACCCGTGCACGGTTAGGTGCACACCTAAATTAGAACGTCCCGGGACTATAAATATGTATCTAGGGTTTATGGAATAAACAACAACCAACGTTCAAACACAAACAAATCTCGGCGCATCGCCAACTCCTTCGTCTCGAGGGTTTCTCCGGTAAGCACCATGCTGCCTAGATCGCATCTTGCGATCTAGGCAGCAAGAGCCTATCTCGTTGTTCATGCGTTGCTCGTGCTGAAGCCTTTTTGATGGCGAGCAACGTAGTTATCTTAGGTGTGTTAGGGTTAGCATTGTTCTTCGTATCATATGCTGTCGTAGTGCAACCCTTGTACATCTAGCCGCCCTTACACCTATCTTAGGTGTAGGGGCGGCACCCCGCTTGATCATGGTTTAGTAGATCCGATCCGTTACGGTTGCTCCTTGCTTCGCAAGGATTAGTTTAATATCTGCAATAGTTAGGCCCTACAAAGGGTTGGAGGATCCAGCGGCGTGTAGGGTGAAGTTCGCTAGCCCTAGAAAGGATGTTCCGAGGATCAACCTCGTGTTGGTTTTTAGGCCCTGTCTAGGATCGGCTTATGATCACCGTACGCGAGCGTGAGGCCCAATCGTGAGTAGGATGATTCGATTATGCGGTGAAAACCCTAAATCGTCGTAGATCTCATCAGCTTTATCTTGATCAAGCAGGACCACCATATATTCGGACACCTTGTCCGAATCATGGGTGGATCGGCTCTTTGAGCCGATTCGCAGGATAACCTGAGAGCCGATCGAGGCTCGTATTTAATGTTTACGTGTGTGCCCCTGCGAGGAAACTAAGCGAGGCATCATCCAACACCTTCCTGACCAGGTATAGGTCAGGTGGCACGCCCTTGCGATAGCATCGGACGTGTGACCAGGAGGCTTTGCGGGCCGTCGCTCTGAGGGACTGGGGCCAGCCGCAGCCCTAGTTGTTCCTGGCTCTACTGTGTTGCCCGTCGCTGCCCGCCGGTGGGTTTGTTGGGATCCGATGAATATTGAATACTATGTCAAGTTGATTATCAATCTATCATATATGTTATTTATGTTCTTGCATGCTCTCCGTTGCTAGTAGAGGCTCTGGCCAAGTTGATACTTGTGACTCCAAGAGGGAGTATTTATGCTCGATAGTGGGTTCATGCCTCCATTAAATGCGGGACGATGACGGAAAGTTCTAAGGTTGTGGATGTGCTTGTTGCCACTAGGGATAAAACATCGATGCTTTGTCTAAGGATATTTGTGTTGATTACATTACGCACCATACTTAATGCAATTGTCCGTTGTTTACAACTTAATACTCGGAGGGGTTCGGATGATAACTCGAAGGTGGAATTTTTAGGCATAGATGCATGTTGGATAGCGGTCTATGTACTTTGTCGTAATGCCCCGATTAAATCTCATAGTACTCATCATGATATATGTATGTGCATTGTTATGCCTTCTTTATTTATCAATTGCCCAAGCTGTAATTTGTTCACCCAACATACTGCTATCTTATGGGAGAGACACCGCTAGTGATCTGCGGACCCCGGTCCTATTCTTTACATCTGAAATACAAACTGCTGCAATTGTTCTTTACTGTTCTTCGCAAACAACCATCATCATCCACACTATACATCTAATCCTTTGTTTACAGCAAGCCGGTGAGATTGACAACCTCACTGTTATGTTGGGGCAAAGTTCTGTAATTGTGTTGTGCAGGTTCCACGTTGGCGCCGGAATCATTGGTGTTGCGCCGCACTACACTCCTCCGCCATCAACCTTCAATGTGCTTCTTGACTCCTACTGGTTCGATTAAACCTTGGTTTCTTACTGAGGGAAACTTGCTACTGTGCGCATCACACCTTCCTCTTGGGGTTCCCAACGGACGTGTCAACTACACGCATCAAGCAAATTTCTGGCGCCGTTGCCGGGGAGATCAAGAGACTCTGCAAGGGGAGTCTCCACTTCCAATCTCTTTACTTTGTTTTTGTCTTGCTTTGTTTTATTTAATTTACTACTTTGTTTGCTCCACTAAAACAAAACACAAAAAATTAGTTGCTAGTTTTACTTTATTTACTGTCTTGTTTTCTATATCAAAAACACAAAAAAATTAGTTGGTACTTTACTTTATTTACTGTCTTGTTCTCCATATTAAAAACACAAAAAAAATTAGTTACTTGCATTTACTTTATTTACCTTTAGCTTATTTCATCATGTTTCCTCCTAAGTTCACTCCGAAGACGTGGGTCTATAATTGGGAGAGATAATATAGAAGCATTTTTCACCAATGTTAGTATGGATGAAGATTTTGAAGATACACCCTTAGTAAAATTTACTCCTACTTATGAGAGTGCTACTGCCTGTTTGATACACATGTTGGAAACTAGATTTGTTCATCTCAATCCTATAATTCAACATATGTTTCTTACACTCTCTGACATGGAAAGGGGACAAAAGAGAAATTTTGTTCTAAAAGTCCTCCGTAGAGAATTTGAAGATATAGCTAAAGAAGCTAGAAAAGTTTTTATTAAGCATAAGAGGCTTGGCTTTTATACCGACTTTGCAAGAACACTTGAAAAGATGGACATGGATAGAATAAAGTACACTAATAATGTTAATGATGGAGGGGAGATTAAAGTACCGATACCGAGCAAGCTCCTAGGAATGCATGAAGCTCTAGAAAATAACTATGGTTGGCTTGTTCTTGAAAATTTGTTTGATGAGAATAGCAAGCCTAAGAGTAATGGAAAAGGAGCCTCTGAAATTTACATAGATAGGATACAATGCATAGTTGAGAAAGCTCCAAACCCCTCTGCCAATGATTCATCTCTTGATAATACTTGATACACACTTTCTGCGCCTAGCTGAAAGGCGTTAAAGAAAAACGCTTATGGGAGACAACCCATTATTTTACTTCTGCACTTTATTTTATATTTGAGTCTTGGAAGTTGTTTACTACTGTAGCAACCTCTCCTTATCTTTATTTTATTGCATTGTTGTGCCAAGTAAAGTCTTTGATAGTAAAGCCAATACTAGATTTGGATTACTCGCGAGAACAGATTTCTTGCTGTCACGAATTTGAGCAGTAGTCCCTGTAGAAAAATCAAAAAACATCTGCCAATTTACGTGCGTGATCCTCAGATATGTACGCAACTTTCATTCAATTTGGGCATTTTCATCTGAGCAAGTCTGGTGCCACTTTAAAATTTGTCTTTACGAACTGTACTGTTTTGACAGATTCTGCCTTTTATTTCGCATTGCCTGTTTTGCCATGTTAGATTGATTCTTTGTTCCATTAACTTTCAGTAGCTTTGTGCAATGTCCATAAGTGTTAAGAATGATTATGTCACCTCTGAATATATGAATTATGCACTGACCCTCTAATGAGTTTGTTTCGAGTTTGGTGTGTAGGAAGTTTTCAAGGGTCAAGAGAGGGGATGATACAATATGATCAAGAAGAGTGAAAAGTCAAAGCTTGGGGATGCCCCCGTGGTTCATACCTGCATATTTTAAGAAGACTCAAGCGTCTAAGCTTGGGGATGCCCAAGGCATCCCTTCTTCATCGACAACTTATCGAGTTCCTCTAGTGAAACTATATTTTTATTCCGTCACATCTTATGTGCTTTACTTGGAGCGTCTGTTTGTTTTTATTTTTGTTTTTGTTTGAATAAAATTGGATCCTAGCATTCTTTGTATGGGAGAGAGACACGCTCCGCTATTTCGTATGAACACATATGTTCTTAGCTTTATCTTTAATGTTCATTGCGAAATTTGAACTATTTCATTCATTGTTATATGGTTGGAAACGGAAAATGCCGCATGTGGTAAATAGTTTAATGTCTTGAATAATGTGATACTTGGCAATTGTTGTGCTCATATAGATCTTGTTTAAGCTCTTGCATCATGTACCTTGTACCCATTAATGAATAACTACATAGAGCTTGTTAAAATTTGGTTTGCATGATTGATCTCTAGAGTCTAGATATTTTTTGGTTGAGGTGTTTGAACAACAAGGAGACAATATAAAGTCTTATAATAGTTTCAATATGTTCATATGTGAGCTTTGCTGCACCTTTTATATACTTGAGTTTGCTTCAAACAACCTTGCTAGCCTAGCCTTGTATTGAGAGGAATTCTTCTCGTGCATCCAAATCCTTGAGCCAATAACCATGCCATTTGTGTCCACCATACCTACCTACAACATGGTATTTCTCCGCCATTCCAAAGCAAATTACTTGAGTGCTACCTTTAAAATTTCCATTCTTTACCTTTGCAATATATAGCTCATGGGACAAATAGCTTAAAAACTATCGTGGTGAAGAATATGTACTTATGTGTCTTATTTCTTAGTAAGTTGCTTGTTGAGCGGTAACCATGTTTTCTGGGGACGCCATCAACTCTTTTACCTTTGTTGAATATCATGTGAGTTGCTATGCATGTTCGTCTTGTCCGAAGTAAGGGCGGTTTTCACAATCAAATGGTTTGAGTATGCATACTTGTTAGAGAAGAACATTGGGCCGCTAACTAAAGCCATGATTCATGGTGGAAGTTTCGGTGTGGACAGGTAATCCTCAATCTCTTATGAGAATAATAACTGTTGTTGAATGCTTATGCATTAAAGAGGAGTCCATTATCTCGTTGTCTATGTTGTCCCGGTATGGATGTCTAAGTTGAGAATAATCAAAAGCGAGAAATCCAATGCGAGCTTTCTCCTTAGACCTTTGTACATGCGGCATAGAGGTACCCCTTTGTGACACTTAGTTGAAACATATGCTATGCAATGATAATCAGTGTTAACCCAAGCTAATTAGGACAAGGTGCGAGCACTATTAGTATACTATGCATGAGGCTTGCAACTTATAAGATGTCTTATACATAACTCATATGCTTTATTACTACCGTTGACAAAATTGTTTCTTGTTTTCAAAATAAAAAGCTCTAGCACAAATATAGTAATCAATGCTTCCCTCTGCGAAGGGCCTATCTTTTACTTTATTGTTGAGTCAGTTTAACTATTCTTTCTATCTTAGAAGCAAGAACTTGTATCAACTGTGTGCATTGATTCTTACATGTTTACTTATTGCACTTGTTATATTACTTTGTGTTGACAATTATCCATGAGATATACATGTTGAAGTTGAAAGCAACCGCTGAAACTTTATCTTCCTTTGTGTTGCTTCAATGCCTTTACTTTGAATTTATTGCTTTATGAGTAACTCTTATGCAAGTCTTATTGATGCTTGTCTTGAAAGTATTATTCATTAAAAGTCTTTGCTATATGATTCATCTGTTTACTCATTATCTTCATCATTGCTTCGAATCGCTGCATTCATCTCATATGCTTTACAATAGTATGATCAAGATTATGATAGCATGTCACTTCAGAAATTATCTTTGTTATCGTTTACCTACTCGAGGGCGAGTAGGAACTAAGCTTGGGGATGCTTTATACGTCCCAAACGTATCTATAATTTCTTATGTTCCATGCTACTTTTATGATGATACTCACATGTTTTATACACATTATATGTCATTATTATGCATTTTCCGGCACTAACCTATTGACGAGATGCCGAAGAGCCGATTCGTTGTTTTCTACTGTTTTTGGTTTCGAAATCCTAGTAAGGAAATATTCTCGGAATTGGACGAAATCAACGCCCAGGGGCCTATTTTTCCACGAAGCTTCCAGAAGACCGGAGGACTTACGAAGTGGGGCCACGAGGTGGCCAGACACTAGGGCGGCGCGGCCTGGGCCCTAGCCGCGCGGCCCTAGTGTGTGGGCCCCTCGTGTGGCCCCCTGACCTGCCCTTCCGCCTACATATAGTCTTCGTCGCGAAAACCCCAGTACCGAGAGCCACGATACGGAAAACCTTCCAGAGACGCCGCCGCCGCAATCCCATCTCGGGGGATTCAGGAGATCGCCTCTGGCACCCTGCCGGAGAGGGGAATCATCTCCCGGAGGTCTCTTCATCGCCATGATCGCCTCCGGATCGATGTGTGAGTAGTTCACCCCTGGACTATGGGTCCATAGCGGTAGCTAGATGGTCGTCTTCTCCTCATTGTGCTATCATGTTAGATCTTGTGAGCTGCCTATCATGATCAAGATCATCTATTTGTAATCCTACATGTTGTGTTTGTTGGGATCCGATGAATGTTGAATACTATGTCAAGTTGATTATAAATCTATCATATATGTTATTTATGTTCTTGCATGCTCTCCATTGCTAGTAGAGGCTCTGGCCAAGTTGATACTTGTGACTCCAAAAGGGAGTATTTATGCTCGATAGTGGGTTCATGCCTCCATTGAATGCGGGGAGTGACAGACAACCTCTAAGGTTGTGGATGTGTTGTTGTCACTAGGGATAAAACATCGATGCTTTGTCTAAGGATATTTGTGTTGATTACATTACGCACCATACTTAATGCAATTGTCTGTTGTTTCCAACTTAATACTGGAAGGGGTTCGGATGATAACCTGAAGGTGGACTTTTTAGGCATAGATGCATGCTGGATAGCGGTCTATGTACTTTGTCGTAATGCCCCGATTAAATCTCATAGTACTCATCATGATATATGTATGTGCATTGTTATGCCTTCTTTATTTGTCAATTGCCCAACTGTAATTTGTTCACCCAACATCTCGCTATCTTATGGGAGAGACACCGCTAGTGATATGTGGACCCCGGTCCTATTCTTTACATCTGAAATACAAACTGCTGCAATTGTTCTTTACTTGTTCTTCGCAAACAACTATCATCATCCACACTATACATCTAATCCTTTGTTTACAGCAAGCCGGTGAGATTGAAAACCTCGCTGTTACGTTGGGGCAAAGTTCTGTGATTGTGTTGTGCAGGTTCCACGTTGGCGCCGGAATCACTGGTGTTGCGCCGCACTACACTCCTCCGCTATCAACCTTCAACGTGCTTCTTGACTCCTACTGGTTCGATTAAACCTCGGTTTCTTACTGAGGGAAACTTGCTACTATGCGCATCACACCTTCCTCTTGGGGTTCCCAACGGACGTGTCAACTACACGCATCAAACCTCACTGTTAAGTTGGGGCAAAGTACTTTGATTGTGTTGTGCAGGTTCCACGTTGGCGCCGGAATCCCTGTTGTTGCGCCGCACTACACTCCGTCACCAACAACCTTCATGTGTTCCTTGACTCCTACTGGTTCGATAACCTTGGTTTCTTACTGAGGGAAAACTTGCTGCTGTACGCATCACACCTTCCTCTTGGGGTTCCCAACGGACGTGTGTCTTACACGCCATCACCTATGCTTATAGGCGTATGCCTTTTGGTTTATGTAATGCTCCAGCTACTTTTCAAAGATGCATGCCTGCTATTTTTCATGGCTTTTGTGAAAATATTGTAGAGGTATTCATGGATGATTTTTCTGTCTATGGTAATTCTTTTGATAATTGCTTGCGAAACCTTGACAAAGTTTTGCAGAGATGTGAAGAAACTAACCTTGTTCTTAATTGGGAGAAATGCCACTTTATGGTTAACGAAGGAATTGTATTGGGACATAAAATTTACGAGAGAGGTATTGAAGTTGATAGAGCTAAAGTTGAAGCAATTGAGAAGATGCCCTATCCTAGGGATGTTAAAGGTATTCGTAGTGTTCTTGGTCATGCTTGGGTTTTATAGGAGATTTATTAAAGACTTCTCCAAGATTTCAAAGCCTCTTACTAATCTTCTTCAAAAAGATGTACCTTTTGTTTTTGATCATGATTGTAAGGAAGCTTTTGAAACTCTAAAGAAAGCCTTAACAACTGCTCCTGTAGTTAAACCTCCTGATTGGAACTTACCTTTTGAAATTATGTGTGATGCTAGTGATTTTGTTGTAGGTGCTGTTCTTGGACAGCGAGTAGATAAAAAATTAAATGTTATTCATTATGCTAGTAAAACTCTTGATGCTGCTCAAAGAAATTATTCTACAACTGAAAAAGAATTATTAGCTGTAGTTTTTGCTTGTGACAAGTTTAGATCTTATATTGTTGATTCAAAAGTTACGATTCATACTGATCATGTTGCAATTAGATACCTTATGGAAAAGAAAGATGCTAAGCCAAGGCTTATTAGATGGGTGCTTCTTTTGCAAGAATTTGATTTACATATTATAGATAGGAAAGGTGCTGATAATCCTGTTGCTGATAACTTATCTAGATTGGAAAATATTGCTTATGATCCTGTTCCTGTTAATGATAGTTTTCCAAATGAACAATTGGCTGTAATAAAGGTGAGCTCGCGAGATAGTCCTTGGTATGCTGATTATGCTAACTTTATTGTTTCCAAGTACTTGCCTCCAACCTTTTCAGCTTAGCAAAGGAGGAAATTCTTTTATGACTTGAGGCATTATTTTTGGGATGACCCACACTTATATAAAGAAGGAGTGGATGGTATTATGCGAAGATGTGTTCCCGAATATGAACAACAAGAGATATTGAGTAAGTGTCATGGTAGTGTTTATGGAGGACATCACGCCGGAGATAGAACCGCGCAAAAGGTTCTACAATCAGGTTTCTATTGGCCAACTCTCTTCAAAGATGCAAGAAAGTTTATTTTATCTTGTGATGAATGTCAAAGAGTTGGTAATATCTCCAGACGCAATGAAATGCCTATGTATTATACTCTTGTTATTGAACCATTCGATTGTTGGGGATTTGACTTCATGGGTCCTTTCCCTTCTTCAGAAGGTAATACTCATATACTTGTTCGTTGTTGATTATGTTACTAAGTGGGTGGAAGCCATACCCACAAAAAGTGCTGATGGTGAGACCTCTTTAAGAATGCTTTTAGATGTTATTTTTCCTAG
Organism: Lolium rigidum; assembly: GCF_022539505.1. Lineage (NCBI taxonomy): Eukaryota > Viridiplantae > Streptophyta > Magnoliopsida > Poales > Poaceae > Lolium > Lolium rigidum. The sequence continues at coordinate 39,874,368 of NC_061512.1, forward strand.
ATTTGGAGTACCTAGATATCTTATGACTGATGGAGGTTCTCATTTTATTCATGGTGGTTTTAGAAAAACTATTGCTAAGTATGGTATTCATCATAGGATTGCTTCCGCTTATCATCCTCAAACTAGTGGGCAAGTAGAATTATCAAATAGAGAAATTAAATCTATCTTGGAAAAGACCGTTAATAAAACTAGAAAAAATTGGGCTAGTAAGTTGAAGGAAGCACTATGGGCTTATAGAACTGCTTATAAAAATCCTATGGGTATGTCACCTTAAAAAATGGTTTATGGGAAGGCTTGTCATTTACCTTTAAAACTAGAGCACAAAGCTTATTGGGCTGTGAGAGAACTAAATAAAGATCCTAAACTTGCCGGTATTAAAAGATTGCTACAATTGAGTTCTCTAGATGAATGGAGAAGTGAAGCTTATTAAAATGCTAAACTCTTTAAGGAGAAAGTTAAGAAATGGCACGATAGAAGAATTATCAAAAGAGAATTTAATGTTGGGGATAAAGTCCTATTGTATCGGTCTCGTCTCAGATTTTTTGCAGGGAAATTGCTCTCAAAATGTGAAGGACCATATGTCATTGTGGAGGTGTATCGTTCAGGGGCAATTAAGCTTGGTTCTCTGAAAGGTGATGCCACACAAGTAGTGAATGGACAAAGGCTCAAGCACTATATTTCTGGAGATTCTTATAATGAAGATGTTGATGTTATTCGAGTGGTGACTTGATGTCTACGGGAGCTTCTATTCTTGTAGACAGTGTTGGGCCTCCAAGAGCAGAGGTTTGTAGAACAGCAGCAAGTTTCCCTTAAGTGGATCACCCAAGGTTTATCGAACTCAGAGAGGAAGAGGTCAAAGATATCCCTCTCATGCAACCCTACAACCACAAAGCAAGAAGTCTCTTGTGTCCCCAACACACCTAATAGGTGCACTAGTTTGGCGAAGAGATAGTGAAATACGAGGTGGTATAAATAAGTATGAGCGAGTGGCAACGGCACCGGAAAAGTGCTTTGCCAAGGACAGTAAACAAGCGATAGTAACGCAGCGGTAGTAACGCGATAAAACAATAAACAAGCAGCGATAGCAGTATTTAGGAACAAGGCCTAGGGATTTAGACTTTCACTAGAGGACACTCTCAACTTTGATCACATAACAGAATAGATAAATGCATACTCTACACTCTCTTGTTGGATGATGAACACCACTAATTGCGTAGGATTACACGAACCCTCAATGCCGGAGTTAACAAGCTCCACAATATTCAATGTTCATATTTAAATAACCTTAGAGTGCATGACAGATCAACACAACTAAACCAAGTACTAACATAGCATGCACATCTGTCACCTTCACACTATGTAGGAGGAATAGATCACATCAATACCATCATAGCAATAGTTAACTTCATAATCTACAAGAGATCATAATCATAGCCTACGCCAAGTACTAACACGGATGCACACACTGTCACCATTACACCGTGCCTGTGCAGGAGGAATAAACCACTTTAATAACATCACTAGAGTAGCACATGGATAAATTGTGATACAAAACACATTGCAATCATAAAGAGATATAAATAAGCACTTCACTATGCCATTCATAACAGTGAATAAGTATTACAGTGAAATATAGCCTAAGAGACCCACACGGTGCACACACTTGTCACCTTTACACACGTGGGACAAGGAGTCTCCGGAGATCACATAAGTAAAACCCACTTGACTAGCATAATGACATCTAGATTACAAGCATCATCATATGAATCTCAATCATGTAAGGCAGCTCATGAGATTATTGTATTGAAGCACATAGGAGAGAGATTAACCACATAGCTACCGGTACAGCCCCGAGCCTCGATGGAGAACTACTCCCTCCTCATGGGAGACAGCAGCGTTGATGAAGATGGCGGTGGTGTCGATGGAGGAGCCTTCCGGGGCACTTCCCCGTCCGGCGGTGTGCCGGAACGGAGACTCTGTCCCCCAGATCTTGGCTTCGCGATGGCGGCGGCTGCGGAAGGTTTCTCGTACCGTGGCTTTTTCGTCTCGAAGTTTTAGGTCAGTGACCTTTTTATAGGCGAAGAGGCGGAGTCGGAGGGGCGACGAGGCGGTGACACACTAGGGGGGCGCGGCCCAGGCCCTGGCCGCGCCACCCTGTCATCTGGGGCCCCGTGGCCCCCTCCGGCGACTCTCGGGTGTTACTGGAAGCTTCGTGGAAAAATAGGATGCTCGGGCCTTGATTTCGTCCGATTCCGAGAATATTTCCTTACTAGGATTTCGGAACCAAAAACAGCGAGAAACGAGAAGCGGCCCTTCGGCATCTCGTCAATAGGTTAGTTCCGGAAAACGCATAAATATGACATATAATGTGTACAAAACATGTAGATATCATCAATAATGTGGCATGGAACATAAGAAATTATCGATACGTCGGAGACGTATCATGACTCCGGAAGCTTTCATCAAAGGTCAAATTGACAGTTCTAGAGAGTTCGACTTTGAATAGGTAACAGTTCTGGTAATAAAAAGTCCGCGTTTAACTTTCCGAACAATGTTTTTGCTATTTTTGGAAAATATGAAAAATTATGAGATCGAAACGGAGAGGAGGAGACGCACGAGGGTGTGCCCCCATAGGCCGGCGCGGGCCCCAGCCTGGCTGCGCCGCCCTATGAGGATGGCCCCTCGGAGTCCCTCTCCAACTCTGTGTCGACCTGGTACTTTCCTTCTGTCGTGAAATTTTTTGCTATATAATCTCCCGGACCCCTGGAGGTCCATATATCGTTTTCTCGATGTGTTTTTTTCGAGCTATTTTCTGCCAGGATCTGCTTCGGATCTAGAGCCAGCATGTCTTCGTCGGGAACTCCGAAGGACAGCTTCTTTGAGGACGTCGTCAACCCGTACATGAACGAGCTGAAGATGCACCCCAAGGAATTGCTGCTCGTAGATGGAGAGTTGCAGATTGAAGATGTCCGGGGTCCCAAAGGAGAAGGAAGTTTGGAGGACAGGATGGAGAAATTAGAACAAGAGGTCTTCAACTACAAGAAGATGGCTGAGCGTGAAGTGGACATCTTCCACAAAATTGTGGCTGAACTTATTGATGGACACAAGAAGGAGACTGCAAGGCTGTGGGACGATATCCTCTCGCTTCACGACACTACCAACAAACTCCAAGCTCAACTCTATGATGTTCAGAACCAAAGCTGTGAGTATGAAAACAGGTTTAAACACATAAGCTATCTTTGCTAGTTTCGAGATTCCTGAGACCAAGATGTCGTTTGTTGATGGAGAGCCTCTTCCTTGGAAGTCTGATGATGGGAAGAATTTATCACCACCACCGCCGAAGGAGTAATTCATCATTGGTACTGGCACCCCCTTGGTTTGTTCCAAGCTTGGGGGAGTGACGCGGTATCACATCATCACTATCTTTTATCTTTTTACTATCAAGTAGTGTCATATCATGAGTAGAGAAGTTATCATATAAGATGGGTTGCAGTATGGAAGTATCTCTCTTTTAGTTGGTTATCTATGTATCCCTTGGTGTGAGTTATCATTATGGAATATTAATGAGAAGTCTTATCATCTACATATTGCACATCTTATTTTAGTTTGCAATCGCTATTATATGATTGATCTTGTTGTTAGTACTGGTATCACTTTGGGAGCATTGAGTAAATCTATTTGGTTTTGGCAAACTTAGCATTGGTCAATAGCAACAACACTTTGAGTTTAAGTAGAAAAGAGGAAATACATGTAGTTATGTTGTTTCTTTATCTTTCTTTCTTGTTAGCTATGAGTTTAGTATTTTGAAGTTAAAATTATTTGTGCTTACAAGAAAGATGCATGATTGTTTCTATCACATGTATATTTGTTTGTTTCCATCAACTCTTATGCTTGTTAACCAACCTTGCTAGCCAAAGACCTGTACTGAGAGGGAATGCTTCTCGTGCGTACAAACCCTTAACCCAAACCTATGCCATCAGTGTCCACCATAACTACCTACTATGTGGTATTTCCCTGCCATTCCAAGTAAATACTTCATGTGCTACCTTTAAACAATTCAAAATTTATCATCCACTACTAGAAAAAAGGCTTTCAGTGGCGCACCACATATAGCCATCAGTGGCGCACTAGTGGTGCGCCACTGTTATCACGCCACTGCTAACACATAGTAGTGGCGCACTAGGGGTGCGCCACTACTAGCCTAGATACCTGTGGCGCACTGCCCAGTGCGCCATTGACATGCCCACCGATGCGCCACTACTACTCCAAAGTGGTGCGCCACTCGTTGGTCGGAGGCGATGCGCCACCACCGTGTAGAAGAGGTGCGCCACCGCTACGGTCTTGCGTGCGCCACCGGTCCAGCTAGTAGGTGCGCCACCGCTGCGTGAGTACGTGCGCCACTCGCCCTCTCCGGGACGTGCGCCACCGCTACTTATCCTTGTGCGCCACTCGCTAGTCTCGGAGAGGATCACGGGGCAGTGCGCCCTCTGGATCGGTAGCAGATGCGCCACTGCTACTTAGTGGTAGTGCGCCACAGATGGTCCACTAGTGCGCCACTACTAAGATTTCGAATTTTTTTTTTGTATCTTGGCAGGTATTTATACAGGTTGTATATGACAGTACAATAGCACAATACAGGATATATAACAGCATATAAACAACAGCACAGCTTATCCATACATAGTTCTTCACATTAGCCCCACATGATTCACAAGCATTCACATTAGAGGTTACAATGCAAGTTACGGTGTTACAAGTCACAAATGAGCTAGTAGTGGCACAAGGTCGATCATCTAAACTAGCATCACATAGAAGAGAGCTAGAGTCACTACTAGCACCGTCCCGATGAAAGTGGTCTTCATCCGGTTCCTCCTCCGCTCCGTCCTCTCTCCCGCCGGATAGCGTGCGTATCCGTCTCTCGGCCTCCGCTCTAGTGGTGTACCCTTTGTAGCTGTTACCGCTAAAACGGTGAACCTGTCTCCGACACTCCTCCCGGTCGTTGTAGACTCCGGGAACCTTGCCCTTGTACACGACATACCACGTCATATCTGCGTACATATGCACAAGCCAAAGAAACATTAGTGCACGCTCATAGATGTTTGCAACGAATAAGAGCAAACTCAAAAACGATCCAAGTAGTATGAACTAAAAGGCATGCCTCATACATTGTTGGTCGGAACAAATATTAACATTTAGGGACGGAGTAAGTGAAACCAAGTAGGATGCACAATAGATTGATACTTGTGTCATCGCACCAGGTTCACTTACCCCTCCCCCAAGTGTATAGGTGACCAACATTCTAATCATCGGCATTTTGAGATACCAAAGCAAATAGAAGAATGACAAGGGCCTCATACTTTGTCGGTCAAAACAAATATTAACATTTAGGGATGGCGTCAGTGAAGCCAAGTAGGATGCACAAGAGATTGATACTTGTGTCATCGCACCAGGTTCACCGACCCCTCCCCAAGTGTATAGGTGACCAACATTCTAATCATCGGCATATTGAGATACCAAAGCAAATGGAAGAATGACAAGGGCCTCATACTTTGTCGGTCAAAACAAATATTAACATTCCGTGATGGCGTAAGCGAGGCCGGAGTAGGATGCACAAGACATGGATATTTGTGCCATCACACCGGGCTCACTTACGTCACCACGGAGTGTACAAGTGACCAACCATTCTAATCATCGGCCAATGCAATTAAGAAGTGCCAACTCAAATAAGAAACAAGTAGCTAGTATGAACTAAATGGAATGCCTCATACATTGTTGGTCGAAACAAATATGAACATCCCGGGATGGCGTTAGTGAGGCCAGGTAGGATGCACAAGAGATTGATATTTGTGTCATCACACCAGGCTCACTAGCGACACCCGGAGTGTACAGATTGACCGAACATTCTAATCATCGGCATATGCAAACAAAATTAACGACCAAATCAAGTGTGGAAAACGATAGAGCCATATATATAAGTTCACAAACATAGCCGAACTAGTAATTAAACGGACATGCAAGTAAAGTGCCTGGATAAAGTTTATTACAACGAAGCTCGTCTTTAGTTCACAACTACATAACTAGGCTCGCACATCAAGACTTTTGCGGAGCGTGGATAAAACCGCCGCCTTTCTTCAAGCACATCCATGAGCGGTAGTCGTCACCCTGCATTTGGAGCATTGTGTCTATGTCATCGTTTGACGGCCGATAGCCGCGTAGCAACTCCCCGCGCTTCTAACGACATCTTGATGGATGATTTCACAAAACTCTACTTGGATGCGGAAGAAGTCTTGCTTGATGCCGTCGTCGTGGACCCGCGCCAATTTGTTGGCCCGGTCTCCGAGATGCTCGGGTAGCGTAAGCCGCTGCTCGGTCCCGTATGAACTTATCCATGTGATAGAGGGCGTAGTAGGCATCCTTGTTACTAGAAGGCGGCTTCTTGACGCAGGGAAACTTTGTTTGGTGCTTGAACACATGCTTCCCGTACCTAACATTTGGCCTCTGCATGTTGCCTTTCGCTTTGACGTAGGCATTGAGAGCATCATCAAGTACGGCCTTGACATTCGTGTAGTCCGTGGTTGACTTACCGTCCGCATCGAGGTATGTGGCCACGGAATGCTTCGGGGTTATGGAGATGAGTGTGCAGGTTTTGTCTCTGCGTAGAACACATAATGTTTAAGAACATGACGATTGAAATCTAAAAAAATCACGAGTTAAGACCGGTACGGTGAGGGGGTGACTTACTCGGGAAATACGAGCAGGAGGATGTTAGACTTCTTCCGGTTCGCTAGAAAGAAGTCTTTGAGGTATCCACTCGCGACTCGCCTGGTCTCCGGCGGTGGCCAAGTGGACGGCACGCATGTAGAAGGGGTCGGCTATCGCGATGTCCGGGATGTTGTTTCTAATGATCCGCATCGCCTTGCCGAGCGAGTATAGGCGAATGAAGGTGTAGTGCAGCGGATAACCGTTCAGCATGGCAAAGATGTCATCATACCGCAGGAAGATCTTCTCCGCGAAGCCACTATCGACAAAGCCATGGCCCGAGGGCACCTTGGCAATATACACCGGGTATCCATTATCTTTCTCCCCGAGACGCCGCTCCTCCATAAACTGAATACCGTCAACCGGAGATCGCATAGGACCGGGTGCAGCATCGTACAATCTTTGAATTAGCATCCGCTCACCCGACACATGCACCCTCGCCTCGATATTCTTGGGCACCGGTGGCCCGTCCCGAGCACGGATAGGTGCCGGCCGGGCTGGCGGACTTGTCGTCCTTCTTCTTTCTTTTCCGTCCCTTCGGCCTCGTATTTATCGGGACCGCATTCTCCTCTTCGCAAACCTTCTTCGGTGTGTTAGGACCGATAACACTTCTCACCTCGGCTATCGGCTGAGTCTCGGTGAAGTCGGCAGCTGGAGGCGTCTCCCGAGAACAGAATAGGCGCCGCTTGTTGCAAAGGTTTTCCCTCGGCGGCAGCTTGAGAGGGTTGGCTACCGAGATCGTAGTCCATCAACCCAAAATCGAAGTTGCGGTCCGGGTTGGCGAACGTCTCGTCCTCGTCCGGACCGTCGTTCGGATCTCGTGCCATCTGCATGTCCACATCAGCCGATGGCGGCACCGTTGGGGTGGTCTTGCCATGGCTTGGCGCCGGCATGGCTTGGGGTGCTGTCCATGGGGTGGTGTCGCTCGCCCCCAAACGAATCTGGCTCTTTGGCCAAACCATGGACCAATTGAAGCATTGGTGGAGGGCAAGGACCTGATCATCTTCGTTGGCACCATGGGGTTGAAAGGGAGGTACCACGTCGTCGTAGCCGCTAAGCACCCGAATCAGTTGAATCCTATACACGTCGGGTTGCATGGGTCTACCGTGTAGCGGCGGTTGCTCGGTTGAACGATTTTGGCCTTGGCAACATCGATCAACTCGCCGTTCACAAAGTGCGAGGAGAGTGCATGGGACGTCGACGGCGGAGCTCGCGGAAAACATGTAGGGCGTTAGGGATGGCTAGCTAGTCAAAGGCAAGGATATGGAAGTCATTGGCCGAGGGTTGGTTACCGTGATGGCGTCCAGGCTCGGCTAAGGTCGAGGCACCGCCGGCGACGGGCGTGCAACTGATGGAGTGGCCGCTTGTTGGCGCGGTGCCGGGCGGCGTATTATCCGCAGCGACGGGTGCATTGAGCTGAAGTAATGGCGCCGCGGGAGACACCAAGGTTGGCGCCGCGGGAGCCACCACGGTTGGCGCCGCGGGAGCCACCAAGGTTGGCGCCGCCGGAGACACCATTGTTGCCGCTCGCGGACTCACCGATGGCTCCACGTTGTGGGAGTTGCTGCCCGCGAACCGGGAACCGGGGGTTCCCCTTTTGTCCTCCCTTATACCACGCGTCCGGACCGGCAACCAAGGTAGGGATGAGGGAGCTAAGCGTCGTGCCCACTTGGTCCTCCACTTGCTGTCGTTGCGTCCTCTCGTTGGGTCTCCACGATTTGTTGCACTTGTTGCCGCACTTGCTCCTCGACCAATGTCGGGATCCGCGCAACTTGTGCCTTGAGCTGTGCGACCTCCTTCTCATCGATGGTGGCCTTTCTCTCCTTTTTCCCCGACTTATAGTATTCTGAACATTTCATAGAGCATCCTTCGCCGGCCACACGACCAGCCGACGTCGGCTTACTCAATGGATCCCTCTTCTTGTGGGCATTCAACGCCCTATTTAAAGGGTTGTCCCAAGGGGCACACTCGCGAGGAGCTCGTGGACCCCGCGCCGCTACTAGCTTCCTTTTCACTTTCCGCAGCGATCTCCTTAGCCTACGGGAGGAACATGCATGAACCATTTAGAAATTTGGATTCATCAATAAGAATGCAACCATAAAGGAGCTAATTAAGCGGGTGCATTCCTTACCAGAAGAGCCTCAAACTCCTTCACATCCGGAGTGGTGGTGAGCTCCTTTGTTTTCGGGTCAAGACGGTACCGGGCCAGGAGAAAGTTCCTGGTTTGCTTGTTTTTGTATTGCGGGAAGAGGGGCTCGAGGCCGTTCTTCACACGCTCCTTATCCGCGGCGTCCCATTTCGGTTGCGCCACCCTAAAACCGCCAGGACCAAGTTTGTGGGTGCCTAAGTTCAGTTTTCGCATGTCCTTCCCCCACTGACTAGAATCCGACGTTGACTCGCTCTCGCACTTGATCTTGAAATCAGCATAGTCTTGCTCGGTGATCGAGGGATTTGACTCCTTGATCTTCTCGTAACTCTCACCATTATTAATCATTTTCTTCACTCGGTTCCTCCAACTAGCGAGGGCGGTGCTCATCTTCGTGAGGGCGGCATTGTGCACTTTGTTCCGCATGAGACGCTTTTCTGAGCAGTCCACCGGGAACTCGTATCGTTCGTGCGGCTTCGGAAGAGGAGGGTGCGCAAATTCGCTCGGTCGGGATGCCCGAGGTTCTCGGTGTTGATCGAGACCGTGCTCCGGAGGATGCACCCGAGTTGGGCAGCGTAACCTTTGACTAAATCGGGGGCGCCGTTGGAAGCCCGGTGGCGTTCACTTCGGTGAATGCCTGCTTCACGGTGCCGAGCACATTCGGGCGACGCTCCCTCCGTAGCTTCTTCGGTGCGCCGGTGTCATCCTCGCCGGTACCATCCGTGGTGTCATCCTCGGCGGCACAATCGGTGGTGTCGGCCTCGGCGGCATCGTCCGCTCGGTACTCGGATCGGTGCCATCATCCTCGCCGTCGTCGCGGCGAGGTTGTGACTCCATCACCTCCATTTCATCGGTTAGCATCCAGAATGGCTTGCTACCGCTGCCGCCGGCCTCTTCGTTGTTGGCCATGTTCGAACTAAGTAGGAAAAAATGCATAAAGTTAGCGCAAGATTTCACGGAAAAATTGGGCATGACCTATGCTAATTTATGGACATATGAGTGCCCCATTTTCGCCGAAACGGAAATGAATCAACATTTCGGCGATAATGGGCAACTCGTCGATCCTCGCACAAGAAAATGACACCATATACACATGCAAAACAATCCACCAGCTGAGCACCATGGCACATATACAATTGTTCCTCCATATACACCATGGCACATATATAATTGATCCTCCACCAGCTGAGCACTCAACAGCATGCATCAGCTAGCTATATGCATCAGCTAACCATGGGCATACATCAAGGAGCAAGCAGCAACAAGCAGCAAGCAGCAACTAGCAGCAGCAGCAAGCAGCTAGCAAGCAGCGGCAGCCTACGACTAGCGATAGCGGCAAGCAGACACCTAATGTCGAGCAAATGGCTACGAGGGCTACACATAAGCAGAACATAATGCTTTGTGGTCTAGTGCACGGAATATGAGGCATTCATCCGGAACGAGCAACATTCATCCAAAGAGATCAAATGTTCCGGAAACGAGCCTCATTATTTTGCTTCAGGTATAACTAATACTCGCTAATATTTGGCATATATCCAAACTGCAAGCGTGAAAGCAACCACATTAAGGCTAAGCACTAACTAGCCAAGTTCCCCAAGTCAAATTGTCCATTACACATTGGGGATTCATACATTCGAGTATGCGCCGGACTTAGTGTAAGTTGCATTTCCAACTGGAATGAGGAATATTGCTACAAGATGCATACAGAGCATCATTGCATAGTGCATACAGACATTCAGCAAGCTACAAGATGCATACACCTCAACAGAAGCTACAAGATGCATTGCCAAGACAAACATTCAGTTAACTGAAGAGCACCAAACCAGCAAGCTAGCAGCAGCCAGCAAGCTAGCACCAAGCATACAAATACAAATAGAAGTAAACAGATACAAATTCATGGGAGGATCAAATAGTACTTGGCCCACCTGACAATGAATCAGTAACCTAGGCATGGAAAAACACATCCTAGATATAAATTCACAAAGATTCAGTAAATTCTTCTTATAAATTCTATGTTTCAATAGTGAGTTGTACTCTGGATATGTTTCAAATGGATTCTTATAAATTCTTCTTGGTCACAGAATTTCTTCTACAATATTATTTTGCTTCAGTTAGCACTGCAGTACCTATCATCAAATGAATTGATAGTAAATTACTTTCGGGTTCAGCTTACACCATAGCAAAATAGATGTGCATTACACTAACTAACCGCATTTGCAACAAAGAACTCCAATGAACTACGAGAGAACCACCTTTTGTGAAATCAAAATTCCTCATTTGGTTTGCATAAGGTGCACGGACTAGTTACTTAGCAATTTTCTTTTGCTTCACTAGACTATCAATTAAGCATCTTGACAACCCCTATGTTATCCATGTTAGCATGAACTGCCAGTAAACAGAATCACAAAATGATTAGGCCAAGCTATGTTGCATCAATGAATGCCAGTGCTCAAGTCATATAAAGAAAACTAAGCTAAACTCAAATGTTTTTGTTTTTCTCTCAAAAATATACAGAGCATCTTGCCTAGTCAATTTAGTAAGCTATATTGTTTCATCTAAACTATGAAGGAGAGGCATTTGATGCAGAAGCATAATGACAGAAGGAGGAGGTGGCTCACCTGCACGTAGAGGAACAGGTTGGCGAAGAAGTTGCTGGGGTAGCCGGCGTCGGTCGCGGTGGCGCAGGTGAGCACGGGGTTGGCCAGCAGCTCGATGGGGCGGAGTTCGAAGGGGGTCACAAACGAGGTCGCCGACGTGCTACTCCCGCTCCGCGGCGAGCTTGAGAGGATCTGCGTGGGGGAGAGAACGTGAGGCGGGTGGGGATCGAGGTGAATCGAGGGGGAGGCGGCCGCCGTCGAGGGGGACGTACCTGCGCGACATCGGAGATCAAGATCGAGGGGGCGTCGGTGACGATGCAGAGGAGGGCGTCGGCGTCGGTGGCGAGGAGAGGAGGGCGTCGCCGGGGTGGCGAGGAGAGGAGGGCGTCGCTCGTGTCGCCGGTGAGGTGGCGTCGGAGAGGAGGCCGCAGTGGTGAATGGGCCACCGGTAGATCGAGGTCGAGGGGATCTGGCCGCCGGTGTCTGTGGCCGCTCGCGTGAGGGGAGGGGTGGCGGCCGGCGGAGAGGAAGAAGAGGGATTTGGTCGGGACGGGGAAGAGATCGAAGGGGATTTTTCTCTAAGTCCCCGACTCCCCTTAGCAATAGCGCACCTCTAGGGGTGCGCCACTATGAGGCTTAGCAATAGCGCACCTCTCGGGGTGCGCCACCGCCTCTTTAGGTCTAGGTCAAAAGAAAATCGCGTGGGGATTTGACATATCCCGAAACGTACCGCATCGGCTCTGTCCCTGGTTGGTTTGAGCCAAACCCTACCGCCCAGGTTCGAACCCTGGCGGCCCCAATTTTTTTTCCTTTTCTTTTTAAATTGATTTAACACTATAATAAATATCCAAAATAGCATAATACACCAAAATAAAAGGCATAAATAATTATAATTATGTAGAATAGTTAAAATACTATAGAATCTATAAAATATCCAAAAATATAAATTATATGTCTATTTTGATCGGTACAATGTGTAGATTAACAATATGACATCCATTATTCATACAAGAAAATGATACATAATTATCTTTTCACAATCTTCTTGCCCTTCTTTCTCGCGGTTGAATAATTTAGCCCCGGAACTCCTAGACTTCTTCTCTTGAATGGACGGCCTTTAGGTAGGGTGGGCCTGCTTCTTCTTGTTGTGTATGGTTCTTCATCATCGTCGTCGTCATCTTCCATCTTCGGATCGCCATACTGGTCAAAGTCTAGCTCGTTGGCGGCTCCATCCATTCCGATGATGCTCCTTTTGCCTCTCCTCACGACAACACGGCTGGGCTTTTGCGGGTCGGTAATGAAGAAGCATTGGTCCACTTGGGAAGCTAGTACCCATGGCTCATATTTCGCGGTGACCTTTGCATTTCAAATCCCTGCAAACAAACACATGCAACACATGTGTGGATCGGAGGCTTTGCATATACAACACATGTGGAGGCTTCGCATACAACACACATGCACGTGATCGAGACGCTTTTCGCGCATGCGCACATACGTGTGTGTGCAAGACGATCGGAACCGGTCACACACAAAGCATAAAACCAACAAAGTTACCGATACGGCGAGACCTAGAGTGTTGGATGAGGTAAAAAGTTGAGATTGAGTAGGGTATTAAGCTAAGAAAGCTTCACCATTACTTACCTATTAAGCTAAGACATAGCAATGGCGCACTACTAAGTGGTGCGCCATCGCTACGCCTCTCATCTCTAAAAAGGGGCTCGGCCACCCCCTAGCGAGTGGCGCACCTAATGACATGCGCCATAGGTAACCTATGTAGCAGATGGCGCACCACGGCAGGTGCGCCATTGCTAAGCCTATCATCTCTAAACGGTCTCTCGGACACCTCCTAGCGGTGGCGCACCTCTACAACGTGCGCCATAGGTAAGGAATGTAGCGATGGCGCACCCCGGAGACGTGCGCCACTACTAGGTTGTGGGAGGATCTGGCCTCCTGTCACCACTTACTTATGGCGCACCAGAATCAAGGTGCGCCACTACTACTTTTGTAACAGTGGCCCACCGTTTTGTGGTGCGCCACTGCTAAGTAGTAGTGGCGCACGGCAGCCATGGTGCGCCACTGATGGCAGTCTTACGGCTAGGCCTTTTCCTAGTAGTGATCCCTTATTTGTGTCAATGTTTTATAGCTCATGAGGAAGTATGTGGTGTTTTATCTTTCAATCTTACTGGGCAACTTTCACTAATGGACTAGTGGCTTCATCCACTTATCCAATAATTTTGCAAAAAGAGCTGGCAACGGGGTTCCCAGCCCCAATTAATTAACTTTCATTAATAATTCTCTTCACATGTTTTGCCCTGATTCATCAGTAAGCAACTTAATTTTGCAATAGACACTCCTCCATGGTATGTGAAATGTTGGAAGGCACCCGAGGATTCGGTTAGCCATGGCTTGTGAAAGAAAAGGTTGGGAGGAGTGCCATCCTTAAATAAACTAAAGTACATGTGTAAACAAAAGAGAAGAGGGATGATCTACCTTGCTGGTAGAGATAACGTCCTTCATGGGAGCCGCTCTTTGGAAGTCTGTTTGGCAAGGGAGTTAGAGTACCCACTACCATTCGTTGACAACAACAAACACCTCTCAAACTTTACTTTTATGCTCTCTATATGATTTCAAAACTTAAAAAGCCATAGCACATGATTTAATCCCTGCTTCCCTCTGCGAAGGGCCTATCTTTTACTTTATGTTGAGTCAGTAAACCTATTTCCCTCTATCTTAAGCAAGCAATTGAGTTGTTGTGATCAAACCATTTATATTGTGATCTACTTAATCATGCCTTTTACTCTTCCTTGTTTAGTACAAGTTTTATCCGAATGAATATAGCTTTGAAGGTTATCAATGATTATGAGGAGATTATTATGATTGAGTATGCAAGTTTCACTATATAAGCTTTAATATAAGAACGCTGCTCGATAGATAAGTACAATCTGTTAACTGTTCTTTGACCAAGAACGAAGTTTGCCATCACCAATTATGATTTCCCATGCACCTTTATTTGTGATTTCCTTCTACTTGTTTCAAGTTGAATTATATGAGGAAGTTGTTCACCAGAATGTTTTGTGTGAATCAATATGATGCTTCTTGTCCGTATTTTATTTATCGACTCTTCACTCCATAAACATGTGGTCTTGTTTACTGAGTTCAGTTTCGCTTGGGGACAAGCGAAGTCTAAGCTTGGGGGAGTTGATACGTCCATTTTGCATCACTATTTTATATCATAATTTACTGTTATTCATTGATATATTTCATATTTAGAGATGATACTTATGTTATTTCACCTATTTTTGCATGTTTCATGATTATTGAAGAATCACTCACCGGAGTCGAGATTACTGCTGGAAAAAGCACCATCGGAATGCAATATTTACGAAGATCAACAATTGACGGAAACTACACCGAAGATCTTATTTTTCCAGAAGAATGAGCCAGCCAAAAGGAGGGGCCGAGGAGGGCCGCCATGGGCCCCCCATAGGCCGGCGCGGGCCCTGCCCTGGCCGCGCCGCCTTGTGGGGAGGGGGCCCACAGCCCCTCTCGGCCGCCTCTCTTTTGCGTACTTCATCTACCAAAAAACCTAAGGTGCTGGGCATAATCGCGAGGAGACACAACCGCCTCTGCGGGGCGGAAAACACCAGAGAGAAAAGAGCTCTCCGGCAGGCTGAAATCCGCCGGGGAAATTCCCTCCCGGAGGGGGAAATCGACGCCATCGTCACCGTCATCGAGCTGGACTTCATTGGATCATCATCACCATCATCTTCACCACCGTCACCGTCATCTCCACCGCTGCACCTCGTCACCGTTGTAACATCTAGGGTTGAATCTTGATTGTTTCATAGGGGAAACTCTCCAGGTATTGATTACAATTAAGTGAAACCATTGAACCAAGGTTTATGTTCAGATTGTTATTCATCATCATATCACCTCTGATCATGTTTCATATGATGTCTCGTGAGTAGTTCGTTTAGTTCTTGAGGACATGGTGAAGTCTAAATGTTAGTACTGAACTATGTTGAGTAATATTCAATGGTTTGATATTTAAGTTGTGGTGTTATTCTTCTAGTGGTGTCATGTGAACGTCGACTACATGATACTTCACCTTTATGGACCTAGGGGATACATCTTGTATTCGTTTGCTAATTGTGGGGTTGCCGGAGTGACGAGCAACCTGAACCCCCGTTGGTATATCGATGCAGGGAGGGATAGCGGGATCTCGAGTTTAAGGCTGTGGTTAGATTTATCTTAATTACTTTCTTGTATTTGCGGATGCTTGCAAGGGGTATAATCACAAGTATGTATTAGTCCTAGGAAGGGCGGTGCATTAGCATAGGTTCACCCACACAACACTTATCAAAACAATGAAGATTAATTAACTATATGAAGCGAAAGCACTAGACTAAATTCCCGTGTGTCCTCAAGAACGTTTGGTCATCGTAAGTAAACAAACCGGCTTGTCCTTTGTGCTAAAAAGGATTGGGTCACTCGCTGCAACTATTACTCTCGCATTTTACTTACTTGTACTTTATTTACCTGCTATATCAAAACCCCCTGAATACTTGTCTGTGAGCATTTACAGTGAATCCTTCATCGAAACTGCTTGTCAACACCTTCTGCTCCTCGTTGGGTTCGACACTCTTATTTATCGAAAGTACTACGATACACCCCTATACTTGTGGGTCATCACCGGGTAGACATGAACGTGGACGGTGCCGGGGGAGACGCCGACACAGCTCGCGCCGCTATCACCTCTTGTCCGATGCGCTCACGGTACATCTCGTGCCACGCCCGCGCCAACGGGTCCATCTTCTCCATGTCGGCCATCAAGATCTTCGATTCTTGAGACATTTTGACCAACGATGGGTTGGAGGCTGGATGGGAGATGGAGCGGCTGGCGGGAGAAATGAGCGACGGTGGGGACAGGGTTTTGGGCGAGAAGATGTATATTTTGTCGTTGTGTGGCTGACACGCGGCTCCCACGCCCAAAAATTTCAGCCTCGCGAGGCGCCAGCGCGC
Organism: Lolium rigidum; assembly: GCF_022539505.1. Classification (NCBI taxonomy): domain Eukaryota; kingdom Viridiplantae; phylum Streptophyta; class Magnoliopsida; order Poales; family Poaceae; genus Lolium; species Lolium rigidum. Next base: position 39,890,892 of record NC_061512.1, read on the forward strand.
CCGATTCGCGTCATTGGCGAAGGGGCCGGTACGGGGTTGTCAGCATTTCTATTGGGCTCGAAAAATCGCCTGCTCCGTTTAGGCCGCGCCGGTGCGAGCCCATTTTCGTTTCCGGCCCCCAAATCCCTATCAGAGACGCAGGTGGAGATGCTCTTATAGAAGTGACTTTTTTTTATCAATCACACGACGACAGACTCAGTATATATACAAGTTGCATAAAATGCAACAAAGAAGAGAATTGTATTTCCCTTCTAGAGGACTCCCAAAACCGAAAAAAAGAGAGAAAAAAAGAGCGGAGAAAAGGTGGAACAAGAATGCGGTATCGATCAAAGACGACACACGAGCTTCCTTTCTTTTCCCTCCTCTACGTCGATCGGTTTCCTTCCGAGGAAAATGAAGGAAAAACCCGAGCCAGAATCAAGAAACCTGCAGAAGCCAGCGGCTGTTCCGATCATCTGATCTCGTCGCCGAGCTGGGACGGGCTCCTCCAGAAGCCGGCGCCGTAGAAGCTCGCCCACACCTCCTTCTCCATCTCCCCGGCCTCGTCCGACGGCTGCACCGCCGGCCAGACCACCGCCGCGTCGCGGGGTCCGGACACGGTGCCGTCGTCCACGAGGAGCTCGTACATGTCCGACGCCTGCCCCGCTGATGCCGACCGCCGGCGCCGGCTCGCCTTGACCGCGCGCCGGCAGAGCGCGGCGGGGGCGCGCACCGTGGCGAGCACGACGACCTCGACCATGACGCACGGGAAGCAGCAGCACACGGCGGCGCAGCCGGCGGCCGTGCCGCCGGCCACCTCGCCGCAGCGGGTCTGCCTGCTGGCCCTGCCACCGATCCGCTCGCTGTCGCAGCGCTGCGGCGCGTGGGCGTGGGCGTGCGGGGGCGGGTGGCTGTGGCTGTGGGCGTGGTGCGTGCGGCGCGGCGGGAATGCGGCGGACCGGCGCAGCGGGTGCGCGTCCTGGGCCCTCGCCGCCGCCACGGCCACCGACGTCGCCGGAGCAGAGGCCTCGGCGCGGGGGCGGGGGGCCTTGCTGGAGGCCATGTCGATGCGCGGGCGGGCGGTCGGGTCGGTGGACTGCTAGAGTTTGCGCCGCGGCCACCGCATGGACCGCCCGCGCGCCCGGTGGGGGGATCTAAAGGGCGTCCTGGGGTGAGGAAGCGAAAGGCGTGGGTGGATGGCGAGCCGTCGGGCTTAAATTGGTGTTTCGTGCGGGTTGCGCGGCGATCGCGGCGGCGAAGCCGGCCGGCCTCTCTGTCTATCCATTATTGGAAGACGAAGCTGGAAACGGAATGCAATTACGCAGACCGGGCAGACCATGGATCATGCCCGCGCACGTTTCGGCGGTATCGCTGGCTAGTCGAATCGTGGCAGTGACACCGGTGCGGAGCGCAACCACAATCACAATGTTTGCTGCCAAACAACACACATTCCGTCCACAGATACGCCGCACCCACGTTTGCTTCCGAGGCCTCCACTCCGATCGACCCACGCCGGTCACGGATGATAAATTACCTAGTCCTAAAAACATATCGATAATATCACCTCAATGGAAAGGTTTGACCTTTTTTTATGAAAATCTACTCCGTACTATAATTTAATCGATCAAGACTTTTGAATATCTCTCGTTCGATGCTCGCCTTGGTGTTGATGATCTTTGTCACAGGAAAATCTTTTTCAATTACTGTTGTCGCCACAGTTAAAAGCAACGCCACCTTAAAGGTGGTAGTATCATCGGAAGTGCCTTTCAAATATCAAGAAAATTCTAATTCTCCAATTCTACACGTATGAAAGTTATCTTGTAGTATATAGCAAGATGCATGATAAATCTCTCTAAAACAAGCTATTTTATTCACATAGGATTTATAAATGAATCTATGTTTTTGGTACACCTAGTCCTAATTTTTTGTTCGAAATCTGTTTTGCTAGGTGTTCACTAAAACAAGTAAAAGTTTTTTTTGTCATGCGGAGTCCGTTTTGGACGTACAATCACTCAAATTATTCAGAAAAAACATATGCATCTGAATGTATATGTTCATCAACATTTAAGGTAGGGTGACCCTACTAGAGCTTCGCCACTGCTCACTGATCATATTGGCGAACCAAAATACCTAATTACATTCAAACAAGGTTTCCCGAGCGTGTCCACGCGGCAGTCGACGGAACAGCGAGCCCTAGATCATCGCTTCGGCTGCATCAACGAACAAGGTGGTTTGGATCGAGTATGACTGTGTCCAACCTGCGCCCTACCAAGCGACATGCATGGCATGGTTACAGATGCACAATCCCATAATGTGTCGACATCCCCGTCGAAGGAAAAATGCCATTTTGGTAGATAACATGGTGTGGGTCGAGTCGCACGTGAAACCTGCGTTGCGCTGGTCGTGGTCTTTGATGATCCTAGTTGTTTAAGTTGAGTTTAATGTGCTAGTTTGAGTCACTCTATACAAATTTGTGTTTAAGGTGTTAAGTTTAATGGTCATGGTATGGCACTATAGTGGCGGTGGAAGATCCTTCTTCCGCTATGCATCGCCGACCTCCTCCCTCTCATGGCCATTATCCTCCGCATCCTTATAACACGCCTCCATATGAAAAAGGGATGTTACCACAGCCACAACAAAACTTAAATTGCTAGTGGAAGATTCCGATAGCACCTCCCTTGTACTGTCAGACATCCAAGGTAGGAAATTGAAATAAACACAGTATACATATAAGAATACCATAAGCGGAAGCATAATCAATCTCATACAACACATATGGATCGAGCTAGATGCTGAAGTCCCAGCCCGCTACGCCATAGATGAACAACCTTAATTGCCATGACAACAAACAAACCAGGTTTATACTTTATACACAAAGCAAACCTAGCGATCATGAACCATAAGCCAAAGCATGTGAGTTGTCATGCTAAAGCTAGGTGAATACAAGGGTGTTTTAGTTTGTGAGTGCACATCTGTGGAAGCTACGCGTTTCAAACCACTTGCAAAACATCACTAAGTTGTACCTGAAATAAAACCACGAGGGGTAAGTGGCAAGAATCAACAAGTACAAAACATAAGCATGGTAAATATTGGAAAGTAAGAACATGAATATGTGCCATCTCTGAACATATGAAAGCAATGCTCGAACTTCCCATACTTGGAGTGGAATGTGTATGCATGAGGAAACAATGCAATCGAATAAGACCGTGACTACGCTCTGAACTTTTGTCGGCAAGCCGAGGAGGGGTGACTTGTCACCACAACTCCATTCCATCTCACTAAGTGAGAAGACCATAGCATGGGGATGGATGCGAAGTACCATAAGCTCACAAAGTGAGGGTCATTCCTTGGAGTTGGGAAGATTCGCTCATGATGGATTTTGTATCAATAAGAACTAAGAATAACCAATACCTATATCATACTAGTGGTATGGTGCATTGGAATGTACAATAGGGAATACCATGTTCACCATTCCATGAATATAAGTGAATCATATAAACATCGGTATATTATCAAAAGAAGGAATATATCAGTTGTTACCCGATGTGCTTGCCTCAACCGGTGCGAGGGAGGTGGTGCGAGGCTACCTCCTGCACTGTGGTGCTACAACCTGCTGTAACAACATGCATACAAGGCTCAAATATTGCAGCATAGAAAGGCATAACGAACAAGCACATACACGATCCTAATCGCAACCCTGGGGAAGCAACCCTTTGCTACCCCTTTCGCAAAAGAATTCAAAACTGAAGCTTGGAAGCTCGGAACGAAGTAAATTATATGGCCATGGATTCACAAGAAACATACCTACAAATAAGTCCAATTATTCAAACTCGGATTATGGACTTACCTAGGTCATAACTAGCAAATACTATGTTTTCACATATTTCAGAATGTGAAGTAGCTGACTTTGGAAATTCATAGCAAGATAAACAACCCTTGAGTTTAAGTAGGCCAAGTTAATCTACAAAGTACAAGATACCAGGTAGCTATACCCCTGTAGAACACTATTTTATCTACCAAGGAATAGCATGAGATGCTATGAACAAAAGCTATGAAAATATTGTTTTTCAAAATAGACCAGCAACTTGTTTTCACCACTGCGACTAAATCGCTCAACCAAATTGAGGGAATGACCACTCAAAACAATCGCAGGAACAAAACCTACAAATCATTCCAAACAAGCCTCCTCAGAAACAGGAATATGGTGCTCTTTTCCCCTAATCCCTTAAATAATTTGCTCATCCCCAACCAGCAACCATGGGATAACCATGTACATCCAACACATAAGAGTTTCATGGAGAGTGGGGGAACTCACCCTTGATGCTTGAACAAGGGGGAACTGGGCAGGGATGCATGGATCTTCTTTTCTTCTTCATTCTCCTACTCTTTTCCTTCTCTTGCAACTTCTTCATCTTCTTCCTACCACACATAGTCAGGAGATGTAGTGGGTTGGGGCTGGGCCATGGAGGAGCTGGAGAGGGCAGCTGGGAGAAAGGGAATCGAGCTCTAGGTGAAGGAGGAGGGTGCGTTGAGTGCAACAATGAGAGAAGGAAGGGGGCTTCGTTTTGGGAAAGATAAGGAGAGATGGAGCACGTTTCATGTGGAAAGGAAGAGACCCTCACGGCTCGGACCTAGGAGAAAAAGAGATGAGGATCATCTCATTTTTTCCCTCTTGATTAAAAGGTAATCCAAAATACCCAAAATACCATATCCATTGAAATAGGATAAACCATGGACGATGCATCCAGAGTCTGATTTTGGGGTATGAGAAGTTCGTTTCGACCATCTCGACGAGCCCGACACAGCTATGGAGTCGGATTTTTTATTAAAAGAACCAATTAAAGCATGTATAAAGAGATTTAAAAGCCATGTTTCCATATTCATGGGAGAAGATGTCACCGGAAAACAAGGGCGTTACAATCCTCCTCCTTGTTTCCCTATTCATGGGAGAAGAGAGTGTGGGAGATTAATGGCCGGTGCTATTTGATTAGAGAGAATGGACCAATTTAGGCGGCAGGTAGTTCCAATTCCCATCTAACTCCCTAAAATAAATCATACCCCAATTTTCAAACCGTCAGCCCCACGTAGCGGATCCCACCCATAAGGGGGGCACATGTGTCAGGTCATGGTCCATAGACTGTGAAGGGCGTGGACCGACTGAAATGCTCCATTTGGTTGTTCGCGAGGTTGGTTTCAAGTGAAGATGGAAAAACTGAGGATAGATAGACGTTGTCCGCAAAAATGAGCAGTTTGTTTTTTGACAGAGAACGGCACTTTATTGATCACATAATATCAATACAAAGAATCTTCCGGATTGACACCGGAGCAGAAAAAGAAATAAAACCTTGGCTAGATAAATAACACGACCTAGCCAAAATATGTGCCGCCTCGTTACAAGAACGCTTAGTATGTCTTATAGATACCGACGCAAAGCCCACCAACAACTGCTTGATATCGGACACAACCACTCCCACCATCGATCGGTCTCGTTCAGCAGAGAGAGAACGCTGGACAAGGGAGAGACAATCAGACGCAAAACTGAGCAGTGTAGGTCTTAGTGGGGCATGAAACTAGTTTTCCCTAGATTATAAACTAGTCGTTGGTATGCTCTAGAAACCTCGCGGTTCCTACGTGCATAAACATCCATTTGTTGTCTTGTTAACCATAAAACGATTTCTTACATTCCAAATAGTTCATAGAATAAAAGAAATAAGCTGCATCAATGAGAATAAACTTGCAAACATAAGTAACATATTTGGTGTGTGTTGTGGTGCTTCACTTATTTTGTAAGTTTGTTATAGAAAAGTTGTCACGTAATATAAGAAAAGGCTTAGCCAAACGTAGAATTGTTAAAAGTTGATTGGAAAATATTGATGATCAAATCTACCGCTTTAACAACTGAATCCTAAAAGTTTCTCGTACCAAAGTAGGTGACAATTTTGTCCCATTTGTCCATCTATGCCTAGCCCATGTAAATTGACAACAATAGTTTTAACTATAAAACTTATTTTCCCTTCTGTTGTACATATCGCTCAGAGTCTCCCTTTACTTCGCCAACTGCACTATTAGCCCAGCTATGCTTGGCTCTTCTCAAACTTTTGGGACGCGTCTAGCGAGCAAACGTTGGCTCGTTTGTTCTAGCCAGCCATCGGTCCAAAAAAAGGAAGTGCCCCCCCCCTCCCGACCCGCTCCAGAAAAGGAAAGTGGACCTCCCAACCCCGATCCATCAGATCAGGATTGAATCCCGACAGAATCATGTCAGGCCCACCGTCCCCCCGTCCCCTATTTCCCTTTCCTTCTGCTGCACGCTCCCACCCGCCTCCTTCCTAGCCTCCCTTTTCTCTCTTCTTCCTCCCCAACATGCAACTCCTTCTCCCGTCCCTTCAGATATCCCTTGCAGCTTCTTGCTCTCCAGAAAGCCCGCAACTTCTTCCTCCCCAGCCTGCAACTTCTTCTCCCTCTCCCTTCAGATCTCCATTGCAGTCAGTTGAAGAATCCCTAGAAGCCAGCAACTTCCAGCTGGAATCGAAGTTTAAGAGGCTGGACAAAAAAAGGTCAGATTGCACAGATGCTTACCTCCTCCCATCCCCCCTTTGCTCTATTTTGTTCAACCTTTTGAACCTGGCAACCAGATCTACAAGTTTCTACCCAGAAAAAGAACACAAATTGACCAAACACAAACAAACTAGATCTACATGTTTAGATCCATATCATCTAAACCAAAAAGGGATTCAATAGCATGTACAACAAAAAAGTAGTGCTTGATGCATAAACACAACTATTCAATCACAAAATTTCTTCTTGATTGAAAGGACACGGATGTCGCCTAGAGGGGGGGGGGGGTGAATAGGCGATTTAAAACTTTTACGAGATGGGCTTAACAAATGCGGAATAAAACTAGCGTTTACTTTGTCAAGCCCAAAACCTATATACTATGGTTCACCTATGTGCACCAACAACTTATTCTAAGCAAGAGTTCACCTATGTGCACCAACAACTTATGCTAAGCAATACAAGCAAGTATGTGATAGCAAGATATATATAACTTCAAGCACGATGGCTATCACAAGGTAAAGTGCATAAGTAAAGAGCTCGGGTAAAGAGATAACCGAGGCACGCGGGAGACGATGATTTATCCCGGAGTTCACACTCTTGCGAGTGCTAATCTCCGGTGGATAGGTGCGGTTGCTTAGTGCTCCCGAACGCCACAAGAGGCTCACCTTGAGGTGTGGTTGCTCGATGCACACCAACGCCACAAAGGCCTCACCCCAAGATGCGGTACTCACACCACACACCGAACGCCACGAAGGCGCCTCACCTAAATCTCCGGTGACCCTCGCCATAAAGGCCTAGGTCACGGTTCCACTAAGGGATTTCCTTCGAGGCGGAAACCGGGCCTTACACAAAGATTGGGGCACACATCCACAACTTAATTGGAAGCTCCCAACAAATCGCCACAAAGGCCTAGAATCCGTCTAGGGTTCCAAGAACCCAAGAGTAACAACCTTCTTGCTTTCACCTCCACGAATTACCGTGGAGAACTCAAACCGATGCACCAAATGCAATGGCAAGAACACCACAAAGATGCTCAAGTCCTTCTCTCTCAAATTCCAACAAAGCTACAAAAGCTATTGGGGGAATAAGAGAGGAAGAACAAAGGAATTCACAAAGAACACCAAGATCAAGATCTAGAGAGTTCCACTCACAAAGAGATGGATTTGATTGGTAGAAATGTAGATCTAGATCTCCTCTCTCTTTTCCCTCAAGAATATGCAAGAAACATGGGAGGAATCAAGAACTAGGGCAAGCTTTGAAGTACAACAATGGAGGGGAGAGAGAGAAAGTGAACCACCCAACCCAAGGAGGAAGAAGGGGGTCTTATATACCCCCTCCCAACGAAATATGACCGTTTGGGGCCTCCCAGGCCGGAAAATCCGCCCCCGGGCCGGATTATCCGCACCCCGAAATCGCCCCTGGACTCGGGCCGGATATTTGGCCGCATATTTGCCCGGAATTGGCCATTCGGGCCGGATTATCCGCCCCCCCAGAAAACTGCAGAAACACCAAAACTAAAACGGGCATAACTTTAGCATCCGGACTCCGATTTTGATGATCTTGGGCTTGTTTTGAAGCTAGGAACAAGCTCTACAAGATCATGCAGGAAACCATCATAGTCCAACAAGGGAGGATAGAAACAAATGATGAAAGGTTTGACCTGTCTAAAAAATACATACCGGTGAAACCTCCAATCTTGAAAATGCAACAAGTTGCCCATGCAAAAACCATTCTTGATGAACTAGAGCTTGTCATGAGAATAAGCACAAGCTCTAAATCATCACATGGATAAGATCCAAATAATAACCAAGAAAGATGATGAACCAAACTCGAAAACGCAACAAGTGATCTATGCAAAATCCGTTTTCGATGAACTAGAGCTTGTCATGAGAATAAGCACAAGCTCTAAAACATCACATGGATAAGGTCCAAATAACAACCAAGAAAGATGATGCAATGATGCAAAGGTTTGAGCTCTCTCCGAACGATATGACCGAGTTACTCACTCGAGAGCCCTCTTGATAGTACGGCAACTAAACTATAAACCGGTCTCCAACTACACTATGAGACCGGTGAGAAAGAAACCCTATCAAGAGCAAACCTTTTACTTGCGCATTCCACTTGAGCTTGATGACGACGATCTTGACCTCAACAAGATGGAACGTCTTTCTTGCTTGTGCTTGCTTGACGAAGTCTTGTAGATTGCTCCCCCATAAACCACCATGGGAGAGCTTCTTCTTCGGCGCATCTTCACATAACCATGACCACCATGTGGATTGCTCCCCCATAATCCACCATGGGAGAGCTTCTTCTTCGGCGCATCTTCACATATCCATGATCACCATATGGATGGCAAGACTCAAGCAAAGGATCTCTTCGAGATGGCTCATCTTGAACTTGCACATCATTTCTCCATGGCAAGCTTCAAGCTTATGAACTCTTCGAGTTGGCTCATCTTGAACTTGCACTTCATTTCTTCATTCTTCATCATGTTGATGTCTTGAAGTAACTTGAGGGCTCACTTCATCTTCATCTTCAAGACATACTTGACACTTGATATCCTTCATCAATTTCTTCTTATTGCAACCTTGAAGCCAACATATGGTTCAAGAATTGCCTATGGACAACTCCTACAAATATAACTCAATGCAAACATTAGTCCATAGGGATTGTCATTAATTACCAAAACTACACATGGGGGCTCCATGCACTTTCAATCTCCCCCATTTCGGTAATTGATGACAATCTCTTTGAGAGGGTTTATATAAGGAATTTAAGTAACAAATAAGTTGAATATATAGAGCAAACTCCCCCATAATATATGCATGTGTGAATGATCTTGACTTTCATTGCATATATTGGCATTCAAAGCCTAGTGGAGTTTCCTCTAAATATTCAACTATGCAAAGCAACAAGATGCAATGCAATAAAGGCACATGCTTAAGCACAAAGCAAAGACATAACCAAATTCCCTTAAACCCTCCAAACTTCTCCCCCATTGGCACCAATTGCCGAAATGGGTGAAAAATTTAGAAGGCCAATATAGTGAGAGTTCCTCCATAGAGTGTGCATTTCTCATAATTTGAGTGGAATCAAATGCACATATCCAATGACGAAATATTCGGAAGGAATCACACTATAGATAGGATCAAAGATTGCAAAAAGATAACAAAGTCAAGAAGCTTCAACAAATGAAGCAAGCAACCAAATGAACCACAAAGAGGATACCAAAAGAAAGATAGATATTATGATAAGATCAAGAAGATTGCTCTAAATAATATGAGGAAGCTCCCCAAGGTTTGTGCACAAAACTAGACAATTTGCATTGGAGTATAAAGTGCACAAACATGGAATCATCACTCCCATAATATCATTCAAAAACAAAAGATACCAAGTGAATCAAACTTTAATGATCACCACAAGATAGTGCTCTAAATCAAATGAGGAAGCTCCCCAAGGTACATGCATAAATTAAAATGTTGTATTTGAATACAACATGCATAACATGGAATCCTCACTCCCTCATTTAAAACACAAACATTTGTAATAGATCATAGATAGAAAAGTAAGCTAAACACTTGCAACAAACAGATAGTTGAGCAACAAGTAAGAGGCACCATAATAAAAAGGCTCAACCAAGAGGATATGTGAAAGGCATGATAAAGCATATTATAAGACTATTACAAGGATGAGCAAAAAGCATCATCATAGTCTTCAAAGAATTATATTGCTTAGCATGACCAATCAACACGCAATAATAAATAAGATATCAAAAGGAGATGTATCATCTCTTATGTGTATAAGTTTCTCTAAGTGGGCAATATCACAAAGATATTTATCCACAAAGAAACATGCACACATAAAATAGATACGCAAGAAAAATAGTATGATATCCAAGACGAAGTCATGCAATATACCAATAAGAATTTTTGCTTAATAGCATGGCCAAAGGCTCAATTTTATCTTATTGTACATTCATGAACTTCAACCACAAACAACTAAAATACATCACAAATATCAACAAGGGATAGAAGATAGTTGGGATGCATTTGAGAAAGGCAACAAGTATCACAAACGGGGACACCAAAAGAAGTAACTAAATTTGCACTTTCATCTATATTGCACATGTGAGAGCCTTGAGGAATTGATATGCAACAAAATTGCTAGATAGGCATAGTTGGGATGGATGAATCATGAGCATGATTTAAAATACTTCCCAACAAATGCACTCATCTCAAATTACTCACATTCACAATAAAGAGGTTTCATTAAGACTTTTGCAAGAAGCACAACATTTGCAAATCAAGAGATTCATGCCAAGATGCAACCATAAGGTTGGATACAAGAAAAGTATGCATGAGAAGATACTTGTTACCAAGATAGCATTGGTGTGGATGTAGTAGATATGTGTTCGTTGATCATCCTAGCTTGCCTCACGTTACCATTGAGTCACCACTTCTTTCCAAGAGTGAGACAAGCATTCAATGCATATCCATTGTACCTAACACAAAGGTAAGTACAAAATGGTCCCCAAACTAATTGGGTCCGAAGTAGTTAGACACACTACAACATATAGGACAAACTCCACAATTCTATGTGCATATAGATATGAAATTGAATTTCATGCACATCTTGAGTTTACCCTATATATTGGATCAAAGAAAGTGACACATGCCATAAGATATACATATATTAAATATGCATGCACAATACTTTCAAAAACCAAAGGAAGATACAATTTGGACAAAACACCAAATAAACCAAGAGACAATGGTTGTCCAAATTATATCAAAGAATCAAATCAACACAAGATTGACTCCAAAGACTTATCTCATTATAAGAAGCTAATTAAACCTAAACACAAAGGAATGAGATAACCAACTCCCAAGAGAGCAAGGTTCCAACAAGTAAACCAAACCCTCGAAACTTTTTATGATGGCACAAAGTACCAAAAAGAAAATTTTATGTCTCCCAAAACCAAATTTTTGATAAAGATCAAGAGATGTTAAGCATTCTAATAATATAGAAGAGCTCCCCCAAGTTTGGTGCATTATCTAGGATTTTTTATATGAATATAAAATGCACAAAACTAGGATCATCACACTACCTATATCTTCTAACAATGCTAAGAAAGTTTGAATAGACAACTTAGATCCATAAGATGCAAGGAAGACACATGGGAGTCAAAGCACAACAAATTCATGGCAATAAATAAGGCAATATAAATACAAGTGCCAATGTAGATATGATCAATAATATCTACCTCATAATTGATTACCAATTGTCCTAGGACAAGAGGTATTAGGTAATATTTTCCGGTGGTAGTTTGTAAGTATAAGTAAGATCATATTTACAACGAACAAAGTATATGGTAAAAGATAAGAGTTAACCATCATGCAAAGATAGTTTCTTGATAGCTTCATTTAGTCATACCAACATGCAAGGCAATTAATAGTATTCATACCAACATGCAAAGCAATTAATAGTATTCATACCAACATGCAAAGCAATTAATAGTATGACTTGAAGCACATGGTTTTCCAAAAATGTATTGAGGGACACGTTGTGAAAAACCGTGCCAAGAAAAACTTCCACAAATAAGATCCACAAAGATATTAGCAATGTAGCCATTTAAGCAAACTGGAGCTTGTTTGAGCAAACATGCCACATAGGAGAGAGATAATTTATGGTATCAATTCTATGTGACACAACCTCAAATGTTCACATTTTCTAGGCTTGTAATATGCACAAAGCTTATTACTACCCCATAATGTGATAAGGAATTTATTTTCACAAGAGGCAAATAAGATCCAAGTAGAGATATTAATGGACACTAGAATTTGAATTTCTCATGAAGATGACATACCACATAGCGACTAGATAATCTCGCAATATCAATTCTAAGTGATATTCCTCATGTACACACATTGTTTAGGATCATGAAATTCCCAAAGGAATATCACTCCCCCAAAATGGGATTGTCCATTAATTGCTCATAAGAGCCATATAAGATACAACAAGATGCAAAGAGGCTCCAACACAAACACAAATACATGGTGTGCAACCCAACATGCATAGACTTGATTTCTCAAGCAAAACTATTAGGAAGCACAACATATACAAACACATGTTAGGAACAAAACTAACACATGCAAAGGGGCGAGTAACTTTCAATATAAATGAGTTGAGAACATGTTACCGCAAGGAGGAACATTGGATATATGATAGTAGCAAGATAATCAAAAGACTTGGCTTGATATAATATAAATGATGAAGATCCCTTAATTCTTCATGATGTAGCCAAGTCTCCAATGCCCTCCAACAAGCACCTATTTATCAAGTTTTGGATTGTTGGTCCCCAACTAAGTTGGGTCCTAAGAGGTTAGTCACAATAGGCTTGGCAACCCAAATGGTTCTTTTCTTGACACCACTTTGAGCACCAACAAATTTGGCAAACACATTGCCACCCTCATCCTTACGAAGAGAATAAACATCATCAATGGTGATAGAGTTGGATGAGGTACCAATAGTGCAAAAGGAGGAGATGTGGCCCTTCTCACGGCATATGTAGCAAGTTCTTTTCTTCTCCTTCTTCTCACTAGATTTCTCCACAATGGGAGCATTGGCTTGATTCTTCTTGGGAAGTGGCATTTCTTCAACTTGAGGTTGAATATGAGTTTGAGCGTGAGGCCGCTTCCCTTTTTGCTTCTTCTTCAAAGGGCAAGATCTAACATGGTGCCCTTCAATTTTGCACTTGAAGCAAACAATCTTGGCCGGGACTTTGACTTGTACTTGGCCCTTCTTCTTCTTGTTGTCGTTGTTGTTGTTGTTGTTGTTGTTGTTGTTGTTGTTGTTGTTGTTGTTGTTGTTGTTGTTGTTGTTGTTGTTGTTGTTGTTGTTGTTGTTGTTGTTGTTGTTGTTGTTGTTCTTGTTGTTGTTGTTGTTGTTGTTGTTGTTGTTGTTGGACTTGTTCCTGTTTTTGGATTTGAATCCAAGTCCACTCTTGTCATTGGGGGATTGTTGCACACTTAACATCGTGTCAAGTTTGCATTTCCCTTCATGACTCTTTACCAAGTTGGTCTTCAAAGAAGTGACTTGGTCCTTGAGCTCTTTGATTTCCTCTACATGGTTAGTAACAACACAAGTACTAGAGGAAGTAGAACCTTCATTGTTAGAGCAACAAGGCAAGGAAGATAATTCATCACAAGATTTAGCAATACTATGAGTGGATGAATTACTAGGACTAGCACATGGCAATATAGCTTTTTGGGTAGTAGTGCTAGTATCCACATGAGGCTCACAAGGTGTTGCCTTTGATATGATAGCCTCATGAGCTAACTTTAGGCTATCATGAGAAGCTAGAAGATCCTCATGGGAGCTAGAAAGTTTTCCATGATTTTCTTCCAATTTCCCATAATTTCTAGTTAGCAACTCAAGTTGAGCCCTTAGCTCAACATTCTCCTTCAAGATAGATGCTTCACAAGAAGTAGAGTTAGTAGCACAAGCATCATCACAAGACATATTAAGAAGAGAGGGTAACATAGCATGCTCTTTTAAATAGGAAGCTTGAAGTTGCTCATGGGACTTGGTGAGGATAGAGTGTTCGCTCTCCAAGACCTTGTGGGCCTTGTCTAGATCATCTAGATCCTTAACAAGTTTATCATGACCAACACCAACTTTGGGATTTTCCTTTTTAAGCATTTTTACTTGAGCTTTAGCATGGTCTCTTTCCTTAGTGAGTTTAGAAACTATTTCATTTTGAGACACTTCAAGGGTTTAAAGTTGCTATTCAAGAGAGGCTATGGTCTCTTGTTCTTCTTCAAGATCATTCTTTAGGGATGCTACATCATTGGCATACTCTCGTTCAAGAGCACCCTTTTTATCAATGGTGTTCTCATGCATCCAAATAAGTTTTTGGCTCTCAATAGCGGTAGTCAAGATTTCAAAGAAGTGAGTGCTAGCAATTTTATCTTTGCAAATAACCTTGAATACGCTCTTACCCTTATCGCGTAGAGAGACAACCCAATCCTCTTCTTCATATTCATCCTCATCCTTATCACCACGAGACATATTAGGTTCCATGGTAGGAGGTACCGTGGAACCCTTGGCCATAAGGCATATATGAGGACCGTGAGATAAAGATGAGGAGTTACTTGAGGCTCCTTTCAAGATCTTGTCTTGACCAATAGAATCTTTGGTTTCCTCTACAATGTTAGTCACACAACAACTAGAGGAAATAGAAGCATTTTTATCATGGCCACAAGACAAAGCAAGCATATCATCATTAGATTTATTCAAGCAACTTACACATGATATGCAAGGACTATCAACACAAGCATGTAAATCATTTCTAGTGCTAGATGTGTTTAAGTCCAAAGATGAACCATTGCAATGAGATATAGATGAAGGATCATCAATAGTAAGCTCAATACCAACATTGCAATTTCCATCACCACTCACCATATCATTACTTTGTGTCTTGCCACACATTGGTGAAGTGGATGAAGATGAGAACTCATCACGGCCGGAAGTGGAAGCAATACAATCATCCTTAATAATATTGGACACATCATATTTGTCTTGAAGCTTTGTCCATAATTCATGAGAGCTCCCAAAAGGCATGATTGACGAAGTAACTACATTGCTCACAACAATGGAAAACACATGAGAAGCAAGAGCATCGAGGCAAGAGTTTTTCTCCTCCTCAAGAGATAAATTTTGAGGATCCTTAGGAGAAGAAAAACCCATGCCAAGAAATCGCTCCATGTCCGGGGACATACCCCGTAAGATTTTAAGCACATAAATTTTCCATAGATCATAATTTGTGCCATCAAATATAAACAAGTTATTGTGCGCTAATCCCCTAACCGACATCTTTACTCTCAAGGCGGTGAAGCCTAAGAATGAGAGACCTTGCTCGATACCAATTGAAAGGACACGGATGTCGCCTAGAGGGGGGTGAATAGGCGATTTAAAACTTTTACGAGATGGGCTTAACAAATGCGGAATAAAACTAGCGTTTACTTTGTCAAGCCCAAAGCCTATATACTATGGTTCACCTATGTGCACCAACAACTTATTCTAAGCAAGAGTTCACCTATGTGCACCAACAACTTATGCTAAGCAATACAAGCAAGTATGTGATAGAAAGATATATATAACTTCAAGCACGATGGCTATCACAAGGTAAAGTGCATAAGTAAAGAGCTCGGGTAAAGAGATAACCGAGGCACGCGGGAGACGATGATTTATCCCGGAGTTCACACTCTTGCGAGTGCTAATCTCCGGTGGAGAGGTGCGGTTGCTTAGTGCTCCCGAACGCCACAAGAGGCTCACCTTGAGGTGTGGTTGCTCGATGCACACCAACGCCACAAAGGCCTCACCCCAAGATGCGGTACTCACACCACACACCGAACGCCACGAAGGCGCCTCACCTAAATCTCCGGTGACCCTCGCCACAAAGGCCTAGGTCACGGTTCCACTAAGGGATTTCCTTCGAGGCGGAAACCGGGCCTTACACAAAGATTGGGGCACAAATCCACAACTTAATTGGAGGCTCCCAACAAATAGCCACAAAGGCCTAGAATCCGTTTAGGGTTCCAAGAACACAAGAGTAACAACCTTCTTGCTTTCACCTCCACGAATCACCGTGGAGAACTCAAACCGATGCACCAAATGCAATGGCAAGAACACCACAAAGATGCTCAAGTCCTTCTCTCTCAAATTCCAACAAAGCTACAAAAGCTATTGGGGGAATAAGAGAGGAAGAACAAAGGAATTCAAAAAGAACACCAAGATCAAGATCTAGAGAGTTCCACTCACAAAGAGATTGATTTGATTGGTAGAAATGTAGATCTAGATCTCCTCTCTCTTTTCCCTCAAGAATATGCAAGAAACATGGGAGGAATCAAGAACTAGGGCAAGCTTTGAAGTACAACAATGGAGGGAGAGAGAGAAAGTGAACCACCCAACCCAAGGAGGAAGAAGGGGGTCTTATATACCCCCTCCCAACGAAATATGACCGTTTGGGGCCTCCCAGGCCGGAAAATCCGCCCCCGGGCCGGATTATCCGCCCCCCGAAATCGCCCCTGGACTCGGGCCGGATGTTTGGCCGGATATTTGCCCGTAATTGGCCATTCGGGCCGGATTATCCGCACCCCCAGAAAACTGCAGAAACACCAAAACTAAAACGGGCATAACTTTAGCATCCGGACTCCGATTTTGGTGATCTTGGGCTTGTTTTGAAGCTAGGAACAAGCTCTACAAGATCATGCAGGAAACCATCATAGTCCAACAAGGGAGGATAGAAACAAATGATGAAAGGTTTGACCTATCTAAAAAAGACATACCGGTAAAACCTCCAATCTTGAAAATGCAACAAGTTGCCCATGCAAAAACCATTCTTGATGAACTAGAGCTTGTCATGAGAATAAGCACAAGCTCTAAATCATCACATGCATAAGATCCAAATAATAACCAAGAAAGATGTTGAACCAAACTCGAAAACGCAACAAGTGATCTATGCAAAATCCGTTTTCGATGAACTAGAGCTTGTCATGAGAATAAGCACAAGCTCTAAAACATCACATGGATAAGGTCCAAATAACAACCAAGAAAGATGGTGCAAGGATGCAAAGGTTTGAGCTCTCTCCGAACGATACGATCGAGTTACTCACTCGAGAGCCCTCTTGATAGTACGGCAACTAAACTATAAATCGGTCTCCAACTACACTATGAGACCAGTGAGAAAGAAACCCTATCAAGAGCAAACCTTATACTTGCGCATTCCACTTGAGCTTGATGACGACGATCTTGACCTCAACAAGATGGAACGCCTTTCTTGCTTGTGCTTGCTTGACGAAGTCTTGTAGATTGCTCCCCATAAACCACCATGGGAGAGCTTCTTCTTCGGCGCATCTTCACATAACCATGACCACCATGTGGATTGCTCCCCCATAATCCACCATGGGAGAGCTTATTCTTCGGCGCATCTTCACATATCCATGATCACCATATGGATGGCAAGACTCAAGCAAAGGATCTCTTCGAGATGGCTCATCTTGAACTTGCACATCATTTCTCCATGGCAAG
Organism: Lolium rigidum; assembly: GCF_022539505.1. NCBI lineage: Eukaryota > Viridiplantae > Streptophyta > Magnoliopsida > Poales > Poaceae > Lolium > Lolium rigidum. The sequence goes on from NC_061512.1 coordinate 39,908,517, forward strand.
CTTCAAGCTTATGAACTCTTCGAGTTGGCTCATCTTGAACTTGCACTTCATTTCTTCATTCTTCATCATGTTGATGTCTTGAAGTAACTTGAGGGCTCACTTCATCTTCATCTTCAAGACATACTTGACACTTGATATCCTTCATCAATTTCTTCTTATTGCAACCTTGAAGCCAACATATGGTTCAAGAATTGCCTATGGACAACTCCTACAAATATAACTCAATGCAAACATTAGTCCATAGGGATTGTCATTAATTACCAAAACCACACATGTGGGCTCCATGCACTTTCACTGATGCATAAGTATGTTCCTCATCCATACAAATTCATGAAAAAGTGCATCTTTACTGATATATAATCAGGAACATGTAGATGCAAACAAGCTTGTATATCATAGAAAAGCAGCATGTACTTGTAATAGGAAACATGTAGATAAAAAAGATCTCAACTTTGTGGGCACAAACCTGTTATAAGTTGGTGGGATTCTCAAGGTAGTTGCTTTTCTGTTCAGATTTTACTCAAGACAACACCTTGCAAAGCAACTAAATTAGTTGATCTGATGCATACTAGCCATAGAATAAGCCACAATAAAAAAAGGAAGGACTAGTGATGCGTGCAGTCGACACGTCCGTTGGGAACCCCAAGAGGAAGGTGTGATGCGTACAGTAGCAAGTTTTCCCTCAGAAAGAAACCAAGGTTTATCGAACCAGTAGGAGCCAAGAAGCACGTTGAAGGTTGATGGCGGCGGAGTGTAGTGCAGCGCAACACCGGGGATTCCGGCGCCAACGTGGAACCTGCACAACACAATCACGTGAACTTTGCCCCAACGTAACAGTGAGGTTGTCAATCTCACCGGCTTGCTGTAACAAAGGATTAGATGTATAGTGTGGATGATGATGATTGTTTGCGAGGAACAGTAAAGAACAATTGCAGTAGATTGTATTTCAGATGTACAGAATATGACCGGGGTCCACAGATCACTAGTGGTGTCTCTCCCATAAGATAAACATATGTTGGGTGAAAAAATTACAGTTGGGCAATTGACAAATAAAGAAGGCATAACAATGCACATACATATATCATGATGAGTACTATGAGATTTAATCAGGGCATTACGACAAAGTACATAGACCGCTATCCAAGCATGCATCTATGCCTAAAAAGTCCACTTTCGGGTTATCATCCGAACCCCTTCCAGTATTAAGTTGTAAACAACGGACAATTGCATTAAGTATGGTGTGTAATGTAATCAACACAAATATCCTTAGACAAAGCATCGATGTTTTATCCCTAGTGGCAACAGCGACATCCACAACCTTAGAACTTTCCGTCACTCGTCCCAGATTTAATGGAGGCATGAACCCACTATCGAGCATAAATACTCCCTCTTGGAGTCACAAGTATCAACTTGGCCAGAGCCTCTACTAGCAACGGAGAGCATGCAAGAATATAAATAACATATATGATAGATTGATAATCAACTTGACATAGTATTCAATATTCATTGGATCCCAACAAACACAACATGAAGGATTACAAATAGATGATCTTGATCATGATAGGCAGCTCACAAGATCTAACATGATAGCACAATGAGGAGAAGACAACCATCTAGCTACTGCTATGGACCCATAGTCAAGGGGTGGACTACTCACACATCGATCCGGAGGCGATCATGGCGATGAAGAGACCTCGGAGATGATTCCCCTCTCCAGCAGGGTGCCGGAGGCGATCTCCTGAATCCCCCGAGATGGGATTGGCGGCGGCGGCGTCTCTGGAAGGTTTTCCGTATCGTGGCTCTCGGTACTGGGGGTTTCACGACGAAGGCTTTAAGTAGGCGGAAGGGCAGGTCAATGGGCGTCACGGGGGCCCCACACAACAGGGCCGCGCGGCCAGGGCCCAGGCCGCGCCGCCCTGGCGTGTCATCGCCTCGTGGCCCCACTTCTTGATCCTTTCGGTCTTCTGGAAGCTTCGTGGAAAAATAGGACCCTAGGCGTTGATTTCGTCCAATTCCGAGAATATTTCCTTACTAGGATTTCTGAAACCAAAAACGACAGAACAAAGAATCGGCTCTTCGGCATCTCGTCAATAGGTTAGTGCTCGGAAAATGCATAATAATGACATATAATGTGTATAAAACATGTGAGTATCATCAATAAAGTAGCATGGAACATAAGAAATTATAGATACGTTTGGGACGTATCAAGCATCCCCAAGCTTAGTTCCTACTCGCCCTCGAGTAGGTAAACGATAACAAAGATAATTTCTGAAGTGACATGCTATCATAATCTTGATCATACTATTGTAAGCATATGAGATGAATGCATCGATTCGAAGCAATGATGAAGATAATGAGTAAACAAATGAATCATATAGCAAAGACTTTTCATGAATAATACTTTCAAGACAAGCATCAATAAGACTTGCATAAGAGTTACTCATAAAGCGATAAATTCAAAGTAAAGGCATTGAAGCAACACAAAGGAAGATAAAAGTTTCAGCGGTTGCTTTCAACTTCAACATATTTATCTCATGGATAATTGTCAACACAAAGCAATATAACAAGTGCAATAAGTAAACATGTAAGAATCAATGCACACAGTTGATACAAGTGTTTGCTTCGAGATAGAAAGAATAGGTAAACCGACTCAACAATAAAGTAAAAGATAGGCCCTTCGCAGAGGGAAGCATTGATTACTATATTTGTGCTAGAGCTTTTCATTTTGAAAACAAGAAACAATTTTGTCAACGGTAGTAATAAAGCATATGTATTATGTATAAGATATCCTATAAGTTGGAAGCCTCATGCATAGTATACCAATAGTGCTCGCACCTTGTCCTAATTAGTTTGGATTAACACGGATTATCATTGCATAGCATATGTTTCAACCAAGTGTCAAAAAGGGGTACCTCTATGCCGCCTGTACAAAGGTCTAAGGAGAAAGCTCGCATTGGATTTCTCGCTTTTGATTATTCTCAACTTAGACATCCATACCGGGACAACATAGACAACAAATAATGGACTCCTCTTTAATGCATAAGCATTCAACAACAGTTAATATTCTCATAAGAGATTGAGGATTAATTGTCCAAACTGAAACTTCCACCATGAATCATGGCTTTAGTTAGCGGCCCAATGTTCTTCTCTAACAGTATGCATACTCAAACCATTTCATCATGAAAATCGCTCTTACTTCAGACAAGACGAACATGCATAGCAACTCACATGATATTCAACAAAGTTAAAAGAGTTGATGGCGTCCCCAGAAACATGGTTAGCGCTCAACAAGCAACTTATTAAGAAATAAAACACATAAGTACATATTCTTCACCACGATAGTTTTTAAGGCTATTTGTCCCATGAGCTATATATTGCAAAGGCAAAGAATAGAATTTTTAAAGGTAGCACTCAAGTAATGTACTTTGGAATGGCGGAGAAATACCATGTGGTAGATAGGTATGGTGGACACAAATGGCATGGTTATTGGCTCAAGGATTTGGATGCACGAGAAGAATTCCTCTCAATACAAGGCTAGGCTAGCAAGGTTGTTTGAAGCAAACTCAAGTATAAAAGGTGCAGCAAAGCTCACATATGAACATATTGTAACTATTATAAGACTTTATATTGTCTCCTTGTTGTTCAAACACCTCAACCAGAAAATATCTAGACTCTAGAGAAACTAATCATGCAAACCAGATTTTAACAAGATCTATGTAGTTATTCATTAATGAGTACAAGGTACATGATGCAAGAGCTTAAACATGATCTATATAAGCACAACAATTGCCAAGTATCACATTATTCAAGACATTAAACCATTTACCACATGCGACATTTTCTGTTTCCAACCATATAGCAATGAATGAAATAGTCCAACTTTCGCAATGAACATTAAAGATAAAGCTAAGAACATATGTGTTCATACGAAACAGCGGAGCGTGTCTCTCTTCCAAACAAAGAATGCTAGGATCCGATTTTATTCAAACAAAAACAAAAATAAAAACAACAGACGCTCCAAGTAAAGCACATAAGATGTGACGGAATAAAAATATAGTTTCACTAGAGGAACCTGATAAGTTGTCGATGAAGAAGGGATGACTTGGGCATCCCCAAGATTAGATGCTTGAGTCTTCTTAAAATATGCAGGGATGAACCACGGGGGCATCCCCAAGCTTTGACCTTTCACTCTTCTTGATCATATTGTATCATCCTCCTCTCTTGACCCTTGAAAACTTCCTCCACACCAAACTCGAAACAAACTCATTAGAGGGTCAGTGCATAATTCATATATTCAGAGGTGACATAATCATTCTCAACACTGGACATTTGACAAAGCTACTGAAAGTTAATGGAACAAAGAAATCCATCAAACATAGCAAAACAGGCAATGCGAAATAAAAGGCAGAATCTGTCAGAACAGAACAGTTCGTAAAGACGAATTTTAAAGTGGCACCAGACTTGCTCAGATGAAAATGCCCAAATTGAATGAAAGTTGCGTACATATCTGAGGATCACGCACGTAAATTGGCAGATTTTTTTAATTTTTCTACAGAGACTACTGCTCAAATTCGTGACAGCAAGAAATCTGTTCCTGCGCAGTAATCCAAATCTAGTATTGGCTTTACTATCAAAGACTTTACTTGGCACAACAATGCAATAAAATAAAGATAAGGAGAGGTTGCTACAGTAGTAACAACTTACAAGACTCAAATATAAAACAAAGTGCAGAAGTAAAATAATGGGTTGTCTCCCATAAGCGCTTTTCTTTAACGTCTTTCAGCTAGTCGCATAAAGTGTGTATCAAGTATTGTCGAGAGACGAAGCATCAACATCATAATTTGTTCTAATAATAGAATCATAAGGTAGCTTCATTATGTTTCTAGGGAAGTGTTCCATACCTTTCTTGAGAGGAAATTGATATTTAATATTACCTTCCTTCATATCAATGGTAGCACCAACAGTTCGAAGAAAAGGTCTTCCCAATATAATGGGACAAGATGCATTGCATTCAATATCCAAGACAACAAAATCAACGGGGACAAGGTTATTGTTAACCATAATACGAACATTATCAATCCTCCCCAAATATTTCTTTATAGCATTATCAGCAAGATTAACATCCAAATAACATTTTTTAAATGGTGGCAAGTCAAGCATATCATAAATTTTCTTAGGCATAACAGAAATACTTGCACCAAGATCACATAAAGCATTACAATCAAAATCATTGACCCTCATCTTAATTATGGGCTACCAACCATCTTCTAACTTCCTAGGAATAGAAGTTTCAAGTTTTAGTTTCTCTTCTCTAGCTTTTATGAGAGCATTTGTAATATGTTTTGTAAAGGCCAAATTTATAGCACTAGCATTGGGACTTTTAGCAAGTTTTTGTAAGAACTTTATAACTTCAGAGATGTGACAATCATCAAAGTCTAAACCATTATGATCTACAGCAATGGGATCATTGTCCCCAACATTTTGAAATATTTCAGCAGTTTTATCAGTTTCAGCAGTTTTAGAAGTTTCAGGTAATTTTGCACGCTTTGCACTAGGAGTAGTATCATTGCCAACACCAATTATTTTACCATTGATAGTAGGAGGTGTAGCAACATGTGAATCATTAACATTACTAGTGGTGGTAATAGTCCAAACTTTAGCTACATTATTCTCTCTAGCTAGTTTTTCATCGGAAATTCGTCTTGGCTCCCGGGAGCATTTGCTCCCGGATTTTTGGGGAGCAAATTTTGTTTTTCAAAACTTTTCAAAAAAATCTGAAAAAAAATCATGCACCTACCTGACCATGGCACGCACCACCTTTTGAAATTTCGCTGCGAAATGTCATCGTATGCGTCCTGGGCAAAAATGACAAATTTCCAGATCTGAGATTCAAATTTTTGGATCTCATTTCATGTCAGAAATTTGCCATTTTTGTCTAGGGCGCATACGATAACATTTTGCAACGACATTTTACACGTTGGTGCATGCCATGGTCAGGTACGTGCATGATTTTTTTCGGAATTTTTTGATAAGTTTTCGATTTGTTCTAATTTTTTGAAAAAACCGGGAGCAAATGCTCCCGGGAGCCAAACCGCCGCTCCCGTTTTTCATTTTCTTCTGTTTCCCACCTAGCATGCAATTCGGCCATCAATCCAATATTCTCATTAATTCGAACTTGGATGGCATTTGCTGTAGTAACAATTTTATTATCAATATCCTTATTAGGCATAACTTTCAATTTTAAAAGATCAACATCAGAGGCAAGTCTATCAACCTTAGAAGCAAGAATATCAATTTTATCAAGCTTGTCCTCAACAGATTTGTTAAAAGCAGTTTGTGTACTAATAAATTCTTTAAGCATGGCTTCAAGACCAGGGGGTACACTCATATTATTGTTGTAAGAATTCCCATAAGAATTACCATAACTATTACCATTAGCAGAAGGATATGGCGTATAGTTGTTACCAGAATTATTCCTATAAGCATTGTTGTTGAAATTATTATTTTTAATGAAGTTCACATCAACATGTTCTTCTTGGGAAACCAATGAAGCTAAAGGAACATTATTAGGATCAACATTAGATCTACCATTCACAAGCATAGACATAATAGCATCAATCTTATCACTCAAGGAAGAGGTTTCTTCAACAGAATTTACCTTCTTACCTTGCGGAGCTCTTTCCGTGTGCCATTCAGAGTAATTTATCATCATATCATCAAGAAGCTTTGTTGCCGCCCCCAAAGTGATGGACATAAAAGTACCTCCAGCAGCTGAATCCAATAGGTTCCGCGAAGAAAAATGCAATCCTGCATAAAAGGTTTGGATGATCATCGGAGTAGTCAGTCCATGGGTTGGGCAATTCTTTACCAAAGATTTCATTCTCTCTCATGCTTGAGCAACATGTTCATTATCCAATTGCTTAAAATTCATTATGCTACTTCTCAAAGATATAATTTTAGCGGGAGGATAATATCTACCAATAAAAGCATCTTTACATTTAGTCCATGAATCAATACTATTTCTAGGCAGAGATAGCAACCAATCTTTAGCTCTTCCTCTTAAGGAGAAAGGAAACAATTTCAATTTTATAATGTCACCATCTACATCCTTATACTTTTGCATTTCACATAGTTCAACAAAATTATTAAGATGGGTAGCAGCATCATCAGAACTAACACCAGAAAATTGCTCTCTCATAACAAGATTCAGTAAAGCAGGTCTAATTTCAAAAAATTCTGCTGTAGTAGCAGGTGGAGCAATAGGTGTGCATACGAAATCATTATTATTTGTGCTAGTGAAGTCACACAACTTAGTATTCTCAACAGTACCCATTTTAGTAGTAGTAAATAAAGCAAACTAAATAAAGTAAATGCAAGTAACTAATTTTTTTGTGTTTTCAATATAGAGAACAAGACAGTAAATAAAGAAAACTAGCAACTAATGTTTTTTGTGTTTTTGATATAAGAAGCAAACAAAGCAGTAAATAAAATAAAGTAAGGCAAGACAAAAACAAAGTAAAGAGATTGGATGTGGAAGACTCCCCTTGCAGCGTGTCTTGATCTCCCCGGCAACGGCGCCAGAAAAAGAGCTGTTGACATGGGAGTTGAAAATCTTTGTGGTGTAACTTTTCTTCGTTCCCCGGCAACGGCGCCAGAAAAAGAGCTTGATGCGTGCAGTCGACACGTCCGTTGGGAACCCCAAGAGGAAGGTGTGATGCGTACAGTAGCAAGTTTTCCCTCGTAAAGAAACCAAGGTTTATCGAACCAGTAGGGAGCCAAGAAGCACGTTGAAGCTTGATGGCGGCGGAGTGTAGTGCGGCGCAACACCAGGGATTCCGGCGCCAACGTGGAACCCGCACAACACAATCACAGAACTTTGCCCCAACGTAACGGTGAGGTTGTCAATCTCACCGGCCTGCTCGTAACAAAGGATTAGATGTATAGTGTGGATGATGATGATTGTTTGCGAAGAACAAGTAAAGAACAATTGCAGTAGATTGTATTTCAGATGTAAAGAATAGGACCGGGGTCCACAGATCACTAGTGGTGTCTCTCCCATAAGATAAACAGATGTTGGGTGAACAAATTACGGTTGGGCAATTGACAAATAAAGAAGGCATAACAATGCACATACATATATCATGATTAGTACTATGAGATTTAATCAGGGCATTACGACAAAGTACATAGACCGCTATCCAAGCATGCATCTATGCCTAAAAAGTCCACTTTCAGGTTATCATCCGAACCCCTTCCAAGTATTAAGTTGTAAACAACGAGACAATTGCATTAAGTATGGTGTGTAATGTAATCAACACAAATATCCTTAGACAAAGCATCGATGTTTTATCCCTAGTGGCAACAAGCACATCCACAACCTTAGAACTTTCTCATCACTGTCCCAGCATTTAATGGAGGCATGAACCCACTATCGAGCATAAATACTCCCTCTTGGAGTCACAAGTATCAACTTGGCCAGAGCCTCTACTAGCAATGGAGAGCATGCAAGAACATAAATAACATATATGATAGATTGATAATCAACTTGACATAGTATTCAATATTCATCGGATCCCAACAAACACAACATGAAGGATTACAAATAGATGATCTTGATCATGATAGGCAGCTCACAAGATCTAACATGATAGCACAATGAGGAGAAGACAACCATCTAGCTACTGCTATGGAACCATAGTCCAGGGGTGGACTACTCACACATCGATCCGGAGGCGATCATGGCGATGAAGAGACCTCCGGGAGATGATTCCCCTCTCCGGCAGGGTGCCGGAGGCGATCTCCCGAATCCCCCGAGATGGGATTGGCGGCGGCGGCGTCTCTGGAAGGTTTTCCGTATCGTGGCTCTCGGTACTGGGGGTTTCGCGATGAAGGCTTTAAGTAGGCGGAAGGGCAGGTCAAGGGGCGTCATGGGGGCCCCACACAGCAGGGCCGCGCGGCCAGGGCCCATGCCGCGCCTCCCTGGCGTGTCGTCGCCTCGTGGCCCCACTTCTTGATCCTTTCGATCTTCTGGAAGCTTCGTGGAAAAATAGGACCCTGGGCATTGATTTCGTCCAATTCCGAGAATATTTCCTTACTAGGATTTCTGAAACCAAAAACAGCAGAAAACAACAACTGGCTCTTCGGCATCTCGTCAATAGGTTAGTGCCGGAAAATGCATAATAATGACATATAATCTGTATAAAACATGTGAGTATCATCATAAAAGTAGCATGGAACATAAAAAATTATAGATACATTTGGGACGTATCAACTAGCAATGCATTTAGATGGTCACATAGTACTAGGAAGGTTCTATAGTAGGATTAGGTACCACCGTACCGGTAGTGTGTCGAAACCATCGAGACAACCAGTTCACCGAACAACAAACTATGTTTCAACAAGAACTAGTACTGTCACATGACAAAACTAAGCAGTAAAATGCTCGACTTAGCTACCGTTTGTCATGCAAAGAAAAAGGGCTTGTTTCTTCCGTCATAGTGCTAAACAGAGATGTTGCACAGTTTCTCCGTAGCTAATCGATGACGCAAAAGTGGACACTTCATCTGGTCCATGTGAGGCTCTAGTACCTGAAAATGCAAGTATGTGAAAATATGTGAATGGTGGTGAAAACCATAAACTTTGGTAGCCTATGTCATGCAAGTCTGAATAAAAGCAATTCAGTAGTTTTGGGGTAGCAAAAAATATGAGCAAAGACAAATCAACTTAGGTGAGACTATAGAATATCATATTTTCCAGGAAAAAACAACTTAGATGGCCCTAGTATACCAACTTAGATGAGTCAGAGGAGCAACTTTAGATGCATCCATAAACAAAGTTTTCAAGTTTACTTACAAAAAAAATACTTTTGTTTTGCAGATGAGTGGTTAATTTGGACCTGAACCTAGAATCAGACAATGTCGACACGGAAGATGTAGGAATAAATGGCAGTGACCCCTTTTTCTGCACTCAAGCTGCCCAGACAAAGGTTGTCGATGAGTCTCAGGACCCACTCCTTGCTGAGCATGGTGGACAAGGTGGCGATTCTGATGTGCACAGTGGCGGAGGGCAGCAATTCAATGCGGCACCACCTCCAGCAAATCCTAGCACTGAAAACCTCAACACCACGACTATGCCTACTTCAACCCTTTCTGGTTCTTCTAACCCTGACTTGGTGGATCATGGTGCTGATGGAGTTGCTCCTAATGAAGAAGTTGCATCTAGTCCTCAAGAACCCTTCCTAGGTATGCGATTCGACACAATCGAAGATGCCAGAGAGCACTACAATGCTGACTCAAAAAGGCTGGGGTTTTCTATCAAATCAAACACATCACAGAGATAACCTTTCACTAAGGTACTTCGGAAGCAAAAATGTGTGTGCAACAAGTATCGGGCACCAAAAACGGAAGAGAAAATTCAAAAGGAGAGAGTCAAATTTGTAGAAGAGGTTAGCCCTGTCCAGCTAGATGATGAAAACGGGGACGGAGAAGAAGTTGAACCGTCCAAGAAATCAAAATATGCAGGAGTTAAGCGCCAAAGGGAATAAATAAAGCAAACCAAGTGTCCAATAATAGGGACACATGACCACATAGTAAAAGGATAATTCTGTGTTCGGTGTGCGGCCTGCCTGGACATAGTTCAGCAACGTGCGGAAATTCTTTGAAAGGATGAACTCAAATTATGTCTATTCCAGGTTTTTTTATGTGTGTGTAAGATCGGATAGTGTTGCAAGACACAAAAACTTATGGCACGGTCTACAATAATAAGATGTAATTGTGCTTCAAAAATTGAATTTCAGTACTGCAATAGTTAGAAGGAGAGAATATACATCATTTTCCTTCCTTCTTGAGAGCTTTCCTCCAGTCGATGGTGTTGTGGGTGGAAGTAACCCATGTGTGTGTCATGAGTTTCCTAATATTTGATATGTCTTTCCCTCCATAGTTTGGGAGCGATCTTCTTGTCCAGTGCTCAGCATTCATAAGTGCGTGGATACCGCAATCCTTGCTGCGAGAAAAAAAGTGGGATGATAAGTTATGTTTTCCAGCAAGTAATTTATATGAGGTACAAAAGAACAAAAGAATCAAATTAGCACAATTGAAGTAAGCAAATTAGCTATTGTAACATCCTGATTTTTATGGGCTGAAATTTTTTTTTCAAAGGATGTTGCAACTCGATCAAATAAAAGTAACAATATTTTTTTTTGTGGTTAAAATTAATTCCAAATATTCTGAAATTAATTTTTCTTATAAAAGAAAGTCTCAGAGTACTTTTTTGTATTTTAGATTTTAAATCTGCTTTTAAATTGCCAAATTGCTTCTTATTAGTTCTTTCCTAAAATCCATTTAGATTTGCCAAATACATTCTCATTTGATTTTCTCTTGGTCATGTACGATACACATCCAGTGCATGCATATGTACCAAACCGTAGCTAGCTAGCTGGTTTTCTAGTTCCCTTCGCTTTCATTTCCTTCTTCACCTACACTAGCTGCACCCAATCACATATTCTCTCTACTCTTGTTATTCTTTCCGCTCTTTCCCTGAAAATCATCGAAGCTAGCAGCCAAGGCGTTACTTCTATTTACTTAGCAGCAGCATGGCACTGTACCAAAGCCCAGCCGAGGAAGCAGCCCAATTGTTTGACTCGATCTCCGTTCAACTCGCACGCAGTCCGGCAACAACACAAAACATAGCGCTGTCCTCGTATTCTACTCGATCACAAAGAGTCCATGCCTCGTACAGCAGTCAGAGCATACGATGCTGCACCTACCGGACCAACAGAGCACGGGAGTCTAGCACAGCACGCCAAGCGACGCGCTGCCCATCTTCACCTTCCTGCATGTCGTGAAACGCTAACCATGAACATTAGAAACTGCATCAGAAACGGCTCGCCATTACTCGCGTTTAATCTCCCATTAAACATGTCAATTAGATCACAAACTTCTCCTCGTATATACAGCCCTGATGGACGCCCACACTCTCCTCTTTCATCCCATGCCACTGCTAGAGCCATAGACTCACACAACAAGCCACACTAGCAAGAACGCCGCCGAACGCCGCCCGCGTTCCCGACGACTCGGGGCACGAAGGACGGAGCTGCTGCGCCAGAAGGATCACGGAAGGAAGGGGAGTTCATTCACGGAACCAGAAGGCCGAGCTGCTGACCATCGATGACACCCACGGCAACGCCCTCGACTTCGGCCACCGACTTCTATCATAAACTGCGCCGTGCTCGGTGAGCTCCTTGGCAAATCCTTGCACGCACACACTTCTCATCTAGCAGCCTACCTCCTAGACATGATTTCCGGCCTTAGTTCTACAGTTTGTCGTGTCGCCGGTGAACCGAATGCCATTCGATGACATCAGCGTTCTAGAACCTTGCACACTTCGGATCAACCCGAGCCCAACACCAAATACGTGCCATATGAACTTAGGAAACCAGAAGCGTAGTTAGTTTGTGAAGGTATTCGATGTTTAGGAAATTGCTTTCGAAAATGCAATTTAACTTGTTGTACCACGGTCTGAATTTGAACCTGCATGTATGTGTAGTTGCATGTGCCTTATCTGATCTTAGCTCATGCACATGCTTAACTAGAGTGTTGTTTGGTTTGGGTATGGTCAGCAGATCATGTCAAGTTTTTGGTACATTTTATTTTAGTGGCGACTGATTCATTAAATTTTAGTGATGCGTTTTATATAGAGTTCTGCAATGGCTATTGCATGCTTTGTCATAGGGCAAGTACTAGATTTCTTTGTGACTGTACGAGCATCCTTGCTATAGTGTGGTTTAGCCAGTTTAGTAGAGCATGATAGGTTGCTATAAATAAAATATGATGTTGCTTATCATGATCTGAGACTAGGGTGATCATATGGTTTATTTTAGTGCTTGATGTTCATCAGGTAGATTGATTCAGCATGCAATTATTTTATGAAGTGAGTTAGTTCTTTATAAGATTACCACAATCCTTGATGTGTCTTGTTTGATCGGTAGCTCATAGATATAGTTAGTTATTGGTATTGATGATGTAAGTGTCTTATGATGTGAAGACATATGTGTGGATTTTGTGGCTTATTGTTCATAGTGAATCATGTATCTACATACATGATGCTTAGTTCTTGTTATCCTAGTAGGTTGGGCTGATTAATTTAGTTGCATTATAATTGTTGCTTGCAAATTACCATGTATAAAATAGTATTTTAATGCTAAGATGTATAGGTTTATTTGCTACTTTAGATTAATATGTTCTCTGAATAGTTTGCTGCTATTTAGAGCGATTGTTTGCTGCTGGTAGAATATACCACATTGTTCTATATGTTGCTTAGACTTCTTTTCTTATTATACCTTATGCTAGAATAAAAGTAGAATTCATTTTATTGCACGATAGAACTTGTTACACAAATTCAATACTTGTTATCCATGAGGGTAGTATTGTTTAGTATTTTCTATATGCAATTTTGGACCGGTTTGTGGAAATAGAAGATTAGTTGATGTTGATGTTAGATTTTTTTTTATATTAATACTAGATTTTGGTTTATTGTCTAGAAAGATAATTCGTTGTATTTGCTTGGATCCAGTAGCATGTTAGTGTAGTGCATATGAGTTAGCTAATGTACTGCTGCTAGCTATTTCATAACGTACAGTTAGCTATCCATGTATCTTAGTTGCATTTTTCCATGTATTGCTACTAGTTCATTTATCATTGTATTCATGTTGTATAGATTCAACTCGTTACACTACTATGAACTGCTAATTTGCACATGCTAGTCATCTAGTAGCTTGTACAGAGCGATTACCCCTGCTTAGTTATAGCTGACTCACTATGAGTAGATCGATGTGTGCTAATTATTATTTTGCACTGAGCATGAATTGTTACATGGTAATTGCTAGCGTTAATTATTGCCAATCGTGCATCCTTTCTATAGTACTAGTTAGCTAGTTCAGTTATGTTTCAGTAGATAATATACAGTGACTTCTTTACTGTAAGGTTGCCAAACATTACGTTTTTGATTTGTGTCTGTCACTCTTGCTTAAAGTTTAGCCGTGTGTTTAAACGCTAGATTTAATTACTAGACCCTATCAGCTTAGCTAGTTCATATGTGTGAACTTCACATAAGTAATTCATTAGTTTGCATACAAGTCTAACTAGTGTGCGGTTTGTGAGTGCATTGTAAATTTAGACTATGCCATTTTTTTAATTTTTTTTTATTTATGCTAATCAATATGGAGCGATCACGATGCCTTATCCGTTAGTACCCGAATCCCACACAAGCCAGTTCAGTTCCCTTCCGGTATTCTTAGTGTATACCGATCATCACACTTTTTATTTGGTTCTTATTTGTCACTTTTCATTTGAATCATCTGTCGTTGTATTGCTTGTATTTATTATTGTATTGTTATTGCTTCGATACGACGATTAGGAGGGAACGGAGAGTGGCATACCCTCTCATCATATTTAACCCAGTTTTACAAATTGCATGCTATTTTATGTTTTACAAATATATATGCTATTTTATTCCAGTAGCTAGCGTGTCGATTGACACACCAACCTTGATTCGCTTGTCGCCTCTTACTTGATACCCTGAGTAGAGATTATATAATAATCCTGATAGAGTAGATATGCTTAGCACGCTAAATAATCATTAGGATACTTTCTATTGCCTCTTTGGAGGAATTGATCGACCTTCGGGTCAAACATACCCTTTTGAAAGTTGTTGAGCTCGTTGAGCTAGGCTGCTTAGCCGTCGTTGCTTCCTCTACTCTCTCTTCTACTCTGGGTGAAACTTACCATCTAAACATGGCGCGGGCGACAGCTGAATCAAATGTTGAAGGAGCGATTGGCTGCCCTTCACAAGTTGGAGGGAGCAATCCGTCGTTCGTGCCGCTTAAGGGTCCTAATAAGTCTTGGATTTGAAGATTGTGACAATCGTTCAACCGCATGCTATATGGGCACTGGCCTGGTTAAGTAAGTTAGTCAGCCTTAGGTGTTGATGTCGCCGTACCGCAGATGAGGTGGCTGCCTACGGGAGAACCTTCGGCACAGATGGGGGGACCGGTTTGAGGACGTACTCTCAGTACCGTGCGCCAGACCCGGTGGGCATGTCACATCTTTGGGGGATCTAGCTAAAAGACCTTGTCACAATCCCTCTGCCGGTACACCAATTGGTGTGTACTAAACCAGAGGCCACTGGTGGGCAACAAGACGGGGTTGTGTCGTGTGGGCAAAGTGTACAACCTCTGCAGAGTTAAAACTATTCGAATTGCCGTGTCCACGGTCATGGACGACACATGAATCCTTCTTGACATACAGGAACCTGTCTTGCTATTTCCCTCTTTGTCTCTCTCTCCTTTCCTTTTCCCTGGAATCCGAATCCTATGAGATACGTGAGTTGTCGAGGACAACCACATTGATGAGAAATATTACACTCATTACAAAACATGTTTTTGTCTAAAACTGCTTTTATCAAATATATTGCAAATAAAATTGGCTTTTATGCAAAAGAACCTACAACCTTCCTTTGAAGCCTCATGTAGATATATTAGGTCTTGCATCGAGGGGGCATGTTGAGTACGAAATGTACTCATGGCAAAACTTTTGTTGATATTCAGAGTACTATGAAGATGGTGAAGACTATGGCGACTACGACGACGCTGAGGAGTGAGGCCTCGTGGACTACATCGACTGCCTGTGGCTGAGATGGAGTTACTTTGCATTTTATTATCCGTTGTGCTTTCTGATTGTAATAAATGTCACAAGACATTTCACTATGTGGCTCAAACTTTGTAATAATTATTACTCTTTGCACGTTCTGCAATGATATTCATTTCGCTGTGTCGTCAACTTGATCTTGGGATTGACGAGTAACACAGGGGGGGTCGGAATGTTAAGTTCCGGTTCTCACAGCTATTGTGCTTTGAAGAACTAGATGTATTTGCAAAAGGAATTGGAAATGAACTTTTATGAAGCTAGTAAGAAGTAACCTATATTAAGCAAAGAAATAACTTAGCCTACTTCAGTACAAGTACTTCCCCAAAAACTATTTTGAGGTTGCGGAGTAAGCAAATTAGATGCTACTGAAGTGCAAATAACACATTTGAGAGGAAGCAAAAAAAATGGGTTGTGAAGAAGCAACTAAGGTAAGGAGAAGTTGGACACATTTTTTAGAAGAACTTTTGTGAGGCTTGCACAAGCAACCCTAGCTCAAAAAGTAGTAGGAAACTATGGTAAAATTGAAAAGCAAATTAGTACCAAAGTAGAACTAAGGCAACCTTATTTTAAAAGAAACTAAGTTGTTTTTAGTGAAACAATAAAGTGTGCACAGTAAAGAAAGCACAATCAAGCAAAATAAGAACACCTAGGCTACTACTGGAAAGCAACTTAGATGTGCAGTAGGAGCAAACTTAGATACTAAGAAAGTAAGGTAATAACTTAACTTCGGACAACAAAAAGGAACTAAACAAGCAGCAGCAGGCAACTGAAGTATACAGTACTAAAAAGCAAGTTATCTGAAGGAATGGTATTATTTGCTTACTTAGTTTTCTGCTTTGGAGCAAAAATGTCGCTGAGGTCAAACTTCTCGAGCTTGATGCGTGACTTTGGGTAGTGTTCATTCCATAGAGATGTTATTGTTGCCCGAAGATTCTTCACAAGCAGGGCCAGTTTTTTTATCATTTATTGTCCTCATAGAGTCAAGAAGTTCGAATCTTCTGTCTTTGATGTTGAGAACAAGCAACCAGTTGGGTCTTCGCTCATGTTTTCCAACACTGGAAGCAGCACCTGTTCGTGTGGTTGACAGATAAAGAAAATCAGCTCCAACAAAACTAAAATGATTACAAAAGAATATGAATGAACACAAAAAGTAAGAAAGGGGAAAAAGATTACCAAGTCTTTCTTGTCAAGATGTGCATCCTTCTTTACAAAGTACTTCTTGACATCCTTGTGATTCCAACCATATTCTTGCAGTAATGTCTACAGAAAACATTTGAGAAATTTCCAGGTGGGGAAGTTAGTTTTTCTTGGAATATCCGTGCTTAACAAGTAAAAATAAACAGAACAAAAAGACACAAAAAGGTGTTGTGTTGCTAACCATAAATCTCAAAGGCATCACAACTTTCTTGTCATTCTTATCTTTCCTCAGCATAATTGATTCAAGACCTAGTTCGAATACTGTGTTATCTAGCTCAGCGCAGGGCATCATTGAGTTTGCTAGTTCCTGATGGGACACAAAAAACTTCTAGAAGTTGACAATGATTGGGGGTGTTGTCCTTGTGCTGACCCCTTCCATTTTGTTTAGCACCCGAGGTAACTAGATCATAGACTTCCTTCACATCAGCTGAGCAGGCATAAGTGTTTTTTCTTGAAAAGTCTATGTACGGTGACTAATAACATGCAGCTGGTCGGATGATCCGGCCAGGAGCTGCATTTGAGTTGCTTCCAGAAGCATCCTCGGAAGGTGTGACCCTGTTGGCAACAAGGGTTGGTGTTTGGAGTTCAACTTCAGTTTGATGCCCTACACCCATAGTATCCCCTCAGGTAGCCTTTCTCCATTTCTACCTTGGTACATAAAGCAATTGCTTCTTCCTCAATTTCTGGACTCCAAACATCTTCGTAGTTATCAAAAATTGGAGACCCAAAGGACCTAAAAGATTTTGGTGTTATCCCAGTAGATGCTGCAACTACAGGAGTTTGTTGTTGACTTATCTGTGGACTGTCAAACCCAAGAATGAAATATGGGGGGTCACAACCCTTCTCCCATCTAGGATCCTTAGGTCGCGGAGGTGGACAAGTTTCACGCGTTGGACCTGATGATTTCAGGGTGACACGGTTCGTCTGCGATCCTTGACAAGTAGAAGGCGTAGCAGGAGATGTTGGAGTATTCTTGTTCCGGCGTGGAGAAGTACAAATGAAAGGAGCTTCTGCTAGAATTTTTGTTTGTGCAACAGCATGACTTGCGTCTGGAGGAGGTTTCGGTGCTGCACCTGTGTTGTGGGCTGCTGTTCTTGAACTAGTTGCAGCTCTTTTAGGTGAAACAAGTGCTTGATTAGCTGAAGTTGCTGCCGTACCAACCATAGTTGTCTCTTACATTGCCATAGTCGTTTTTGGTCCCAACGGAGTTGCAGTTTGGTTGGCAGTATTTACTGTGATCTGATCCTTAACTATTTCAGACTGCACATTGGTATCCACAGGTCTGTCATGATGCGCAACCCTTTTCTGTTTCATGTGCACTCCTTTATCACCCCTAATTACTAACTTATCAAGTGCAATGCACTCTGCCTGAACTTTCTATACAATAGTGTCCCTGCGGAACTGGTCCAGTGGTGGTGTTGTTGCAGGAGAAACCCTTTGAGACCTAGCAATCTCCTCCATGAATATGGAATTGAGGTATATCTTCTATGTTATATCATAGAATTTTGGGCCCTGGTTGTTTGTCATGTCAATATCTTCACCTCAGGAAGCCGCAAACCCTATGATATCTAAGAACGGGCTCAGTCCAGGCACTGGAGTGTTTTATGCGCTAGCTGTCTGGTTTGTGTTCACATTTCCCAACCTAGCAGATCTCCTTGGTGTATTCTCGAAACGAGGAGATCTCCTTGGTGTATTACCGAAATGAGCACCACAGTCTTCAAAATCACCATCCTCCTTGTGTTGTCCATTTGAAGGATGTTGTTTGCTGGCACCATCTTCATTGTCACCGTCCTCATCGCCTTCATCATTCTCGTAATCACCATCGTCATTTTCTTCGTCATCGTCATTACCATCTGCATTGTAGTCTTCATCATCCTCGTCATCAACAACTATAGAAGGTTCATGCATTTGCCTCTTCCTAACTCTTCCACAAACACCTTTTGCACTCTCTTCTGCTTGTTCAAGATCCCCTACTTGTTCTACGAAAGTGCCCAACATGTTGGAGATATCGGTGCATAGCTCCCCAATCATCACAATAAGTTTATTTTTTTCTGCTCAACAAATACAAAAGAAAAAACTAGTGAGAATTATTTAGTTTTGTATGAAATCAATGTGTACGTACATTTTGAAACACAAATTAAAGTGGGAAAAGGAAAAAAATGAAATTACCTGACATGGGAAATTCCTAGGCAACTTGATAATACAAACTCTTCTAATCTCGTCATCCCGACAAAAAAGACCGTCTCTAATAGTCACCCCACCCCATCTTTCAACTGTAAAAAAGCATAGATGTCATTTGTTAGCATAAGTGTGCAATTTTAACTTAAGTATGAGAGGTTTAGACGAACCAGTGGAACAACTTAGATGTGGCTACTAAGCAACCTAGATGTGGCTCGTAAGCATCTTAGGAACACACCATATGTACTAATATGAAACAATTTGGATGAGTGTAGTAAAGCAACTTAGTTATAATGGAAAGTAACTTAGATGACCCAGAGAAAAAACTTAGATATGTGAAACAGAAAAAGGAAGAACTAAGATACATTTTGTAAAAAGAAAATTAGATGGGCTAATGTGACAACTTAGATGAGGCAGAAGAAGCAAACTTAGGTATTACATGAAGTAAGAGAGTTTTGGAAATGATCCGGCCACATCGCAGAGGGTCTAGTGAAAACAACTTAGATGAATCCAGTAAGCAAACTTAGGTATTACATGAACTAAGATAGTTTTGGAAATGAAATTACATGAGGCTAGTAACACGGTAGCACATGGTAACAGGAAAAAACATAGCTATTTGGGTAGTTAATATTACCATGACAACTTGAAATAATTTGTCATCCCATGCAGCAACGTGTATGGGACATTCCTCAATAGATGGCACATGCTCATCAACATCAAGAGAGTCAAGATAAAGTATCTACAAAAGAAAACAAAAGGTAACAACAAAAATGAGTCAGATTTGCTGAAAAAAAAGCAACACAAGTTGCAGTAGTTATTATGACATAAAACAAGGCCCAAACACGAAAGGGTAAAGATCAAGTACCACGAGATGATGTAAACAGCAACACACAGATTTTTTTTGACACCCATCTTTTTTTTACTTCTTGAACAATCTGATCAACTGCAAACTGACACCAATTAGACCTCCTCAGGACATTGAGATCAACTAGACTTGGATATGAACTTGGACTGATATTGGCACTTGTTGACGACGATATAAAATAGCTCACAATAGCAGCACAGTATGCCCGTAGGAACTTCATATCAGCTGCCCCTGCCATTTCCTGGATCATCTTACGCCATTGCTTCAAACCTGGTGCAGACCCACCCTAAATGTTGTACTCTTCATTCATGAAGGCTATTGGTTCAGTTTCCATTCCATACCGTACAGGCAATCCTTCGTTGGGTAGCCCAAAGACTTTGTTGTAACTTGCTGCATCTACTGGAATAGCACCCCTCTCTGGTATAGCTATCTCACTTCTGATTGGGTCAAAACATGCCAACACTCACATGCTTAGATCAACAAGCATCTCAGTTGTTTTAACCATCATCATTCCTCCCCACCCCCACTCTGTGATCAATGTCTTCTGGGCAGGAGATAAAATTTCATTCAGCTTCGCAAGTGTAGCAGGAGACGCTTTATTCCTACCAAGTTGCACACCATGATACGGAGAAAAAAGGTCAAATAATAATTCAGGTCATTTTCACACAAAACATAAGAAAATAATACACAAATTTGAAGAAAAACAAAGGCGAGGAAGTATGAATTGGACGTACCGACAGGAATGCACGGCTTTTCTTAGGTTCAACCACAGTAGCAGAAGGGCTAGCAACATTTTCTGCATGATTACCACCTGAAGTAGCTCGGACCATTCATGCTCATAGGATTATCCGCAACTCCAGCCTGAAAAAAGAAACAACATATTCCACATAAGTAAGGACAAGGTAATGTCAGAACAACTCAATTTACTTTCAAGAAAAAAACTTAGGCATGCTATCAAGGCAATTCAATTACTTTCAAAAAGCAAACTTAAGTATGCTCTGAAAATAAATTCAGGTCAGATGCTATACATGCTGACGAGGTTGCACGCCAGTTACTGCAGGTCTGCCCGTTGCTCCATCGGATAGTTGTAGCCGCGGAAACCGCTTAGTCATCTCCCTACCCTGTTGGTGAATAGAAACAAAAACCAAAATCAATTTAACATGCTTACATACGCAAACAAATGTACCATGCAACTCTACATCATCCCTTCTGCAAAAAGAAACATGTACAAAAAAATACCCACCATAGAACATACCGTCTGCATTTTGTGTAATTATATTGTCAGCAGAAGCAATTACACTAACCCCATTGCAACAATTAAAAAGCAGCATATACTGAGTGAAACCCAACAAACAACTCTGTATCAACCACAACTGCAAGTTAGTCTACATGATCATACAAAACCTACAAGCTCTGTTCTGCTAAAATTTGGGGAAACCATGTTTGAAACACATGTAACCACACTACTGAAGCAGCATCATATGAATTAGAATGTACCAAGGTGCAAAATAACCACTGAGAACATAAGCAAGTACTGGTATCATCTAAATTTGGTAGCCTATATCATGCAGATTTGAATAAGAAAATTAGTAGTTCTCGGGTAGCAAATTATATGAGCATGGCAAAAGTAACTTAGGCTAGACTTAATATCAACCACAACTGCAAGTTACTCTACATGATCATACAGAACCTACATGCTCTGTACTGCAAAAACTTGGAGAGAACATGGTTGGAACACATGTAAACCACACTACTCAAAAGCGGCAACATATCATTTAGAATGTACCAAGTTGCAAATAAACCACTGAGAACATAAAACAAACTACTAGCATCATCTAATTTTAGGTGTACCACACACAACTGAACCAAAATTACTCCACCATGCTCTACAGGGAAACCATGAGAACCATAAGAACAAGGACAAATTACTCCAACCATGCTCTACAGGGAAACCATGATAACCATATAGAACAAGGACAAAAGTGGATCTACAGGAAAATTTTAGTCCATGTTGTGCCATCCATCTACTTCCAAATTCCCGCACCATAAAAATGGGGACAAAATTGACCAGAAAATCAAGTCCTACTGGGGGATTGAGGGAATTGGGGGGATTTGAGCACACATAGCTTACCTGAGTACCTCTCTAACTGCTCAAGCGTGTGGACACGACGAACGCAGACGGGACGATCTCCGTCCCCGATCTGGGCGCACCACCACACGCCTAGTGCACAGCCGCTGATACGGCGGTGATGAACCTCCTAGACGGTGAATCGACTGCACTTGCCTGAGAGAAGGTCGATCTCCGTCACGGAGGCGAAGCAGTACCTCGCGCCTCACCCCCACCGCCGTCGACCTCCCGCTCCTTACGCCTACGGAGCTCACGAGGACCTCCCCGGAAGCCTAGCGAATTGGGCGCCGGGGAGCAAGCTACCACTCACCCCTGGAACCCTAGCGAATCGCGGCACCGGCGAGCACGCCGCCCCTCACCCGGAACCCTAGCGAAATCACCCGCTGGAGCTCGCGAGAACAGCGTCGAAATGGGGATGAGCAAGAGAGACGTTTCCCAAGCGTCTTCCACACACGCGCGCGAGGCGGGTGGGGTCCTCAAGCGTGGTGCGGTCACGAGGAGGGTGGGCCCCTCAGGTGGGGTCTGGTCGGAACAGCGCCCAGATCTCCGCCTGTCCATCCGAGATCCAATGGCCAGGAATCGGAGGCTCGCAAAAACAAACCAGCCCCCATGCACTTTTTAGCGTTTGGGAACTTTTGATATCCTATAGTATATAGAGAGTATGTGCACAAATATCTTTAGTTACAAGTCATATCCGAGTAGAGACGCTATTTTTTATCTGAAAACTCAATGGGCTAGCTCTTACGCCACAGAAGAGGAGATGATTACACATTACGGGCAAAAACTCGCTTGGAATGAGCGGCATTGGGAAAATACGTTGAGCTTCATTGTTTGCCTTGTCGACCAATCCTTCAGTTGCATCGACCAGATGCTATATAGTCAACGTAGTCTTTGGTTCTTGGCGACACATTTCGCATGTCACTGCCTAAGCGCAAACGCCAGCTAGCTGGCGACCACACATCCCGATTGTGTTCTCTCCCAACACCTCCCCCCTACTTGTACCTCTCATGCCGGGTGGCCCTAGCTAGAAGAAGAATCACTCCGTTGTTAACAATCAACTAATAGATTCACTCAATTAGAACAAGGATTCGTTACAACTCGAATTACTGAGAGATTAGAAGCTCATCCATGGAGTATTGCAGAGAGGTTGGAAACCAGAGAGGAAGAAGGAGACAGAAGCAGAGGAGGCCGAAGCCGTCCAGTTCACAGCCCCTCAGCCTCTTGTTGTTGTCGTGCTGGTATTTATCGTCCATTCCCTTGTCTCGCTTCCGAGCAGGCCCTGGCCCATCACTGCAGCCCATCTCCTAGGTAGAAGGGTCGCTAACATCCGTGTCCTCCATGAGATCTCTGTGTTGCGCTAATCGTCGGAAAGGGATTCAGTCACATAAACCAATGAGCTACACAAAATTAATTATTTGCCGGTGTCATGCTTGTTGAAGGATAGAGGGATATACGGAATATGATGAATGTATTATTGAGCCTCATGGGCGAGTATATATAGGCGTACAGGGATAAACTTGGAGTGCAAGACAAGACACGAGATCTATCTCTATCCTAGACTACCTAAACCGTACGTATACTCTAACACTCTCCCGCAGTCGTAGCGGGAGCGTCATGAACAACATGAACGACGTGGACGGTCAGACTGGAGATAAACCGAAGTGGACCCCAGAAGGCTGACACTCCTCCGCAGTCGTAGCGGGAGCGTCGTGGACGGTGTCGCGTCGCGGATGCTTGGATTGTAGAAGGAGCTGGTGAGGCGCAGGCGAGGTGGTATCCCTTTGTGCCGATGTCGAGGTAGCCGAGAGCGTGGGTGCTGCAACCTTGGTCGAGGGAGCCGCGCGAGGGATTGCCGTGGTCGATGTCGTGGCCGGGTGCCGGTGTCGATGTAGCCGCAGGCGAGGTGGTGTGCGAGGAGAGTGACGGAGACGCGCCGAGGCAGTCGTGGAGATGGTCGATGCCGAAGTCGATGCAGTCTGGGCCGTCGAGGACGAAGTGCAACCATGGTTTTGCCAGAACCAGGCGCACATCGGGGACGAAGGCATACTCTGGTTTTGCCAGAATCGAGTACGCATAGAAGAACTCGGCGGTGACGCGTCGAAGCAGTCGTAGAGGCGATGCCGATGAAGACATCATCGAAGCCGATGAAGACGAGGCGCCGGTCCGAGCTTGCCAGGCCCGGGGACGCGTCGGGGACGAAGGCACGTACCGGTGTTGCCAGTACCGGGCGTGCGGGGTAGGGAACATTACAAAGTGCGCGCCATGTCGGAGTAGACAAGTAGAGGAGATCTCGACGACGGGTGTCGGAGTAGAGGAGCAGGTGGTGTAGTCGGGGAAGAGGCGAGTCTCGACGACGGGTGTCGGAGTAGAGAAGCAGGTGACGTAGTCGGGGAAGAGGCGAGGACGGTGGCGGCAAAGCTGTAGTGTACGAAGACGTAGAAGGAGGCTAACCCAGCGGTGACCAGGGGTGGTCATGCTGGACGCCTAGACGGGCGTTGCGGTGATCGGCGAGCCCAGCGCGACCTGAAGTGGTTGGCGAGCCCAGCGGCGACCTGAGGTGGAGGCGCGGCGGCGGTACACGAAGTAGGCGAGGAAGACCCGGCGGCGTGACGAAGACCATGCGCGGACGGAGGCGACCCGCGCCGAAGGGGCGGCGCTGTGGTGGCCTCGGACGTTGATGGCGTGTATTTCACACGTTCGTTGGGCAACCCCAAGAGGAAGGTATGATGCGCACAGCAGCAAGTTTTCCCTCAGAAAGAAACCAAGGTTTATCGAACCAGGAGGAGCCAAGAAGCACGTTGAAGGTTGATGGCGGCGGGATGTAGTGCGGCGCAACACCAGGGATTCCGGCGCCAACGTGGAACCTGCACAACACAACCAAAGTACTTTGCCCCAACGAAACGAGTGAGGTTGTCAATCTCACCGGCTTGCTGTAACAAAGGATTAACCGTATTGTGTGGAAGATGATTGTTTGCGAGAGAAAACAGTAAAAACAAGTATTGCAGCAGATTTGTATTTCAGTATTAAAGAATGGACCGGGGTCCACAGTTCACTAGAGGTGTCTCTCCCATAAGATAAAAGCATGTTGGGTGAACAAATTACAGTCGGGCAATTGACAAATAGAGAGGGCATAACAATGCACATACATGACATGATAAGTATAGTGAGATTTAATTGGGCATTACGACAAAGTACATAGACCGCCACAACTGCATCTATGCCTAAAAAGTCCACCTTCAAGTTATCATCCGAACCCCCTCCAGTATTAAGTTGCTAACAACAGACAATTGCATTAAGTATGGTGCGTAATGTAATCAACAACTACATCCTCGGACATAGCGCCAATGTTTTATCCCTAGTGGCAACAAGCACAACACAACCTTAGAACTTTCTCGTCACCGTCCCAGTGTCAATGCAGGCATGAACCCACAATCGAGCATAAATACTCCCTCTTGGAGTTAAGAGCAAAAACTTGGCCGAGCCTCTACTAATAACGGAGAGCATGCAAGATCATAAACAACACATATGTAATAACTTGATAATTAACATGACATGGTATTCTCTATCCATCGGATCCCGACAAACACAACATATAGAATTACAGATAGATGATCTTGATCATGTTAGGCAGCTCACAAGATCCAACAATGAAGCACAATGAGGAGAAGACAACCATCTAGCTACTGCCATGGACCCATAGTCCAGGGGTGAACTACTCACTCATCACTCCGGAGGCGACCATGGCGGTGTAGAGTCCTCCGGGAGATGAATCCCCTCTCCGGCAGGGTGCCGGAGGAGATCTCCGTAATCCCCCGAGATGGGATCAGCGGCGGCGGCGTCTCAGCAAGGTTTTCCGTATCGTGGTTTTTTCGCATCGGGGGTTTCGCGACGGAGGCTTTAAGTAGGCGGAAGGGCAGAGTCGGGGCCCGACGAGGGGCCCACACCATAGGCGGCGCGGGCCCCTCCTTGGCCGCGCCGCCTTGTGGTGTCGCCACCTCGTGGCCCCACTTCGTATGCTCTTCGGTCTTCCGGAAGCTCCGTGGAAAAATAGGCCCCCGGGTCTTCGTTTCGTCCAATTCCGAGAATATTTCGTTACTAGGATTTCTGAAACCAAAAACAGCAGAAAACGAGGAACCGGCACTTCGGCATCTTGTTAATAGGTTAGTTCCAGAAAATGCACGAATATGACATAAAGTGTGCATAAAACATGTAGGTATCATCAATAATATGGCATAGAACATAAGAAATTATCGATACGTCGGAGACGTATCAGACGTCGATGCGCGGGGGACGGCGAAGGTGACTGATACGTCCAAAACGTATCTACTTTCCCGAACACTTTTGCTATTGTTTTGCCTCTAATTTGTGTATTTTGGATACAACTAATGCGGACTAACGCTGTTTTCAGCAGAACTGTTCTGGTGTCTCGTTTTTGTGCAGAAATACAACTTTCAGGAAAAACCTCGGGATTTTGACAGAAGGTCCTATTTTTCCAGAATACTGACGGAGCCAGAAGGACAAATCAAGTGGAGGCCCGAGGGCCCCACACCACAAGGCGGCGCGGCCTAGGGGGGGGCCCGCACGGCCGTATGGTGTGGCCCCCTCGGCCGGCCTCCGACGCCCTCCTTCGGACTACTTATTGGCCTCGACCTAAAAACGCACAGGGAGAAGTCGAAGTCGCCAGAAACCCTCCAGAACGCCGCCACATCGCGAAACTCCGTCTCGGGAGCCAGAAGTCTCCGTTCTGGCACTCCGCCGGGACGGGGAATTGGAGGAGATCATCGCCATCATCACCGCCAACGCCTCTCCATCAACCAGCCATGTTTCCCCCATCCATGTGTGAGTAATTCCCCAGCTGTAGGCTGAAGGGGATGGTAGGGATTGGATGAGATTGGTCATGTAATAGTCATAAGATTGTTAGGGCATGGTGCCTAGTATCCGTAGATGTTACTTTTATGATATTGTTGCAACTTGTTATGCTTAATGCTTGTCACTAGGGCCCGAGTGCCATGATCTCAGATATGAACATGTTATTGTTTCATCATGATATTCATTGTTTATGGTCTTACCCGCAAGTTGTATACACATGTCGCCGTCCGGAACCAATGGCCCCAAAGTGACGTAAATCGGGACAACCGGAGGGAATGGTAGTGATGTGAGGATCACATGTGTTCACGGAGTGTTAATGCTTTGCTCCGGTACTCTATTAAAAGGAGTACCTTAATATCCAAGTAGTTTCCCTAGAGGCCCGGCTGCCACCTGCCGGTAGGACAAAAGATGTTGTGCAAGTTTCTCATTGCGAGCACGTACGACTATAATTGGAACACATGTCTATTGATTGATTAGTACTTGGATACCGTTTTATTATTATCTGCAAATGCCCCTGCTTGATTGTTACATGAGTTTCTCTCATCCATGCAACGCCCTTTCATCCATCTCTGTGCCTACAGTATTTTAATCCTGCTGTTTACTATAATCACTACTACTGTCTTTGTTACTCTGCTGCTGTTATTTTACTACTGCTACTGCTATAAAACTGTTACTACTGATAAACTCTTTCGAGCAAGTCTGTTTCCAGGTGCAACTGAATTGACAACTCCGTTGTTAAGGCTTTCAAGTATTCTTTGTCTCCCCTTGTGTCGAATCAATAAATTGGGTTTTACTTCCCGCGAAGACTGTTGCGATCCCCTATACTTGTGGGTCATCAAGACTATTTTCCGGCACCGTTGCCGGGAGCATAGCTTTATTTGGAAGTTCACTTGGATTGATATTGTTCGCTGCAAATTCTCCATCATGGGTAAACCTCACGATACTAAGGTCGCCATATTACCATCCACTACAAGAAAAGGTACAACTCGAGTACCTCTGCTGCTCTTGATTCACCATCTGTGATTGATAAACTTGTTTCACCGCCACAAGCTTCACTTGTTGGTACTTCTGCTGAATCTGAAAACTCTTATAATATTGATGATGCTTCTGCTGTGCTTGATGATAGTGGTTCATTGGGAACTTTTCTAGATGCTACAATTGCTAGGTCTAGACAAAGTGAAAATGCTGAAACTCCTGATGCTACTACACCTGTTAATTCACCTGAACTTGATTATTCTAGTGATGATCCTGATGAAGATTATGTGGAGCTTAATGATGATTTTATTGAAAAATGCAATGCTACTACCGATGCAAGAAAAATTAAAAAGTTGCTTGCGTAACATGCTCGTTAGATATAAACCGTCTCCCGATCCTAAATTCGCCACATCTCCTATAAACATTAAGGATAAAGATTATGATTTTTCTCTTGATCTATCTCATATAGCTATTGTTGAGAAAACACCCTTTTGTGGTACTCGAAAAAGAAAGTGCCGTTGAACACATGATTGAGTTATCTACTCCGAGTAGCTTGTTTTCTCGATGATGTTAAGAAGCGTACTTACTTTGTTGCTAAAATCTTTCCATTCTCATTAAAGGATGACGCTAAAACTTGGTATAATAGTTTGCCACCTAATTCTATTAAAAGTCCAAAAGAATTGTTTGATGTTTTCTTCCGTAAATACTTTCCTGCTAGTGCTCAACATGTTGCTTTGTAGAGAATTTATAATTTTGACCAGGAAGATGGAGAGAAATTGCCTGAGGCTTGGGCGAGATTTTGCTCTCTTATTAGAGCTCGGCCTGACCATGATTTGGAAAAGCATGATTTACTTGATATATTTTATAGTGGACTAACCATTGAGTCTAGGGCATACCTGGATAGTTGTGCTGGTTGTGTTTTCAGGAAAAGAACTCCGGACGACGCTGAAGAATTATTGGCTAAAATAGGCCGGAATCATGATGATTGGACTATACCTGAACCAACCCCAACACCGATACTGAAGAAGAGGGGTATGATTAAATT
Source organism: Lolium rigidum (assembly GCF_022539505.1). NCBI lineage: Eukaryota > Viridiplantae > Streptophyta > Magnoliopsida > Poales > Poaceae > Lolium > Lolium rigidum. Next base: position 39,937,475 of record NC_061512.1, read on the forward strand.
AAATGATGAAGATATGAGGGAAGCCAAGAAGTCTCTCAAGGAGAAAGGTATTAAATCTGAAGATGTGAAGAATCTTCCTCCCATAGAAGATATATGTGAGATAATTCCCCCTTCACCCATGATTGAGGTAAACTCCCTTCAACGCTTTACTAGAAAAGATATTCCGTATTCAAAACCTCCTGCGCAATGCTTAGATGAGTTTGATAATTATATTGTTAAGCAAGAAAATTTTAATATGAGAGTAGAGAATCATCTAATGGAAAATTCTCAAGCTATTAGTGAATTGCATGATATTGTGGAGAGAACCTCCAATGATGTTAAGATGCTTGTTAAACATTTTCATATGGTTCAAACTCAAATTGATGAACTCACTAAAGTGCAAAATGACTTGTTGGGAAATAATTCTAAAGAAAAACATGCTTATGAAGTAACAACTAGAGGTGGTGTTTCTACTCAGGATCCCCTATATCCTGAGGGACATCCCAAAAGAGTTGAACAAGATTCTCAACGAACTAAAACTAGTGCTCTATCTAAGAAAAAGAAAAAGAAACATAAGAATGTTGTAGAATCCTCTGAACCTGTTAATGATCCTAATAGTATTTCTATTTCGATGCTGAAACTGAAAGTGGTAATGAACATGATAAAGATAATGATAAGAATGATACTCCCGATAAAGAAGAGGTTGAAGAAGAACCTGAAAAGCATGCTAAAAATAAAAAGTACACTAAAGAAGATTTTATTGCTGAGAAACATGGTAATGAAAGAGAACCTTGGGTTCAAAAGCAAATGCCTTTTCCTGCTAAGAAACTAAAATCAAAGGAAGAAGAACACTATAATAAATTTTGTGATTGGATGAAACCTTTATTCTTGCAAATCCCTTTGATCGATGCTATTAAATTGCCTCCTTATTCAAAGTATATGAAAGATATTGTTACTAACAAAAGGAAAATCCCTAATGAGGAAATTTCCACTATGCTTGCTAATTACTCTTTCAATGGCAAAGTTCCAAAGAAGTTGGGCAACCTAGGTATACCTACTATTCCTTGTTCTATTAAGAATAATTATGTTAAAACTGCTCTATGTGACTTGGGAGCCGGTGTTAGTGTTATGCCTTTTTCTCTTTATAAGAGACTTTACTTAGATAAGTTGATACCTACCGATATATCTTTGCAAATGGCTGATAAATCTATCTGCTATTCCTATTGGTATATGTGAGGATGTTCCTGTTCAAGTTACTAATAACTGCTTGATATTAACTGATTTTGTTGTGTTGGAAATGCCTGAAGATGATAATATGTCTATTATTCTTGGGAGACCTTTTCTTAACACCGCAGGGGCTATTACTGATTGCAATAAAGGAAAGGTTACTTTCAATGTTGATGATAAGGAGCACACCGTCTATTTCCCCAAGAGGATTGAAAAAGCATGCGGAGTTAATACTATTTCTAATGTGAGAACTATCAAAGTTGAAACTATCGATTGTCCTATATATGAGCCTAAAGAAGATTATCAAACTCTTATGATTGGATCCATATCAATACAATTCAAGGTAACATGATTGATTTGAGGTTTATTTCTTCATATGCTATGTAAAAATTTATTTGGTGGCAAGACTTGATCAACCTTGTTAACAAATACTTTTTATATGCATAGAGGAGGTAAACAACATCTCTTTCTTCCTCCACTTGCCCTAGTTGTTGTAGCACTTTTAATTTGCAAAGTTCCTTAGTTAATTGGAGATTTCAAAAAATTTCCTGGCCAGTAATAATAAACTTAATACCCAGAAATGCGCATTTTTCAAAGTTTTCAAAAATTCGCAAAAATTACACCGTTGGTCCTATTTTTCGACGAGGCACTGGGAGCACCGTGAGGATGACCCGTGGGGCACCACAGGGTGCCACACCACCAGCTCGGCGCGACCAAGGAGGTGGGCGCGCCACCCTGTGGTGTGGGCCCCTCCTTGCCCCACTATTTCATCTCTTTCTCCCAACATCTTCTCTCTCCCGAAAAAACTCGAACCAGCTTTCTCTCACTCGCGTTTTTGCTTAAGAGCTCAGGATTTTTTCGATCTCTTTGCTCAGCCCAGATTTCTGTCTGAAATTTGGCACATTTGCTCTCCGGTATGTGACTCCTCCGCCTATCCAAGTAGAATTTTGTTTGGTTGAGTATATCTTGAATATTTTGTTGCTGTAGGTAACATGTTTAGTGAGCTTGCATGCTTGTTCTAAGTGGTAGAAACTAGTTTTGATGCATGATTAGTACTCTAGCTAGTTCCTATGGTAGTTTCCCTCGATTATATGTCACCAAATCAAGTTTTATATTGTTTGTTGAAAAATTTCAGAAAATGGAAGGGAGTAGGTACCAACTCAACCAACAGGAATTGGAGGTGCAACCGGTCATGAGAGTTCACCGAGAAGAAGGAGTATATCCCACTTACTATCCGTGCGTGGATTTTATGAGAAGTGCAGGGATCTTGCAGGACGTTCAAAGTTTAATCTCTCGTGCAGGGTTGGATGATTTTGTTGATGGTCAACCATGCCAATATGCAAAACTGACTATGTCGGTAGTGCAAGATTTTAAATTCAATTGGTCACGATCTAACCCCATGGTTCAGTACAAAAATTATAATAAAACTGTCAACTTGCCATTCAATGATTTTTGTGCAGCAATCAGAGTGCCGCAGTGGGGATCATGCGAGAAGATAAAGGGATCGCCGCAAGAGTTCTTGGACCTCTTCAAGATGATTTGTCATGGAAGAAGTTTCTCAGAGGATGGTGGTAAAATCAGTAGCATTCATTTCCCAGCTATTCGTTACTTTGCTTATTTCATTACCAAGTGCGTTCTAGCAAGAAAGAATGGAAGTAAAGTATCTATCCAGGATCTAGCTTTTCTAGCTGCTGCATTACAAGGTAATAGGACTTATAACTTGGGAGCTTTGATAGCCAACAGACTTGCTACTAACCGTGAGAAGGGAGGAATTTGTGGAGGTCTCATCGCCTCTCGCTTATTAGCTATGTATAATGTAGAACCTCACCGTCTTGATATTCAGCTCCCCATAGAGAAACTTGACATAGTCTCCATGATTAAGCATGAATTTTTTTCTGATTCGCTAATTTGAGAAACCTGTCTTACAGAATAACATTTTACAAGAAATCTTGGACAATGACTAAGAAAGTTGAAAAATTAATAGGATTGTCTGCACCTTCTCTGTTTAACCTTGATTCCAGGGAGGATTGGTCGACCACGGAAAGTGCAGTTAATGCATACATAGAGGGAGGAAGCCATCGTGCAAGAGATAACACGGATGAGGTCGAGGAACACCTCGATTCGTCATCAGATGCAGCAAGCTCTTCGCACCAACACGTTGGGCATGAGGAGCCTCCACGCTTTTCTTCTGCATCGGTACCTTATTATGACTACTCCATGTATGATCCACCGGCGTGGAACCCAGACCCTCGATGGGATTGAACTCCACTTAGGCCAAAAGCCTAAGCTTGTGGGGAGGTATACCGGCATCACTCATTCTTTGCATATTATGGTTGTTGGATACTTGTACATACTTGTTTAGTCTCTTTGAGTGGTTTTCTAATGAGAGGGAGATGATAATTGGGGAAGTGCTGCCTGAAAACAGATTCTGGACTGTTACTAGAAAAATTCGTGCGCACAACCAGAACGTTATTTTGAGCTGCCAATTTTTGTGCAGGTTCCCCAGGTTGTTATCTAACTTTCATTAGTTGAACACTTTTCGAGCTGAGCAACGTAAGATTTTTGTAAAAATCGATTTCTGTACTGCTTGTCGGGTTTTGGCAGATTTCTGCCATCTCGCTTTTCTGTGTTTCTTTTAGTTTTCATTTTCTTGTTCTTGCTTTGTTTCTTTCCTAAAACACAAAAAGACCAAAAATATTTCTGTTGTTTCTCTTCACCATTTGTTTATCTTGGTTTCTTGCATTTGTTTCACTTTGTTTGCTATTGCTAGTTTGCTATAAGAAAACCCAAAAAGATTTTGCTTTGTTTGCTTGTTTCCTTTTGTTCTTGTTCTCAAATTCGAAAACACCAAAAATATTTGCTGTTCTTCTTTGGTTTGTAAAGTTCATTATGAGTTCAATGGTCTTCGGTAGCTGGAGCGTGGTTTTCATTTTATATTATCCAAGCTACACAAGTGAAAAGGCAATAATGACGATCTACGACAATCTGATTGTGGTGAGAGGCTGGTATGAACTCTATTTGTTTTCATTTTTGTACATATACTCATCCATGTGAGCATGCTTAGTTGGTTCATGTGAGGTATATGTCATTTAAGAAAGTCTAGTAGTTCACGATCTCTCATGTTTAGCTCAAATTTATTAATATGAGTAGCATGTCATGGATGTTTGCTTGCATTGTTTTATTCATAGATAGGTATGATATTGTGGTATCCTCCTCTGAATAATTCGTTTGAATTAACTTGGCACATGCTCACGCATGCATATGACTGAACAAAAGTCAATTAAACCTCGATGATTTACATTGCTTCAGAGTTCTTGTATCACTTTTATGCCTCAGTTAATTTATTTTGCCGCAAGCATGATTATGACAGTTATTGCTCTCTTGATTTGTCGCTCCCTAGTCTTTTGCTAGCCTTCACTTGTATTGAGCGGGAACGCTGCTCGTGCCTCCAAACACATGAAAACCAAGTTATTCCAGAGTGTCCACCATAAATACCTATGCATGGCATTTCAAACCATTCCAAGTAAATTCTCATGCGCTACCTTTAAAACCTTCAAAATGCTTCTTAATTTGTGTTGATGTTTCATAGCTCATGAGGAAGTATGTGGTGTTTAACTTTCAACCTTGTCATTTACTCTTGACGGATTTTCATATGGACTAGTGGCACATCCGCTTATCCAATAATTTTGCAAAAAGAGCTGGCAATGGGGTTCCCGACCCGATTAATCAAACTTCACTAATAATTCTCTTCACATGTTTTGCTCTGATTCATCAGTAAGCAACTTAATTTTGCAAATAGACACTCCTCCATGGTATGTGATTGATGGAAGGCACCCGAGGATTCGGTTAGCCATGGCTTGTGTAAGCAAAGGTTGGGGGGAGTGTCACATAATAAAACTAAAGTACGTGTGTAAACAAAAGAGAAGAGGGATGATCTACCTTGCTGGTAGAGATAACGTCCTTCATGGGAGCCGCTCTTGAAAGTCCGGTTGGCGAGGTAGTTGGTGTACCCATTACCATTCGTTGACAACTACAAACACCTCTCAAAATAATTTTACTCCTGCTTTACAAATGAAAAGCTCTAGCGCATGTTAATCCCTACTTCCCTCTGCGAAGGGTCAATCTTTTACTTTTATGTTGTGTCTCCATCCTTTCTTTGAGCACTTTCTTGAGAGCACAACTGTCATTCTTAGTGTAATATGCTTGTCTAAAAATATGATTGATTGTGGTATAACTTTGATGCTTTTATCTTTGACAATCACTATTTCTAGTCTTTCTATGAACTTCAGAGGTGCCCGGGCATTTATGTTTTGCCGATCAAATACAGGCAAGCGAGATACCACTTTATCATACTCTCTTATGAACATTGCAATCCTGCTTATATACATGATTCATGATGCTTATTATTAATTGTTGGTACCTCTTCATGATTGACATAGTCTGTTAGATGATCTTATTTGCATGTATCTTATTATGAACTGCTTAAGTATTAGCCATATCATGAGAATATATACATCATATGAGCAAATGTGTTCGTGAAAGTTCTTTTATCGCTCAGTTGTTAACTGAATTGCTTGAGCACAAGCAATAAGCTAAGCTTGGGGGGAGTTGATACGTCCAAAACGTATCTACTTTCCCGAACACTTTTGTTATTGTTTTGCCTCTAATTTGTGTATTTTGGATACAACTAACGCGGACTAACGCTGTTTTCAGCAGAACTGTTCGGTGTCTCGTTTTTATGCGAAATCCAACTTTCGGGAAAAACCTCGGGATTTTGACAGAAGGCCCTATTTTCCCGGAATACCGACGGAGCCGAAGGACAAATCAGGTGGAGGCCCGAGGGCCCCACACCATAAGGCGGCGCGGCCTAGGGGGGGCCCGCGCGGCCCTATGGTGTGCCCCCTCGGCCGGCCTCCGACGCCCTCCTTCGGACTACTTATTGGCCTCGACCTAAAAACGCACGGGGAGAAGTTGAAGTCGCCAGAAACCCTCCAGAACGCCGCCACATCGCGAAACTCCTTCTCGGGAGCCAGAAGTCTCCGTTCTGGCACTCCGCCGGGACGGGGAATTGGAGGAGATCATCGCCATCATCACCGCCAACGCCTCTCCATCAACCAGCCATGTTTCCCCCATCCATGTGTGAGTAATTCCCCAGCTGTAGGCTGAAGGGGATGGTAGGGATTGGATGAGATTGGTCATGTAATAGTCATAAGATTGTTAGGGCATGGTGCCTAGTATCCGTAGATGTTACTTTTATGATATTGTTGCAACTTGTTATGCTTAATGCTTGTCACTAGGGCCCGAGTGCCATGATCTCAGATCTGAACATGTTATTGTTTCATCATGATATTCATTGTTTATGGTCTTACCCACAAGTTGTATACACATGTCGCTGTCCGGAACCAATGGCCCCGAAGTGACGAAATCGGGACAACCGGAGGGAATGGTAGTGATGTGAGGATCACATGTGTTCACGGAGTGTTAATGCTTTGCTCCGGTACTCTATTAAAAGGAGTACCTTAATATCCGGTAGTTTCCCTTGAGGCCCGGCTGCCACCGGCTGGTAGGACAAAAGATGTTGTGCAAGTTTCTCATTGCGAGCACGTACGACTATAATTGTAACACATGCCTATTGATTGATTAGTACTTGGATACCGTTTTATTATTATCTGCAAATGCCCCTGCTTGATTGTTACATGAGTTTCTCTCATCCATGCAACGCCCTTTCATCCATCTCTGTGCCTACAGTATTTTAATCCTGTCGTTTACTATAATCACTACTCGCTGTCTTTGTTACTCTGCTGCTTGTTATTTTACTACACTACTTGCTATAAAGCTGATACTACTGATAAACTCTTTCGAGCAAGTCTGTTTCCAGGTGCAGCTGAATTGACAACTCCGTTGTTAAGGCTTTCAAGTATTCTTTGTCTCCCCTTGTGTCGAATCAATAAATTGGGTTTTACTTCCCGCGAAGACTGTTGCGATCCCCTATACTTGTGGGTCATCAGTGACCGCGTGCGGCGACGCCACGGCCTGAGGGGCCAGCGCAGCTGCAGGGCGCGAGTCGGTGCAGCGGCGGGACGCCACCAGCGACGTACGCGCCTCAGAAGGCGCGTCGTTGGCTAGCAGCGTGGACCAAAGGTGGCGGCGCTGCGACCCGAAGGGGCGACGCAGCGGCAACCCGATGCTCGATCGGTGGTAGGCGCATGCTCGGGGACGTGCTTGGCGTAGACGTGCGCGGGGTCGGTTGATCAGACCGACGGTGGCACGATACGCGTCATGGCGTGGACAACGTGCAGATCGTAGCCGATGGCGCTACAGAACTGGACGCCTATACTGCCGGATGCATGGCTGGAACGATCGGCCTGGGGTCCGGTACGACCGGCCTGGGCGCCGGTCCAACCGGCCTGGGGCCCGGTCTGACCAGCCGGGGCGCCGGTCCAACCGGCCTGGAGCCCAGTCTGCCGGCCTGGGTGCCGGGTGACTGGGCGGAAGCCCCTGGATAGCGGCCCGGTAGGCATCGGTTCTGGGCCCGGTTTGGTCCGGTCCGACCCGGTCTGGAAACCGGTCCGGCCGGTTGTAGCGCCGGGTAATCCGGTCAGGTGGCCGGTCTGCCGGCCGTGGTGCCGGCCCGTCCGGTGTTGAGGCCGGTCGACCGGGTCGTGGCGCCGGCCGCCTGACGGATCTGACCGACGGCGGCACGATACGCGCCATGGCGTGGACGACGCGCAGATCGGAGTCGATGGCGGCATTGTCGATGTAGTCCCGGTCGATGGCGACGAAGACGGACAGGCGATGGAGACCGCGCGAGCAAGAACAGCCTGCTGCGATGCACGTAGGGGCGCCCCGTGTGCGGCGCGTGCGGCTGTGCTGTGCGGTTGATGGCCGGTGCAGGTCGATGCCGTTGTCGGAGTAGAGGCGCAAGAGGACGATGGCGATGGGCGACTCAATCCGATCTATGATCGGTAAACCAAAAAGGAAAAAAAGCCGGTCGAGCGACCGGCGACGCAAAAAGAAAACCATTCTACGGATTGGAAAAAAAAGACTCGAGGGCAGCGGATCAACGGATCGGCGGACGAACCCTCATACGTGTTGCGCGGCCCCCGGACTAGGCCATGGAGATTGACCTCCCCGGGGGCGGCGCAGGTGGAAGCGCGGGCAGCGGCAAGGTCAAGATCAGCACCGCTCTGATACCATGTTGAAGGATAGAGGGATATGCGGAATATGATGAATGTATTATTGAGCCTCATGGGCGAGTATATATAGGCGTACAGGGATCATCTTAGAGTGCAAGACAAGACACGGGATCTATCTCTATCCTAGACTACCTAAACCGTACATATACTCTAACAATGCTCACTCTGCTGGCTGCACGTAGATACAGACCTGCCGATGCCTCACTTCCGAATTCATCCAAATCTGACACAGTCTCGGCGTCTCGCAGTTCAGATTTTTTTTAAAACATAAGGCCAAAGGTCTAGCTTTAAATTAATAAAACCACAATAACGTAGAGTTATAAATTGCTCAAAGACAACTTACAAACATCAAGGACTAAAACATTACAAAGAACACAGCTTGACTTCGATGCCATCATCTGGAGGAGAAGGACAAAGCAAAGTAGAGGCAATGCCGTGCAGCTCGCCACCGGAGAACCCTGCCAACATCAAGTCATGGCGCAATGCAACCAGCATGCCATCTGCCTCCACCTCCGAACAAGGCCCCAACCTCGTAGAGAGTCGAACCATCAGCAGGCGGAGCAACTCTCCCTAGAGTAAGCATGAGCACATAGGCAGAATGCCAAGGTCCATCGCCAGACACGATCACCACACGCGAAAAACAGCGAGACCACCAGCCTCATTACCGACACCCAAAACACTTCAGCTTGAGGACAGAACTAGCCGAAGAAGACACGACAAGCGCCCCTACCAGCACACCAAGCAGCACACGCAGTACGACCACCTCCCGCCGTCCCAAGGCGACGTCTCCAAGGAGAAGAACGACGCGCCCGAGCGCCGTCGCCGCCCAATCTGTAGATTTTAGGTTTTCACCCGGGCACAAAGGGAGGAGGGAAGGGGGATGTACCTCAGCGTCACCTCCAAGAAGGATGACGAAGTCAAAGACATAGCCAACGTCATGGCCACCCCGCATACCAAGGATCTCTCCTGGCCAGAGCCCCCGACCCTGCCACCCTAACAAAGCACTAGGAACCAAAGAGGACTACAGGTTCCATGGCCTTGGGGTGGGTACCACGCGACCGCCGCCCATAGTCTTCAGATCTGACACAAGGTCGACGGGGCGACCACCGCGCCGCGAGCGCCCTCCCATATATCCTCTATGTAACCATAATATGTGTCCTTTTGACCTTTGTTGTTTGTTGCATCAAAGCGGACACCACTGTTTTAGTTGGTGCTTTTTTTTTATCTTGGGCAATCATGTAAAATATATTCTCATTTATCTCGTACCCTTGGAAAGTCAATACAGTCGAAGATGGTGTCTTGGCCAACAAGTACACCTAATCTCCAACAGTGGTGTCATTCATGAGTGTTTTTGCAACCAACCGCCGAAAGTCTCCATGTGTTCACGTATAATCCAGTCGTCCAACTACCCTGGCTTTTGGGAGCGTACAAAATTCTTGTGTACATTGATATATTGAGCCATCAAGGTGGAACTTTGTAGAGCTATGTAGTGTGATTGAGTGAAAGAATGGCCGTCCATACTTATCATTGATTTCTTTCCTAACGTGCCTTTTCCAGTCAGTCACCCCTCGTGCCGCGATTCAGGAACACTAATCGGCTTAAGGTCAGAAATAAAGTAAACATAGAACTCAATGACCTCCTCTATTCCATAGCCCTTGGAGATGCTTCATTCTGGCCTAGCACGGTTACGAACATATTTCTTTAAGACTCCCATGAAACTCTCGAAGGGGAACATATTGTGTAGAAACATAGGACCGAGAATGGAAATCTCATCGACCAGGTGAATGTGCAAAAACCTTCATAATATTCACTACAAACAATTCGCAAGTCCATAATGATTTTAGTTCGTCAGCGAATGTGCAAAAACCTTCATAGAGAGATGATGTTGACGGTTTGGAAAACCCTGACGAACCTCGCGTCACAGATGGCCAGATTGACGGTTTGGGCATCCCGTCATGAATCCATGACGACATGCCTAAGTCCTGAGCCCGTCCGGCCCATACCGTCGTGACGCGAAAGTTCCGTCATGCTATCGGTTCCCCGATTCGGCAACCATTGCGTCAGGTGTGCCAGGCTAATGATTGAGGTTTCCGATCTGTCGGGTGACATCACCTTTGTCATTTACGATGGCGTCAGTCAAAACGTGGATGAACCAAGATTAGCCAAATGGGCCAATCAGACTAACACTGCAGCGTTTACTATGTGGCCATGTGTCCCTATTGCGGGTTGCCACGTGGCATAACTTTCTAGACCGAATGGACAATAATAAGCGCGTAGCTGGCCCAATGAAAGGGCGACACATGGCACAACTTTCTCGCCGAATTGACCAGTAATATGTGAGTACTTGGGCCAATGAAAAGGCGACACGTGGTACTAAGAGGTTCCTGCAGCTCCAATGAAAGTGCAGCACGTGGAAACACAAACCGACCCACTTAAATCTCTTTCATGAGGCCCTTAGATATTAATGCAAAATCCGGCCCAATAAAGATTCCTCCTATCAGGCCCATAAATATTAGAGAAAATATAGCCCAATTAATATCACTTACAGGGCCTAAAGATCATAATGTTAAAAGCGGCCTTACTAAGATTACATTTACTAGGCTAAAATGCGAAATCCGGCCCAATTAAGATTTCTTCTATGAGTCTCATTAATATTTGAGAAAATGTGGCCTAATAAATATCATTTTTACAGAGCCTAAAGATCGTAATGTTAAAAGGGGTCTTCCTAATATTACATTTACTAGGCCGAAAAATTCTAATGCTAAAAGAGAGCCCAATTTACATTCCTCCTATTAGGCCCATAAATATTTAGATCGTAACCAAATTTGGCCTAGCTTGGATGGTAAGCACAACTAATACAGCACGTCGATAGGCTTTTTGCAGCTCATTTTGGAGGAACATTTGAAAAGGCCCATTTACCTGTAGGGCCCAATAGCTTAAAAACAACCAACATTAACCACGTCAGTTATTTTTGAAACCTAACAATGTTAGTTATTATTAATTATAATAACTGATGTAGTTAGGTTTCAAAATGTCAGTTATTATTAATTATTATAGATTAATTCTCCTCAAATAAAAACTATTACATATTTGTATTTCCTCAAGAAGAAATTACATGCTCATAATAAAATCTCGGACATTGTGGACCATCAGGAACAAGGAGAGGAAAATAATAGTTCGACCGTGCAACGTCAGGCATGACATTATCTGGGCCAAAAATTCTATCTTTGATCTAGTATTATCTCGCCTAAATTGTCAATCCTTGTCTCGATGTGAGCCTGTTGCTTTTCGGCTTCTTGCACAATGTTGGCCAGCTCATCCATTTGATCACGCTATCAGTTAACAACATCTAGGAGCTCTGCGCTGGCCCTCTTCTCTATCGCCAGATCTGAAGCAAGGTCATTCATTATTGATGCAGTGGATACTGCCTTGGCCTCACTCTTAGGTCCTCCGGATACCATAGGTAGAGAGGGTTGTTCTTTCATTTTAGCCTTGGTTTGCGACAAATAAACAAGGTTATCGGATCCAGGAAGATACATTCTCGTTAGAGAGGACTCGTTGAAAGATGTCTTACCAGTGCATCATGTACACCAGTGAAGAAGCCATTATTCAGGCTGACGTGACACTCCTTAAATAATTCAAAAGAAGTGGGATCCTTACAATTGTACTCTTTTCCCTGAAATCACCCACATACATGATACCATCGTCTTACATGTACGTGGATCTGGTATAAAGGTACAATGTGCATAAAGGCTCATACAAACAGCTACCTACTTACTTTAATGTATCAGCAGTTGTCCAACATAGAAGTAAAAAGTTTCCACATGAAATTGGCAATGTGAACAACATGGAATGAAAATGCAATTAGTTTTATTATAGTTGAAACATCCAGTATATGCATTGAGCGAAAGTAAAACTAGATAGTCATCATACTTGGTACATTGTTCGCATTATTCTGACGAACTAAACAAACGACTAGACTAACCAAATTTTGTAGGTTGTGCACTGCATCGCAATACGACACAATATCTTGATGAAACTAAACCTTGGAACAGATTTTCTGGTTATTTACACGGCTGGTAGAATGGAACTGACCTTAGCATGAGGATCGCTGCAGTGCTCCGCAGGCTTGTCAAAATTTCCTTTCTTTCGGGGGCAATTTGACCTAGTGTCTCCTTTGTTCTTAATACAATGTGAATGCACATGCACATGATTTCCGAGTGCATTGTTGTGTTCTCTTGCTAACTTTGATGCTATGATGGCAGGCTCGAGCCTTATCTTCCATTTGGATTGTAAACTGGAAGTTTGCCATACATAAGCAGGAGCAGCCTTTTGAGTCTGTTTGCCGTGTTTGCCGTGTTTTCTGTCCTTTCAACAAACCAATCACCTTCAGCTTCTGGATCAACATAAAATAACATACATTTAGAATATTCAAGTGGTACTCCTGGAAGTAACTTATTCAATACAACAAACATCACTACTGTCGCATTATGGAGTTCAATATCTATAAGGGCATGGTCCTTTATCATCATTACCCATGTTAGAGGGAGGAAGTTACCTACTAAACATGCATAAAGAACTAGGATACTAAGCCTCCCCTTTTACTAGACTTTTCCTGCCTCTGCATCTTTTGAGTGTGCGTGAGGGATGAACAGAAGGAGAAGAAGACACGTTTATTATGATGTGCATGAGGGGTGAATAGAAGGAAAAAGTGATGCAGAGACACAAAAGTAAGAACTTATAACCAACGAAATCAAGGTGCACCCGGAAGATCCTTTAAAATAATCAACTACTCCCTCCTTTTGGAAATATAAGATGTTGAAGCACTTTCTTTAGTTTACCCATTTTAGTTTGTCTATAGTCTATTTTTAGTACTATGTAGGTGTTTACTCACTTTAGTTTGTATCTAGTCTACTTTATAAGCACCTAAAACATCTTAGAGGGAGCATCTTCTAGAATAACGAACCATATTCTCCCGAGATCTATATGAACAAACAAATGAACCGTCAACTAGCCAAATCCACTACACAATCGAACAGATCAAGAAACAATCGAGTTAACCAGGCGAAAAGTAGAGTATACCCATTTCTATGCCGTTGCTCCGCACCAATGCTCACGCACCGAAGACACGGCTGACCGAGACAGGCGTGAACGGCACCAGCGGGAGGGAGGTCGCGAAGGAGATGATTTTGCCGAAACAGTGACATTCTATCCTGGGGGAAAGAAGGGCCACGATGTGAGCGAAGTGGGAGGGATCTATAAGAATAAAGGGATGGAGAAATAGGCTAAGGACGGTGGTGGATGTGGCCGGAGACGGAGACGGGGCAGACGTAGAGGTCGATCTAGGGTTTATTGAAATGAGGAAAACCATGTTCATTTCGGTTGGGTGCGAGTTATGGTTCCCTTGGGTTAAAAGTACTATAATATCCTTGACCTCAGACGTGGTTGAGGTGTTACAATTTCCTGAGTCAGGGATAGATGGGACATTACCGATGGTTCTCGCCAATATGAATGCAAAATTTCGGGACATTTCAGATTTCACCTCACTCTTAGACTTGATGGGCTCAAGTTGGGCTACCTACACACCGGCGACACCGCCACACGGAGGGACATGGCTACGTGGAGGGACATGGCCAGACACATGGTTAGATTATGATATTGCCTATACATTTGTATTTTTCGATTTAAAAAAATCTTTGCACTCAAATTGCCTCAATGTAGCCTGAGCTAGAAAAAATTAATTATTGAGCAAGGCTAAGCCTGGGAGTTTGCTGGACTTGATTGGGGTTGATTCAAAGTCGATCGGTGACCATAGAAGAGGCTAGCTAGGTTTATTTTTTATTTCCCGAATAACTTTAGATTTTATGTTCAATCGCGTGGTGGTCTATTCAATTATGCACCAGCAATAACTGACTCAGGGTAACACCTTTTTCGGGCGTCCAACCATTGATACGATGTCTGGTGTCACTATTCACTGCACGATATGACCCGCATTAAAACAACGAGTCAAGTCATAGGGGTACTCCATTGTGACCTACGTTTCTGCACTCTACTAACTTGTGTAAATAGTTAAACACACATATGCACTTGATGCGCAAAAACATTACAACTGCTGCACGATCTGGAAGACAAACAGAGCTATCGTATCAACAATTTGTATAACACGCAAAGTTCTGACGGAGAATATCGAGCCGGGTATGAGAGAGAGAGAAGTGCTTCCTAAATGAAATATAGACATGCTCACCAAATAGAAAAATACATAAGTGCAATGTAGGAGTATCACAAGAGGACTACTGCTGAAATACCGACTTCATTCATAATACAGACCGGTCCACCACACGGATAATATACACATTTGTATTTGATGTGTCTAAATTTGAATGTGCTAGATATAGTAAACAGATACATAATACAGACCTCCACACCACATAGAGAATATACACATTTGTCTTAGATTTATCTGGACACATAATACAGCTAGACGTGATGAATCTGTATCGCAAGAAGACGGTGGAGAATAGGCATAATCTGTGTTGCAAGAAGATTATGGAGAGAACGGTTAAGGAATGATTATTTTTCATCACTACCTTCCATCGTCGAGGCATTGGATACCCGATCGTTCCCTGGAGAAACAATTTCATTCTCGACACACCAGCTAGAATCCCTAATGTAAGGTATGGATTTTTCGTGCGGTGTCACTGAAATCTAACAGTTCACTTATCCAAACATTATTAGATTTGTCGAGATACTATGAGGCAGGACCGATGTGAGTAAGAGAACATATACTATGAGGCAGGACCGATGTGAGTAAGAGAACAACAGCTTTCAGTTCAAATATATTTCAACTTCACCACCGGAGAAAATATTTCATCAAAGTCAATACCTTTTCGAACTCTGGCTGAATCCTTTCATATCTAGCTTGGCCTTGTACCCATGGATGTTACATGAACTGACGTATTTTAGTACGTGTGACCTGCTCAGTACCTTCTGGAAAGATAGAAGCTGTAGATCCCGTTTCATCCACACGATGCAGCCATAACCAAGTACAAAGAAGCAACATGTTGAAATTCCTATCCCGGATACATCACGAGGATAGTGTGGCGAAGGCTTGTCCATTTTCCCTTGGTTTCGTGTAATGTAAATGAAATAGATACCTAATTTAAAATAGAACGGATAATTCTTTTAGGGAATTCCGTACAACACAATACATGCAAACAAGTCAAATGCATACAACTGCTACCTCTTGACACCACAGGTCAGACAGAAAGATCTATACTACCCCAGCTCTATCTTGACAGAAATAGTACTACACTAGCTAAAAGAAAAAAAAATCAAGTGCTACAACAAGAGCTGAACAAAAAGAAGATCTTGGAATGAAGTACCTTCTCTTGGCAAATATACGGCAAAAACAACTATTCCATTTCCTCAACAAAATATATAGATTGGAAAAATGCAGATAACACCACTACTCCTATATTACAACGAAGTAGCTAATATTATAAAGCAAATGATTGTCATGAAAAAGTTCATGTTTTTTCCCAGGCTTAACCCATTTTTGCAATCTTGGAGCTCTTAATATAGTGCATGTGCTTTGCTTCAAATAGAGCATACAAATCTCCTTCAGCTCCACGGCGGTGGCAAGAGGTTATGTTACCTTTGAGTCGACGGATAGTCGGTGATACCACCGTAGGGTAGACCTCCGCCACGTCTCCCGCCTTCTCCCCATCGCCGCCACCACGTACAAGATCTAGCGGAACAAGAGAGGAAGAGGTGACCGGATTAGGGCCGCTGCGCTCATCTACGGCGGATGCGCACACCATTCAGACGAGAGGAGTGTAAAATATACTAGTATTACTATAATGCCATTGTGAAGACTGGTCTCACTGCCATATGGACTCACCTACCAGCAGGCCCACGCTGGTGCTTATGAGAGATGTTTAGATCGGTGCTTAGATCGGTATACTTCTTTCAGGCTTGTGCTTAGGCATACTTCTTTTGGGATTGTGCTTATGAGAGATGCTTAGGTCGGTGCTTACGGATGTATGATGGGTTGTGTTTAGAGGGGTGCTTAGAAAGATAAACCAAGCTTTTTGCTAAGCACCGCTGCATATTTGTAGAAGACACACCTCTTCCAAACATGTTTAATAAACTATTATTGTGGGTATCACAACACATATTGCAGACATACCAGTTATCTGAGAGGAAGGATGAGTGGCACTATTGTTGGGGTGAGAGTTATTCTGCTAAGAAATTCTATGATCACATTCATGCTCATCTGATGGTGCCTAAGGTTTATACATGGCTTTGGAAGTCCTCTTGTGTAATGAAGTCTAAGGTGTTTGCTTGCCTAATCCTGTCTGATAGGTTGAACACAAGAGATCTACTGAGGAGGAGACATTGGAATGTCACAGATGATACTCATTGTGTTCTTTGCCCATCCAGAAATTATGAGGATAGAATACATTTATTCTTCCATTGTACTTTCAACAGCAGAATTTGGAATTATCTCCAAATAGAATGGCATCACCATGATGATTTACAGACTGTTTTGGATCATGCCAAGAGAAGCTTTGGTCATCCATTCTTTATGGAATTGCTTATTACAGCTTGCTGAAATATATGGCTCATTAGAAATCGTAGAATTTTTGGACAAGAGAATTTGTCTTTCACTAGGTGGAAGACTAAATTTGTGCAAGAGATCACTTGGTTGTGGTATAGAATTAAGGCCAAGGATAGAGATAGTCTTCTCAGATGGATTAAGACCCTGCCTTAGAGTCTTTTCCATTCTAACTTTTAACTCTTAGCTTTTTAGTTTTTTCTGTATATAAGACTGAGTAAAGTTAATAAAATTTGATGTGGGGCTTTTTGCCTCATAGTCATGCTTAAAAAAAACTAACAAGACATTGGACCACATCCTTCTGTGTAACCTTGGCAACCAAGAATAGCTGAATTGATTACCTTCTTATATATTGCATTGAGGAATGCACGTAGCTTCATAAAATGGTTACTCGAACATTTTCTGGCAGAAGCTCCCTCAATGCAACTGGAAGCAACTGCATCATAATAACGTGGCAGTCATGTGACTTCAGGTTTTGGAATTTTTCTCTGCCATATTTATAATCCCCTTTATATTCGATGAGAAGACAGACGGCACCTTGATACTGTAAATGGCTTCAAAAAAGATTTCCTTCTCTGCTTTGGTAAGAGCGTAGCTAGAACGACTTAAGTGACGCCCTTTATCTGTCTTATTCTATTGTTGCTTGTTTTATGGGTCTTTCGTACGTTGCTGGTCCTTCCGTGGTTCTGGTGTATCTTTTGTCTTCTCATACACGCCTAGGAAGCCTAGCAGGTTCACACAAAGATTCTTTGTCACGTGCATCACGTCTATTGAAGAGCAGACCTCTAGGTCTTTCTAATAGGGTAGCTCCTAAAATATTGATTTCTTCTTCCACATGGGTGCGTGTTCGGCAGCGACGTCATTCGGAACAGATTGACCGCCAGGACCCTTTGCAAAGATTACTTGTATGTCCTTGACCATATTAAAGCATCACTAGTACAGACGTCAAGCTTCTCCCGTTGATCTGCCTCACCTCTGAAATGCTTGCCTTTCTTTCTCACGGCGTGCCTCTTAGGAAGAAATCGACGATGCCTCAGGTACACGACCTTCTTAGATTTATCCAAATATACACCTTCAGTCTTATCTAAACAATGCGTGCATGCATTGTATCCCTTGTTTGTCTGTCCTGAAAGGTTACTAAGAGTAGACCAATCATTGATGGTCATGAAAAGAAACACTCGTAGGTCAAATGGCTCCTGTTTGTGCTTATCCCACACATGTACACCTGTAAGAGTTATTCAAATAATGGCCTTAGGTACACATCAATATCGTTGCTGGGTTGCTTTGGACCTTAGATGAGCATTGGCATCATAATGAACTTCTACTTCATGCATAAGCAAAGAGGAAGGTTATAGATACATAGAGTTACATGCCAGTTTTTTATGACAACATCTTTGCTCCCCAAAAGGATTCATGTCATATGTATTTAGACCAAACCTTAAGTTATCGCGTCACCTGCAAAACCCAGGAACTCTCTATCCTTTTTTCTCCACTGCGACCCATCAGCGGGGTGTGTCAACATCTCGTCTTTTTACGGTCTTCTTCGTGCCATCCCAACAACCTAACATGCTCTTTGTTTCTGAACAGACGTTTCAACCATGGTATAATCGGAACATACCAAATTTTTGTACTCCTCACCGTGGTACATGATGCAGTCATTAATGCATGCATGTATCTTCTGCACCTCTAATCCTAGAGGGCAAAAAACTTTTTTTTGCTTCGTACGTACTATCAGGCAATTCGTTATTCTTTGGAAGCTTCTTATTCATTATTTTCAGTAACTTCCCAAATGCCTTGTCACATATACCAGCATCTATCTTCCATTGCAACAACTCCAGTGTGGTACCGAGCTTTGTGTTGCCATGTTCGCAATTTGGGTACCACTTTTTTTGTGATCCTCTAACATGCCCTTTAACTTCCGCTTCTCGTTTGCGCTTTCTGCTTCTCTGTGTGCATCAATGTGGTGACCCAGCGTACCACTGCATGGTGTAGTACACAAGTCGTTGACATAACACAAGTGAAACACCGTTCCACTCATATTACATCCCTCAGAGTGGTACAACAGAAACATATGCGAGTCCAAGGTATGTCTA